>NC_046190.1:18819318-19122348 GCF_011004875.1 Balearica regulorum gibbericeps
GCTGCACTATTTTTACACGGTTATACCCAGCTGCTAAATGTAAAGGGGTAGACTGAAATGACAGAACGTAGAAGTAATCAGTAACACAAAATCAAGGGTTCATTTTATATATTATTTTTGCAAAACTTGTTAACGTACTAATTACTGAAGTGCTTAAAATACTTGCAATATTAAAAAAAACCCATACAGTGCTTGAATCAGACATTTGATAACTATGTTCATTGTTTACTGACTACTTTCAGAGTCACCAAACACAAATCCTGAATTTACTCTGTAACTAATACATTCTGGCAATAAAGACCCTTTTAATGGATTTTTTGAGTTCTGCAGTCCACTTTTGTCTTTTAGCCTACCATAACTATAAATAGTTTGCTGGGACAAACTACATCCCTTTTGAAAGCGGAAATAAGATGGCCATTAGGAACAACAGCTGCTAAATTATAAAGAGGTGTCCCTGCCAATCAATAGATTAAGTTTAGAAATTATCAACAGAGATTGTTATCCACATCTGTGAGTGCAGTAAGTTAGTGGGGCGTGGGGGAAACAATCCTCTCTTCTAAATTCTCACCCTCCACAGAGCAGTTGCGTAACCGCTCTATAACCTTTTCTAGCAAACCCACTCAAGCACACCCATCAGCAGCACCAAGGGCAGAGCTACAAATTAGCAAAGAGAAATCTTGTCCTCTTCATTTATGAACCCATCAACTGCACTGGGTTTGTACAGTTCCTAGAGGATGAGTCTCATAACTAGATGAGACAACAGAGATGCATAGGTGTTTTACAGATCCCCATATCTTACCACATAGCCTCAAACAGGGAAACTCATTTGAACAAAACTTAAGCGAATGAGTACATAAACTTAATGAGAACAATGAGGATGCCAAAAATTGATACCCAATAATCTGAACCTTCGGTAAGCTTGGGGCGGAAATCAGGAGACTATCGGGATTTTTCAGAATGGAGATTTTGAACATTTTTCATACAGTTCTTCACCAATATTTATAGTAATGAATAGCTTGTTCCTGAAACAGCAGCAGTAACTTGCCTAAGGTGTATGGTAAATAAGAGGCCTGTGCTTATCTCTTTGTGATAGTGACAAGAATCTATGAAAAAGCCTCCCTTTTTTAATCACTGCAGATATGAAGGTCAAGCAGAAGTTCCAACTGAGAAGGTGTGTGTTTATTGCTCCTAGATGGAAATACCTATGTAGTCCTTTTAATGTTAAAAAACAACGAGAAAAAAATCAGCTAACTGCTAGAGGGATACAATCTTATTTTCCCACATATATTGAAGAAAATATATAGATTCTAGGCTTAATCTTAAAATCTGGTCAAACGATAACTGTGAAATATGTAAGAGTGAACTAATTTAAAATCAGTTTTTAAACAAAAATACCTTTCTGCCATCACTTGCATGACAGTTAACATTTAATGGTGTAAGAAGAGACATCATCTTTTCTTCATTTCCACTCCTGAAAAACAAGATATAAAATGAGCAGAATTCTTTTTAAAAGTTTTTAGTAGCTTAATATGTTTTTATATTTTTCCTTGCTATAATGTTGAGCAGATCTGCTCTGAAGTAATAGATTCACTACTGTATTGGAAAGGGAAAGCAAAAATGCATTTATATAACTATTTTTGTAGCTTTATTCACAGATAACAACCAAAGCTTAGCATCTAGATGGAATGCCAGCTCAAAAGCCAATACATATATATTCATTACACACAATTCTGAAAATATAACTAAATTCCAGGTATTTTTCCAAACATGCATACCTGGCACTTTCTAAGAGTTCATCTTTCTTGTATTCACCTGGAAGACAAAGGGAAGTTTCTTTAGTTGTTAAACAAATATCTCTATATAATGAAGTTCACTACTTATCCTCCTCTTCCAAAATTTTAGAGGAGTTCTAAATATTTCACAGTCCGTTACTGGACTAGCACAGTTAACTATCTAGAATATGTCTCTTGACTGAGATGATGAAGGCCATATGGGAATTTCTACTTAGAATTATAAAACAGAGAAGTTAAAGTAATATCAGAAACACAAAACCCAAAATACTATATTACATTCATTTGAATGTTATTAGTCATAACATAATCTAAAGATTATCACTTACCAGTCAGCACTGCTTTTGCAGATGGGTCTGCTAAATCCAAAGCTGTTCTTCCATCTGTGTTCCGGATGGTTGGTTCAGCACCATGCTGCAGCAGTACTACAAAATGGCCAAGTTTTACGTGAGAAAACAGATCGATGATAAGACTTACAAGATGTGTCATTACTTGAAGCCGCAAGCAACAAAAGACATATCCCATTTACTGATCCTAATATCTCCTCTCCAATTTTTAATGTCAGAATTCCTTAATGTCAACGTGAACAGTTTAACTAATGAAACATGCCTAGACACATTTTATGAGAAAAAAGCAGAGCAGAAATGGAACAACTGCAGACTGGCAGGAGGCAATCTCAGTTGAAAGGCTGTGACTGACACCACAAAAACCAGCAGCTACTTCACATCAGCTCCAAAGCATGCTGCCTCAAATCCACCAGTGACTATGCCGTAAACTGTACACAGCAGTAGCAGGCCATGCATCTTGCACTCATATTGGGGCCCAACAGGCAATGTTATATATACAACTCTCCAGATGTGTGGTTTGCTCTCTTTTACTTTATTAAGGAACACAATCAAAAAAATTAAGTTTCTTGACCACATATCTAACCTTCTACCTCTTCCTAGCTCTGAAGAACTGCGTAGGCAAAACAAGTGGTCAATATAATTGAAGTTTAGCCCCTATCCTTAACTAATTTAACATTGCTGTTATACAGAGACAGAATGAATCCACTATTAAAACCAGTTTTGTTCTTTCCACTGCGCTGTGAGTAGCAGCAGAGGGCAGCATAAGAGTCCACGCTGAAGCAGAAGAGAATCTACCTCCATCACATCACTCTAAAGCTCTTTCCCCAAGATGTTAATGTGAACCTTTATACTCAGGCAATTATAAAACACAAATCTAAAAACTTGTTTCTTATAAAACTGGCATATGAATTTAAGTTTATGAAAGATTTTTAGGTTTAATCCTTATACCAGCCATAGCTTCATAGAATAAAATGTCTTTAAAAGGTTCATGATTTTTCACAGTGAAAAGAAATGACTCAGTCACAGGAAGAGTGGGAGAAAATTACCAATGCAGACATCTGTCTTGCCCTTAATGGCAGCTTCATGAAGGGGAGTGTAATTCCAATTATCCCGAGCATTAGGATCTGCACCATGCCGCAAGAGAAGATTGACAACTTCAGCATGACCAAAAGAGCAAGCGTTGTGAAGAGGAATAAGGCCTCCATCATCTCGTGCATGGACATTGGCACCACTTTGAAGTAAATATTCGACTACATCCTTCCGACCAAAACCTGGAAGAGATAAAGGGAGAAAGGATGTCAGAGTGGGATAAGAGAATTCCCTGTCCCAAATACACAGATTAAAACAACAAACTTAAATAACAGTAACCACCCTAAATAACAATCACAACTGGCATTCTTTACTAAAGGAGCATTCATATATTAAGGTTATTTTTGAAAACCCTATAAATTAGATTAAAATCAGTAGAAAAATAATATTCAAGATTACTGAAACAATTAATATCTTGATAGGGCTCCCATGAGTCAATAGCTTCTTGAAAACTTATAATAAAAACAAAAAAACACTGACAACAAAAGCTCTTTTTCGGTCATTTTATATGGCTATTAAACCGAACAATACTTTGTACGATACTCTGCCAACCCATAGTCAGTTTGTGGATGCACCAATTGATGAGCCCTGGGAGCAGTAACGATGAGATTGGCTACAAGCCATGCATGTACAGGTCTTATTCTAAGCTTTTGAAAAAGATTCATGTAACATGAAAAGTATTTTATACAAACATGTTGCTTGCTTTTTTTTAAAAAAAGAAAGTAAGTAGCACCGCTCAGGTTAAAACTGGAAGCATGGCTACTTGTTTTCTAAGGAATAATTAACATAATGTGCACACATTTTCTATCTTTGAAACCCTTAGGGGCATAAGAAGTTTATCTGAGACGATTCTCCACTGAAGAAATTTATTATGAGAGTATGCACAACCATAATTTAAAGATATTAATAATGTCTATTTTCAGTTATGCCTAAAACGATTATAAATATTCGATCATGACTGAAGCACAAAAATGCTCTTACACATTGTAAGGCATTTTTTAACAAACCTGTCATTCAAGTTAGTAGACAAAAAAATATGCCCACTTGCACATTTGGGGCTAGAAACATAAAATAAATAAAGCAATTGCTCTTATAAGCCAATTCATAGCCACCATTGTTTAGTTACAGCTGCATCTTGCACATTTACATAACAGCAAATAAACCAGAACATCAAACTACCTATGTTTTCTCTAATATCTTCACAAGAGGCTAGAATGACTTAGGACTTCTGCTTGTAGCCACTATCTGGTTATGTTCCAAAGGCCACTGCCTACAGAAATCCCTCAAAGGTTTCATGAAGGTCTCTTTGGGTCTCAGGGATTATTAGGGCAGGTAAGAGCCATATTTTGGTATGTATCAGACTTGTGCCAAGTACCTTCTGGGAAATACCCTGTGTATGCGGGACTTGGCCTTCCTTGCTTTAAACATCTGACTTGCAAACTGTTTTCCTGAAGAGATGAAGAACTGGGTGGGGATGAAGTCTTGAGCTTTTCCCTCAGACTGAATCATCACACAGTTGCCAACACCAGAGATACTCAGATTGTAGCAAATTTAAACTTTGTTACAAATCATTCATGGAGGGTAGGCAGGTGTAAGTCCCTGCAACCATAACCTAGAAACCATGGTTATTCCTGATAACCACACAGCATTTCGGGGACAAAGTCACAGAAACATATGAGAAGTGACAGCATCTTAGTTACAACTTAACTTTTTTGTCTTAGTTTAGTTGCAACTCAACTTTTTAATAGCATGTTCTTCACTAAACCTGACAAATCTTTCTCTCAGACTGACAGCAACTGAAATCCTGGAGCAAGAATCACTTTCACCTTCACAATTGGAAGCTCAAAACCCAAACATATCCATTATTAAGCAATTTCTGGATCCTACTTGCTGAGAGGAGATCTCATGTACAAGCTGTATATGCCAAAGAAAGAGAGGCCAGGAAAGGCATTCAGAAAAGCCATTGTTAAATTCTATCTTTCCTCCTCTTCCCTCCAAAGTGTGGTAAGGGACCACATTCCCCACAGATTTCTGGTTATTCTAAAAATGATTTTACGTGAAACTTTTTAATCCCAGAATGAAAGGTATTTTCAAGTAACAAGACTATACTGGTGATGTGCTTAAATTCTTCAAAATACATTACGAATACTGCAAATCTTAAGCTTGCTAGCACCTTGACTTCGACAGAACCGCATACTGCACAGTAAATCCACTTTTGAGTCTCAACATTCCAGTTACCCATCTTATAACTAACAGAAGGCACCTTGCCTGTCCTAACAGAGAGCAGAAGCTCAGCACACTTGAAATGAGAACTGGATCAGACCTACGGTCCATGCAAAACCAATGTATCTGCACAGGCACAGTAAGCTATATTCACTGCTCATACATGCACATTTCTGCTGCCAAAAAACTCCCAGGACCTACACAATGTATATCCATGCAGCCACGTTGTCTATATAGTAAGTTATATGCAGCATATTTCTCATTCTTAAATTTAGCTTTTATGACCAGATATTATAAATATTGTTATTTTTCCTAAATGTGAACTCCTGAATTTTTCTTACATCTTCAGAATTTCTAAAAATTCTGTTTCTAGTTTGAATTTGCTAAATTCTTCAAGGATCTATTCAGATAAAACTTTTCAGAAGTGCCAGAGTCCTGCAAACACATCATCAAAGCTGCTACTTGATGACAGACTACTTGGTATCTTCTTTCAATACAAAAAGTGTTTTCCAGAACTGCTTTAATTATGTTAGAAAAGCCTCTGATCAAATTCTCTGTCCAGAAGTTACACGTCTGGTAGGTAAACACCACTTATTCTTGTACAGAAGGCATTTCTGTCCCTCAAAGCTTTGATGTATAGCCATGTTTTTGAATGCCCACCTTAGCAGGAATCAATACCATAATTGAAAATCAGATGTAGTAAATCTCATTACAGACATAGAGAATTCACATGGATGCCCTCTATTTAGTACACAGGTTCAATCAGATACAGCGCATGAGCAACCCACAGCTTATCTCTGTGCAAAGCCTGCATCCATTCGGAAAATACCCTAAGTATAGCTACACGCCTGAACTACCTATAGTTATTTTAATGTTCAGATGGGCCCATTTGCATCACACCAATTTTTGTAACTTCTCTTCAGCACTCAGCACCCAGCAGGGATTCCTTACTTTCTCGTGGAAGCATCTGTATAAGAGGGCACCGTATATGGGAAAAGAAATATTTTCTCATCGTTGTCTAAAGGATGTATGCCTACAGAGGAGGTGGCCAAACTCTTTATTACGGTCTCTCCCTCCTCTCTCTCATTTTCACTGAGAGCACAAAGAGGAGACAGCTTTTGCTGACACAGGGAAGGGAGCTGTATTACCTACTGTAATAGTTCCTCTTTGCAGTCCACTGCTGCAATTTCAACACTTAAAAACCTCCAACATTGTCATTTTTAAGGGGGGGGTGGTGTTTGGCTCTTGAGCTTCTATCAAAAGACCAACTAAACGGTATTGCAGCTTGCAACTGTGCGACATAACTGTCTCGTCATCACGAACACTTTAGTTCTATTGCAAAGTAGAAGGGCTAATCAGGGCCTCCAGGTGACACTCTTCTACCATCTATGACAGCTAAGTAGGTCACTGTACTTGTTCCCAGAAAAATTACAAACTTTTAGCTGACAAAACCTGAATATTAATCACAATAGAAGCTTGTAACCGTATTTAATAAAAAAAAAAGTATTTGTATGTAGTCACTATTGTGTCATAATTGACATTCAGCTTTTCATCCCATCAAAATTAGGTAACAGAAACAACTGAGCTCCAATTCTTCTCCCCTGCCCCAGGCGTTCATTTTTTCAATGACTTTTAGTTTGCAGGAAGTGCACTTTCGTTCCTGCCAAGTCCCTAAAATCTTGTGATACTTTCAAGTTTGACTGTAATGAAAAGGATTGACTTGAGGAAGTATGTGCACCTTATGGTGAGAGAGGACTGAGCCTATTACGTTGCAAAGGGTGGTGGGCTCTTGACTTAAGCTTCAGCACAACTTATCTACCACACACACAGTTGTGTACTAAAAAATCCAAAGAGCAACCTCCACCAAGATCCCAATATGTATTACTTCAAATAATGACATATGCTCAGGGAGAGCTTGCAGTAATTTTTTAATGTATTTTAAAATCACCTTTAAAAAATGACACATGGAAAAAGAAGAATTTGTTTTATTTCTTTAAATTGCTAGGTAAGATCTGGGAAAAGACTTAAAAAAATGGAACCCAAACTCAGACCCTGGAATGCGAATTAGAAAAAAAAGCCAATACAAAACGTATCTTCATATTTCATTTCCACCTCTTCCATAAAACAAGTCTTGAAACTTAATGAAACTAGTCAGAGAAGTTTTGTAATGCATTTTCTAAGAACACACACCTAGGCTAAACAAAGCAAGAATACAACAGACTTTTGCTTTTACTTCCTGGAATGTAACTCCTTTAGATACAGAAGACAAAAGCAGCTAGTATTACTCCAACTGTGACTAACTGGGGAAAAGCAAAATAAAACAAAAACAATAACCACAGAATCCAGGAGTTACTTATGTCCATCTTTCACACTGAGTCTATTGCAGGCAGGCTGACAACAGCAGAGTTCTACCTGAAACAGGTAGAAGCAGGAAGAGTGTTAAATCAAGGAAGTACACTAGTATTTTAAGTCATGTTATCCAGAAACTTTCAGCATCTCTTACAGTTTTGTGAGAGGAGCAATTAATTTCTCTGTATCAAGTCTGAAGCAGGCATAAGCCTCTCCCATTTACACACCAACCTATTTAACATTAGAAGTCTAACAACTACATGAACTTATTGCTATGCAATTTTAAAGAAAAAGCTTTCTATAAATCAGGAGTTCTGTTTTTTAAAGCCAAGACAGATCATTCCTGTCCAGAGAGATAAACTAGATCACTATATTGCATGAAAAACTCCTTAGGCACAACCTCCCCCCCACCCCCCAAAAAACCCCCAAACCCAAACCCCAAACAGAGAAACCCTTACTTCCCAAAAATGTTGTAAAACATACTCATTTGTTTAGAAGTTCAGAATTTATTAGTGAACAGGCAGGACTGCTGTGTATAAAAGGCTGCAAAATTGTTTTCCTCTGACAGGGTATTTTAAGTTGTCTCCTGGGCTCTCTTGTTGATCAAGTTTCTTAAATCTGTGAAATACAGCTGTCCCGAAAAGAGGCTTCAGTAACTTAGACCTGTTAAATCTACTGAATAAGAGAAAAGGACACCTTAAGCAGAAACCTTTTCCAAAACAATTCAGTGAGGAAACAAACATCTTTACTACTATCCATACTGTTTAGCTGAAAAGATGCTGCTGTCTTCTGCGGCCTGCCAGCCTCGGAGTCCTACATCTAACCCTGTAATCAAATTGAAACAAACAACAGAAAACAGTCACAGGTCTTTGTCTGAAAAGGTGGGATACGATCTTCTGGGCTGTTGTCAGTGAAAGCAGTTGTTCTGCGATGTCAGTTGTTTGCATATTTAAGTCCCAAATTACCAAAGTCTATTTGCTAAAGATAAGAATGCAAAAAGCTTAGGAACAGTGTTATCTGACAGGCACCCTCCATGGGTGAAATTCTAAAAATGAACAGGCCTGTTGAAATCAATGGAAACAGTACCTGGGACATATGTCACCTGTCAGAGCTCACATGCCACAACACGAACAGTCTAAACCTCAGTCCAGATGCCCTTAACGACAGCTGAGCTTTTTTTTTTTTTTTTTTAAGAAAAAAAGAAATAAGACGCCGCCTGTACCACTCAGCAACCTCCACGCGTGGGTGACAGCTAATCAGCCAGGCGACAGCGGGCGTCGCGCCTGGAGGCGGCCACATTCAAGGGACGGCCGCCGGATGCCCACGGGGGCCGGCGAAGCGCTCCGACCCCCCGCGCTGCGCCAGGCCCACCCCCCGCGGCGGGGCCTGCGGGGCACAGCGCACCCAGTGCTCCTCCGCGGCCCGGCCAGGCCTGGCCCCGCGCCGAGAGGGAGGCGGAGGCGCGCGGCCCGGCAGCGGGCCTGGCGTCCGGCGGGGCCGTCCCCGGGCTCCCCCTTCCCCAGAGCCGGTACCTGCGGCGAAGTGCAGCGGGCTGGACTTCCTGCCCGCCGTGTCCCGGCTGTTCACGTTCTCAGGCCGCACCAACCGCTTGACCCGCTCCACGTCCCCGTTCCTGCAGGCCTCGAAGAGCTCCCGAGCCGGCTCCGCCACCGCGCCGCAACCCGGCGCCTCAGCCAAGGCGGCCGCGCCGCCCGCGCACCGCCGCCCCGCCATGCCGGGCCCGCCGGAGGCGGCCGAGCAGCCCCCCGCCGCCCCGCTCACAGGCCGCGGCCCTCCGCCGCGGCAGCCCTCGACACGCGCCGCTGGGCGGGGCGCTGAGCCCTCCGCATCGCGGCGGAGGGATCCGGGCGGAGCGGCCGCGGCGGCAGCAGCAGCACCACTGCCGGCCGCGCTGCGCAGGCGCACCCCCACAGGCCGGGCACGCGCAAGGCGCGCACGCGTTGGAAGCCGAACCGAGCATGCGCGGGGGGGGGGGGGGGGGCGGCTCGTGCGGCTCCTCGCGGCCCCTCAGCCCCAGATCGCGCCCGGGGGCTGCAGGTCGCACCGCACCGCTCGGCCCTTACCTCAGCGGCCGGTGTTTCCGCTGCTGTGCTCAGGGAGGCGCTACCGGGGCGGGCGCTCATGGCTGGGGCCTAGACCCGGGTGCGGGCTGTGGAGGTGTGTGTGAACAGAGGGGGGGGCCGGGTCCCCCGCCATTGTCGCTTCACGGTACTCTTGTCTCAAAGCGCTGCCTCAGTTCTCCTACCCCTCAGCTCCCGAAGGCCCTTACTGTTGCAGAAAGCATCTGAAAATGGACTCTGGTTAATATGAAACAGTTTTTCAGTATGCTTTTCTCAAAAGTTTGGGAGGAAGACGCAGCTCACCTAGTCTGTCTTTAACCTGCTGCCTGCTCCTTTGTAGGGGAAGGTTTGTAGCACAAAACCTCAAATACAGAACTAGCAATTTGTCCCAGAAGAACAGAAGTGCCCCTTTGCTGCTTACAGTAATTAACTGTAGGTTAGGAGGTGACAACTGTTGAAGGATTTTTTTCCCAGTAAAATGTCTAAGAGTGCATTTTGGTGCTAATAACTTCACGATGTAACCAAAATCCTTACATAGTTATTTACATAGCAAAATATCTTGCCCAAAATGAAGTGCATAATAACTATGAAATGGAAATTATACAATTAAATTACACAGTTCTATTTTTTAATCTTGGAAAACAGATATTAGAAAATAGTGTTGGTTGACTTTGCTAATTCAAGTTTTTGGAAGATAACAGAAAGCCAAACAAGCTTGATGGGGAAGCTTGAACTCATATGGGACTAACTAGAGGATTCATTTGGTAATTTTGAAATGTATTTTTCGACTCACGCCATAACAAAACACTTTGGAAAAGGTAGTTGAATATCAGTAGCTTCCTGTTCCAAAGGCAGGACAGCCAAGTGCCTGAGCTTGCAGACTATTGTTATACGGGTAAATGAAATGGCCTAAGCACCAGGAAGAGATGCAGCCGGTAATTTCCACAGCTTAGTCACTCCCATTCTGTTCAACACCCTTGTCTACGAAACAAGGCGGTTACATCCACATTGCCTGTCCCTGATCCATGCTGATGCCTAAACTGTGCCCAGGACTTTTTTTTGGGGAGACTAGTAGCTGTCCCAGGCCAGACCCATGCTACAGTAACAGGTTGAGGACCAATGCCTGTGTCTATGTTCTGGTGCTGTTTCGTTTGCTAATTTACACATGGCCACAGTAGAAGTGGGATGGATGAATGCAGGCAGGGACAGAAACCATGTGCTTTGATAAACACATGATGCCTTGGTCGTGTGTATTTTCTGTCATCCCACTAGCTCTTCTCCCCACCACCACTTCAATTACAAGCTGTGCTCAGCAGGCAGGGAAAAGTCAGGATGTGACCAGAGTCCCTCTACCAGCTTTGTCACAAATACATAATTTATCCGCTGCTTTGCATGTGGCCATAATGTTCTGGCATAAACTGTCATCAAATGTGGCTCATGGGCCTGCAGCCATCTTAGACCTTCCCAAAGTATGCATGATGAAAAGTGCCCTTTCTACAGGCAGGCTCCACAGACTGAAAACAAGATCTGCAGTGCTGCCATTTGTATCTTTGGTTAGCCCCATTAACATCACTGGAAAAAATACAAAAGTTTTGAGTTCATAAACCCTTCTTCAGGCCTACGGCAGAGGTAGCAAATGGGTTAACTTGGTTGCTTCCATTTCAAAACTGAATAAGGGACTGTGTATCTAAAAGGCTGTGGAAGTATAAATACCTGTGTAAATACAAACATGTTCTGCTCCCCAGGTCTTCCAAAGAAGTTTAGAACAATTTTTCACTAGTTCACTATAAACTCTATTTTTCTTTCCTTGGCAAAAACTATTACCAAATGCTAATGGAATAACTGAGTTAGAAAAAGAGCAGGATTATAAAAATAAAGATCATGATCTAAAATAAACAAACTCTCCATTTTTCCACATTGTTATACCAAAAAGATACTATTATTCTAAATTATCTATAGCCTGACTTCCTTTTCCAGTATGGCTTCCTGGTAGCTTGAGTATAAAACTATTGCAGGTCTCTGAGAATGGAAAATAATTTAAAAAAATGTTATCCTGTAAGAGCAGGGTTCAATTAGACTTGAATTTAGTGAGTCAAAGACTCCCAGCATATTTTAGGATTGGTGTATTAATAGCCTTCACACTGACTTTTGCGATTCATATAATGTAAAATAAATTACTTTTATGAGAAAATAATCTGTAAACTCTAGTGCTTTCCTTCAGTCTTCTGTACAATAGTATGGTTAGAAAACCATAGCTGAAATATATGCCAAATACCACCCAATTTATGTGGTAGGTAAGGATTTTTCTTGGGGAAGGGAAGGTTTATAACATACCTGTTATTAGCACCACCTGAGGGGCTCAGTCATTAACAGTTTGGAAACATTTGCCTGATATTTTTTTTTTAGTGCAATTTGTGATATACCAATAGCCTCCACCTTTGCAGCATATTTATGTTAGTGGCATGTCCTGGCCTAATAGATACATGAAAGTATTTCTGAAGTGTGCTTAAACAGTTTATTTAGAAACATGGTTGGTCGCTAGAGGGCAGAAAAGAAGGAAGAACAAAAAAGACAAAGAAAAAAGAAAAAATAAACAGAAGAAGAAAATAATAAGAAGAAAATGAAAAAGAAAAAGAAAAGGAAAAAGGGTCTGTTTGGTATGGACAGACTAAGGCAGCCTTAAAAATAAAGCCTTTTTATTTCTGCTTAAGAGATTGAAGTTTGGTTATGGGCAGAGACATCGTTCATGCCAATCTGCAAGGCAGTCCATCAGATTTAGGATATTCAGCTGTCAGCCCTTCATTTTGTGAAGATTTCTCAGCTCTGTGAAATTGGCCACTGCAGTGGTTTGCTTTGCTCTTGGAAGCAAAGTAAAATGCTAGAATTAGTAGGACATTTCATATGTTCAGAAATTTAACTTATTCCAAAAGAAGAATAATTTAAAATTTATTCTATTTGAAGTATTTCCAGACGACACTTGGGAAAAAACCTCCAACCAACCAACAATAATTAATGCTGTACATCAGGAAATAATAAAACATGCCTATAAAGAAAACAGGTGATTTTGGAAAGAAACAGAAGTCATCTATTGTTTAGTTACTAAATTTTTAAAACTATAACTAGAAGCTTTCTCAGTGCAAGCTACTTTTTCTAAATTAAAAGAGATGCCGATCAGTTTAAGAAACAAGAGCTCACGGCAAGATCAAAGCAGTACAGATGGTACAACAGTGAATGTTTGTACAACCAGATCTTTAAAGGAACTTACTTTCTCCCTCTTCTCATCCCATCTACCAAGTACTTTGGCTACTCATTTTAAGCAGGAGCTAGTTCCTTTTCTCTGCCAGTCATTCATCTGTAGTTAGTGGCATATTAGATGTGCCAGCTTTGTTCTACCAGCAGATGGGGGTAAAGTGGAATAAATATAAAATGTTCTGGAATAATAAAGGGAGAGAGAGTGAGGCACCGAGAGACTGAGCATTGCAGAGAGAAGCAAACACAGAAGCAAGCGGTCCCTCTAGGAGATGTGGATACACTAATTTGTTGACAAGCTGCAATGGCAGGCAATTTAGTTATCAAAATACTGTGTCCATGTACACAGCAACCAAGAGAACTGTTCAGCAGCTTGGTGGCCAGCTGTGGAGATGACAGTTCACAGGATACATTTAGAGAAGATTGTTTTTAGTGGTAGGGAAAAGCTTGTGATCCTTTCAACAGAAGCACAGATAAGTGTATGAGAGTTCATGCAAAAAAAAAAGCCTTTAGTCCAGGATGCTTATGATTTCTTTAAAATGATTCCAGTTTTGCTGTCAAAGATGACTAGAAAGACCTATGTCTAGAGGGTTTAAAGGGAGCTTTTATTTGTTTTTCTCTAGTGCCCAGACCATGTCTGGGAAGACAGAGAGCTTTTTTAAAAGCATAGACTCCACACATGCAAAACAGAATTACGTGGGCTGCCAGCATGGGAACATGGCTAAGTCCTAGGAAATTGTTACTTGTTACTAGGAAGAAAGCCACAAGTAGCAGAGGAGCAGCAGGGCCAAAGATCACCATTGACCCCGGATGTTAGCAAAACAGACCCATTTATATCTCAAATTAACACAATAATATGTAAAAGCTACAAACAAATAAAAGCCAACTAGAATGTCTATCCAAGCATGACATATTCAGCTTTTCTGAAGCTGAAAAAAAAAAAAAAAAAAAAAAAAAAAGTGGGGTACTTAAGTTATAATCTATCTAGATCTGACTGAGATGGGAAGAGTAATTCTTGGGGAAAAATCATCTTGGAGGGAGAAAATTTCAGAGGCCCAAGAACTAGTGAGAAAATCTCCATGCATTTAAACTGCAGTTCAAGTGACATTGTTTAACAGTATTTTAATAAATTTCAGTAATAGTTTCCCATCCCAAGAAAAAAAAAAAGGCTTTGGGAGGTTCAGGCATCTTCATAATCTATCCTGGGCATTTAACAGAAGCATCCAGGTCCTCCAAGTAATTAACAAAGCAGGCAGGTTTCTCACTGATGTACTTTTAACTGCCCTCTGAAGCACCTTAACTCTTTCCATTGATGGTATAAGAAGCCTATAGTTTTAATTTGTACACCTAAATTGGTTGCCTATAGTATGTAATGTAAATACCATACTGAGTATGCAGTGTGAAGGAAAGCAAAGCAGCAACTAAATGTAAAGGTTGTCTAAAAAGTGGTAGTGTGCCACTCCAACTCCTTGCACATTGATTGGCAAGATGTTATCAGGGCAGATCTTTGAGAGGCAATTTTTCAACAAATCAAATGATGGCTTCTTGGAACAGCTAGTTCCACAGTCTGGGGGGGCAAGAAAAAAAAAAAAAAAAGAGGGTATTTTTGATTTAAGCCTAAGCAACACAGTTACTTGGTTCAAGAAGTGATTATAATTTAACCATGAGGTCATAATGATCAAATCCAATGAATTTCAACATTTCTAATGGAAGGCTCCCACTGAAATGTAGTCCATGGCACTGATTCAGAAGAGGAACTGTGATGAAAAGAAGGAATGTCATTATAGTGGTATTACAATCAGGTATGAAAACATTAAAAACCTAAGACTGTGAAGAACATATTTATGCAGATTTTTAACCAAGTGACAGGAAACAGGTTCAAAAGGTTATTGGAATCAAATTTCTGCAACAGATAAATCTCAAAAGACTCGGACATTTACCAGGTAAACATATTTGCATTCCAGCCACCCTGCCTTTAAGGGACTGAGCCCCACTGAAGGGCCATCTTCTATTTCATTTATTTGTTCCATGAGTAAATTGAAGACAGAATCTGTTTATGAGACATCTCAGATTGAAGCAAAGTAATGCAACAGCTGGTTATACCTTAAATTTAATGTAGAATTGGGCCTAACAAAACTTAGAAAAGGGTGGCCAAAAAGTTCTAAAATATTTCTATGTTTGAACTGTCTTAAGGGCCAAATAAATTGCAAAACTGAATTGAAAGGCATTAATTTGGCTTCATTTTGAGATTCTGCCACATACGTCTCTATTTTTCATGCATTACCTGGCTAAGCGTATGCAAGAAAAACATCTTCCAGCAGTTTCACTGATGCTGTACACAAAGTTTGTTGGATTTTTACACTAGAGTATATTACTACAAAGATTTAGTGAGCATTTAGCACAAGGATGGGCACTGAAACATCGTAGCAAATGAACTCCTTATCTATAGCAGGTTTTTTGTATTCCATCTACACAGACTGCAAGAAAAGAATAATTCTTATTTTCCATTCATTCATTGACAGATTATTAATGGTATGTTGGAAGAGACCTTAGCACATACAAGTGCAGGTACATTACCAAAGTTCAAACTATTTAACTGTTGTAATTTTTATATTTTCACTTGGATTTCCTTTTACATGCAGGTTCACAGACTTATCAAGTAGACAAGTGAATTACTTCCCTTTCAACTGCCTACTAAAAATAGCTGTTAAAACATTTTAAAAGTAAAATGTCTTGGCCATCAGTGCCACACGCACAAAACCCATGTGTAAAGCAATTTTAAAATTTATCTTTTAATTGAAAGACGAGTTAGTATCTTGGTAGACTTTGTTTATTGCCAATATTATACATTTAAAGGATGGGCAAATATTAGCAAATTAAGTATTGTTGCTTTCTATCACAGTTGAGTGATGTATTTGAATGTCAAGGTATCATTCATTTATGTACATAGAAAATACTTTTCTGGATTTTGTGTTTTATAGCAAGAGAGGGAAAATTTTGAGCACTTTACTCAAACAGTTTATTTTAGGATTATTTCTGTGATCTTCGTTATTTCTTTATAAGTAACTGAGACATTTCTTCTGCATAGGTTACAGAAAGCCCTGTAACAGTAACATATGTCTTTATTGATCCACGGAAAATAATTTTTTCATTCATTCCAGAAAATTATTGGGTTTTTTCTTGGACTGAACATACCTTGACTGTTGAAATGTTGCCTTATGGTCACTCTCAAGATAACAGTTACATGGTGTCTAAAAATAGTAAATAGTAGTGCTTGTATTTCACCTGGGACTGTGATTTTGCATAGCATGTACCCACTGTGTACTTGGCCAGTACAGCCAGTGCCTAACACCTGATAAATTCCTCTTTAGATGGCAACATTTCTGAGTGTATAGGGTAATCCTAAATGCCGTGGATCTTTTTAGCTATCTGGGAAATATATTTAAAAGTTACTTTTTTGTATTTTAGAGGTGATGGATTACATTTCTGTAAAATTAAAAAAATAGGCCTTTTTAGTTTACAGAGTTACATAAATGCTAACTATTGCTGTTAAGATGAAATTACACAGGATGCCATTTCAACAGCGAGGTTACTTGGGGTTAAAACTAAATATATCTCTGGTTCTGTCATGCTGGAGTCCCTCCAGGATGGTGAGCGGTCATCCTTCTCCCTTTCCTTTTCACTTTTCCTCATCTGGCCAGGCCCTTTGTCTTCCAGATGGGATCTCAAAGGACTTAGCTGAGGGATTCTCCTACCTCACTTCACCAGTGGGAGCCTATTTTACTTTCCAGATCTACCTCATAAACTGAACGATCTCAGAACTGGAAACAGAACAGCTGAATGGAAAAGTAGATTGGTACGGAGGTAGTGGGCATGATTAAGATCTTAAAACCTTAAAGACATCTGAAA
Organism: Balearica regulorum gibbericeps; assembly: GCF_011004875.1. Classification (NCBI taxonomy): domain Eukaryota; kingdom Metazoa; phylum Chordata; class Aves; order Gruiformes; family Gruidae; genus Balearica; species Balearica regulorum. Next base: position 18,836,356 of record NC_046190.1, read on the forward strand.
CGCTATCACTGCACCAAATTTATGTGCACACAAAATAAATGCCCCATAGGCACGTAACAGTGAAATAGCTTTCTCCCAGAGAGTTAGCAACTGGTTTTCTTCCAAAATAATTTCACTGCTGATCCTTTGTTGTCTGGACAGTTCATGCAGCAGAGCTACTGCTGTCTTTCTGGATATTGCCCATGTACGGAAACTCTTCAGTGTGGCCCAGAACAGCCCTTGCAGTGTAGATGAGGACATAGCACCCAGCCGTTTTTGTGGCCCTCTTAACTTGTAAACAAAAATCCTATGCAACAGATATGCACTGGACGGAAGTTGGCCTCGTTTGTATTTGTTCCAAGATAAATGATATGCCTTGAAAATAAAAAATGGCATGCATGCTAGTTACTAGGGGTCCTCAACTGTAGGCAAACAAATAATTTTTATAATTTGAGTTAGTTTGACGCAACCAGCAAAGTCCCTAGTGTCAGCTATGTATTCAGAGCGGTGCAAAGCACTGTAGAACTTATGACAGCGTATGCAGGAGACTTTGTGCAAACAGCACAGGGACTTTCTATTCAAACACTTTAGACTATAACAGTATCTAGTAATTTTATTAGGAATATCAGTTTCTCATTTTATAGCTAGATTGAGTGATCTGAAGGAAGTCTGCTTGCTTTCGCAAAGATTTGAGTGACCGAAGTGCAGACTTTTCTTATCAGAACAACTGATACATGCCTGCCCTCATGCTACTAGCATTTTGTCTGGGACAGAGTGATGACAATGAGGAAATGCCAGAAGCTCTTAGGAATCCTCCAATTTAGCCAAAATAGCTTTTAGCTAAATGAACTTGGAACCAAATAAAATCATACTTTTTCTGAGCTATTCTCATTTTGCATCTACTCAGGCAACACAGAGAGGGCAGCTCTGGAAAGGTGGATTCACCTTATAGAGAGTATGAAGTAGGAACTGTCCCTTGCATCTAACAGCACAGCAACACCAGCTTCTGGGGGAGAACTGCTTTGCTTTTAGTAGGCATCTCAGGAGTCCTTGGCTAAGAGCTGAATCCCTGGGGTTTTTTTCCAGATGGCCAAGCTCTGGCTAGCAAAGTATTATGGTACTTTGAATAGTCATGCTGACTTACATAGAGATACCCACGTATGGGAAGTTCAGAAACATACCTAAATGCTTTGCTAAATAAGCCGGCCAACTGCCAGTCCCGTTAGGATAGGAAAAGAAACCAAAGGCTTTGCTTCTGGGCCAGGCAGTTCTGCTGGGGTAGGCCTGAAGTTCTGCACTGGCAGAAGGGGTAAAGAAATAAATAACTCTTCCTACAGATTCCTTTAGCTAATATTCCTCAGCACTGTTTTATTTATCTATGGATAGATTTACAATGTACTTTGATGCTGAGCTCATAATATTCTTAAAAGGCATATTTAATAAGCCACTGAAGAGAAGAACCAGTTCTTATATGAAATTGAAGACATTATGCTTCAGTATAGTAAGAAATTAAGTAAGTATTCATTCTGCTTACATTGGCGACAAAAGCTATGGGAAACCATGCTGGCTAAACCTCAGTTATGTATTAATGGCCACCCTGAGACTGGTCTCTAAAGCAACACTCTTGTCAGCAAGATGCCAACGTGGGAGCAGAGGCTGAGAGGGTGTGAGCTGGTCCCGCACAGTGCCGAGACTCCAGCACCTGAGGCCACCAAGGCCGAGGCTGCAAGCAGCTTGTGAGGCAGCAGGATAGATGGAAGATGGACAGGGAGTGCGGCACTGCTGTGTGGACTCTTTCAAAGCAGTATATATACGGATGTTTGGTCTTTTTTATGGAGGTAATTGACCTGTAGCGATGGTAGAAGAACTCACTGTAGGTATGGTAAAAGAGTTAAGTCAAGAATGAAAGAGGAGTTAAACAAAAGCAGATGTTGTGCAAAGCGATATTAGAACCACCCAAGTGGTTATATTGGCAGAATGGAGAGCCATAACCTTGCTACTATTATTGTTCTGAGCATCAGAAACACATGAACTGCAAGCTATGCTCCCACACAGGCCAAGCTCATAGTGTTACTCAAGCTAGAGATCTGTATGTATGGACATACAGATGGACATGTCAGCTTGGGACAACACTGAAACTCATACTTTAGGAAAGAGAAGCCTAAGGAACCAGATGTGACCTTTAGTAACCAAACTACTTCAGAAATATATTTCTTCTTTACAAAGAAATAAGGAATCCAAGATTGTCTATGTTTGTATTTTGAAATTGCCTGGTTACTGATTTTTTTTAATTTCTAAGTTACGCTTTGTCCAAATACTTTAGACAGAGGATTTATTGGCAGTTATTTTTTCTTAGGCAAACTGCCAGTGTCCTCTTTTAAACTCCTGCTTCTACTCCAGCTGATCCTAGCACAAATGTGAAGGCTTAGGTGACTGCATACTCCCCAGACAGAGCTTCCAAAGTTACATTGTGTAAAAGCTTGATATAGCACCTCTGTATCTATATTGGGAGGAGTTGTGTAAAGCAACTAGATATGTGGCTATTGTGAGTACTGGCAAATTCTGCTGCTTTTTTTACTCCTGATGCCAAGTACTCCGATATATCTTGGAACACAGTCTGTGCCATTTGGAAACCCTTCCTTCTGCCCACTGTTCAGGGAAAAAGAAGCTGAGTGAAGAGAAACCAACACAAACATGATGTGCATTATATGTCAAAAAGTTTCAAACCAGAAATTTAAAATCTGTGAAAGACCTTGATTTTTCAGGCCAAATTGGTGTCTTCATTTTAATAACAGCTACCTTAGAAATATGGCTAAGAAATTACCTTGTAATACTGCACGCAGGCTATTTTGTACCTTGATCTTTTGCAAAACACTGGGACACCTAAAATTAATGGATGGAAACATTAACATAAATGTTAATTAAGAATCCCAAACAATAAAAAAGAGTGAATATATAAAAAATGTCTTGGAATTTCAAGGAGGGGGGAATATTTTCACCAGTGTGTGACAATTATCTTTGTGGCTGCTTAATAGGAAAATTGACGTTGATTTTCTTATAGGAAAAAGAATGTTTGTAAAAAGACAAACAGTAGCACCTTTTCCAGGGACTGATCACAGAGAAGAGAAAGACCTTCCATAATTTCTTGGTATCTTGACTGGTGCTCATGTCACATTCTGCCTTTTAGTTCAGGGATCTCTAAACAGCCTACAAACTAGCAATTTTTCCATCAGCTATCAGATGGCTTTAAATCATCAAGCAATTAACAAGTAAATATATGACAGAGATAGGGGAACTGGTTTTTATGTTTGCAGCTTAGCTTGGGCAGGTTGCGTTGTGCTGTGTTCAGACAGCGACTTGACATGGACATTGACATCCCAGGCTAAATTCAGAAGGAATTCAAAGCAAGGCCACAGTGACCTGCAGGGACTCATTTGTATGTTCTTTTCCTTCGCTATGTGCCTTTTACCTCCTTATATCACTCTCCCACATTTATCTATATGAAACTAACACCCTCCTATTTTTAAATTGCTTCTGTATTTGATCTAGACCCTTTCCCTTTAAAAGATCCATTCATGGTTGTGCATTTGAGCTGCTGAATTGGAGCTTGTTCACAGCAGACCCACTGACATGCAAACCTTGTTTCTGCATCTGATATGTTAGCATATGGTAAGTCTAATAACACAGTTACAGTCAGGCACCACTTTGGAGCTGACAGGCTGCTAACTTTTTAAGCTGCCTCTCAGCTGTAACTGAGAACATGACTGCTCTTAGTTATTTTTCAGGGCAAAGAAGTTCATCTGAAGTCCCGCTGTGGCTTCAGCAAATCTGTTTGACATGACCCAAAATGAATTGGAAAGACTAACTGAATCGATTCTTGGCTGTCTTCTGTTAGCTACAGGTGAAAGGAGGCAAGGACGGATCTGATCCCTTCCCCTCATGTCCTCAGGGCAAGAATGGCACGTTGAGTTCCCTGTTACATTCCCTCCAGCAACCTGCCTTCCCGCAGTTCACTCATGAGTTTTCCACTATGGAGCATTTGTTGTGCGGATGTGTGAGCCCAGCCCCGAGGCTGGCACACGCCGCAGCTAGACACGCTTGGGACTGGCACAGCTCCTCTAAAGGCAGGGACAAAAAAAGAGCAGGAGGAGGAATGGGATGGCCAGAAAATGTGCCTCTTAAAATGTCACGCGCTATTTTAGCTCTCACCTTTTCCTAACATTTGTGTTGCATCACTTGAGACACAAGGTGAAGGGAACAGAGCAAAAGAAGGGCAGTGGCCAATATCACCTCTGAATTAGGGCCCTTGTGCTTAGCATTGCTCAAGGACACTGAAAGCCTTTTTAAAATATAACCCAAGAGGGAATTTCTGCCAGAGTTGTGATGTTTAGATAAAATAAAATGTGCCTACAAAACACTTAACTGCAGTGAAAATACAGACTTAAAATTTCCCTTCATATTTAGAAAATGTATCTAAATAAAAAGATTTTTGCTTAGTTTGTTCATGGCACATATTACATTTAAATTATGACATATGTGATGGGAGAAAATGACCAATGTGAACTGACAGTGCTCTCTTCTGGTTCCCCTTTGAGGAAAGTGTAGGACACCATAGCAAAGTGCCATGTCAGTACCCATACTGAGACACTGCTCAGAGACAGAACAAAGCCTCTGAGATATGGAGCCTCTAACTCAACTTATTTCCTAGCCTGGCATACATTTTTTCCATCACCATTTCCTCCTGCTCTCTGCCTCCTACTCCAAGTTAGACTCAATGTAATAAATCATTCCAGATATTCAAAAGTGCCCCCAGCAAGAAATCAGTGCCCCATTTTTCAGATTAAAAAAAAAAAAAGGCAAACTAAGCATTTTCTTAGAATCATAGAATGGTTTGGGTTGGAAGGGACCTTAAAGATCATCTGGTTCCAACCCCCCTGCCATGGGCAGGGACAGCCTCCACTAGACCAGGTAGCCCAAAGCCCCATCCAACCTGGCCTTGGAACAGTTCCAGGGAGGGGGCATCCACAATCTCTCTGGGCAACCTGTTCCAGTGCCTCACCACCCTCACAGGGAAGAATTTCTTCCTAACATTTAATCTAAATCTGCCCTCCCTCAGCTTAAGGCCATTACCCCTTGTCCTATCACTCCATGCCCTTGTGAACAGTCCCTCTACAGCTTTCCTGCAGGCCCCTTCAGGTACTGGAAGGCTGCTATAAGGTCTCCCTGGAGCCTTCTCTTCTCCAGGCTGAACAACCCCAACTCTCTCAGCCTGTCTTCATAGGAGAGGTGCTCCAGCCCTCTGATCAACTTTGTGGCCTCCTCTGAGCTTGCTCCAACAGCTCAATGTCCTTCTTGCAATGGGGACCCCAGAGCTGGATGCAGTACTCCAGGTGAGGTCTCACCAGAGCAGAATAGAGGGACAGAATCACTTCCCTCAACCTGCTTGTCACGCTTCTTTTGATGCAGCCCAGGATACAGTTGGCTTTCTAGGCTGCAAACACTTGTTGCCAGGTCATGTTGAGCTTCTTGTCCTCCAACACCCCCAAGTCCTTCTCCTCAGGGCTGCTCTCAATCCGCTCATATATGTAAGAGCATATATGTATGCTCATATCTCTCTTACCCACTCTAAATGCACGTATGCACTTTTTGCATCAGCCATCCTATCACCTGCCTTCTGAGCGAGGCTACCAAAGACAAATTTAAGTTGGATGAATAATCAATTATCTGCAAGAATGAAGTCTCACTTCGTAATTGAACTCACCTACTCGTAAGACTTAAAAAGGAAGAAAACTAGTTTTAGATATGATGCCATGTATCAGCAATGGAGTCATAATACGTTTCGGTAGTCTCACCCTGCTAAAAGTAGGCTGACTCAACAGTTAAAACATTGTACAACATAACAGTGGCTCAAAGAATTCTATGGTAGTTTGGCTATAGGTTGTTGGAGTGTATATAGTACAGTAGATCTGTAAGTCTCCTTTCCCTCCTGCTAGAAAGTCTTGCTCTAGTTCCTTGTTTCAGATCTTTGACCATATGACTCTCTTGATAAGGCATGAAAACATCATTCAGCTGTGAAACTTATACCAATATTATTCTGCAGGGAAAGTAGATTTGCTCAGCTGGTCTGCTGAACCACTTGTTCTTCCATAAACAATACAGACAGATAAAATAAATATTAGGCAACACTTCTTGAAACTATCATAGATTTTTTACAGTGTTTCTTTTCAGCATTGTAACAGATTGGTGTTGATTATTGCCATCCGAGCCAATTGAATTATACTGGCTCTGAAGTACAGAAACACACATAGTCAGAGGAAACTCGTGTTCTGTGAAATTTATGCAAACTATTGTGGCTGTGGGGATGATGCACAGTGAAAGCAGAATTGTCTCAAAACCGGGAGCACATCCCACTGAATGGCTTTCTAAGCATCGCCTTGCCCCATCAGGAAAAGGCTGGTAGTAGGAGTTTCAAGTGGGAGTTTCCACCCTTGTTATTACTTGCATTGTAAGGGTTACACACTGAGTGTGGTAACATTGTTCAGGGAAAGATCTTCAGGAGTCTAATTACTCTTTCAAATTCATATGGGTAAAGAAAGGAAATGATCGTAAGAACAGAGGACCTCAAAGACCCACGAAAGCAAGGGGAATATCTCTGTTGACTTAGCTGAGAACCTACCATTAGAAATGTCAGCTGGAGAATCATGGCAGGAGCCTTCTATATTTATATGGTAACAAGTTATTCATCACTTCACACTAGTTTGATGTGCTTACACTGGAGTAGGTCTCATGTTTTTCAGAAAATCAGCTGCTTATTTAGGCACAGTTGTTTTTTTAATCAACATTGCATCCAACTCTAATAGGTTTAAACAGTTTGAACGAAATAGCGATTACTGCCTTATTTTGATAAAAAGGGTAGAAAGAAGATTTTGCTAATTTCAACAAACTGATATAAAACAAAAAAAGATGTCTGAGTCCAGGAAGCTCCCTGCCTTGGACAGAATGACATTTACCCACAAGAGGGATTTATTTGCCTTCATTTTTGTATATGGTTGTCATAAAACAAAAAAAAAAAAGGGCGCAAGCAGTAGCCTGGAATGCAATTACAAAAGCTATAATGTGCTATAGAGTATATTATGTATTTTTTAAGTTCTACATGGCATTTAAAAGCACAGAGGACAAAACTAATGCTATATTACCTGTAAAGCTTATAACAAGGGATGCTAGAAGTAGGGCATACTAGAAGAGACATTACATACCAATCAGTCTAAGGCTGATCTAGACCTTTTGATTTAGAACAAGATCAAGGACAGAAGGCATGGGCACACGCTCCTGTGCACAGCATCTTTTTATAGAGATTTGACAATAGTCAAGAATACGTTCAGACTTGTGAAGCTTTAGGATGTAGCATATGAATCAGCAATCTTGTTTTTTGGATGAACAGATAATGAATCATCACTTCTCTTCCTCTATCTGTACTTACGTTGTGTTACATAAAAGGGCCAGGTATACTATTTTATTTTCTGATATTATACCTGCGGGGCATTCATAACCTGATTTTGGAGCTAGCAGCCCTGATAAGGTGTCAGTTTTAAACCAGAGACATTCCATTGACCAACACCCTAACCTGCTTTCAACATTGCTGTGCTATGACTAGCAGAGAAGTTTCTCCTTAAATACCTTCTTCATGGGATATTCAAATACCGACAGTATGGATTATGAACATGGCTGTTATCTGGAGAAGCCAAATGTGTAATGCATGATGGCAGTAATTAAATGGATACACCATTTCTATGCTACCATATTTATACAGAACTAGAATTTATTTTCTCTCATGTTCCCTGTCTTTATGAGTACCCTGAGCAAAAAGCTACAAATGGAGCAACTTTCCTTTCCCTTGGGCGACGGAGAGTTTAAAACGGTTAGCATTCTGGGTTGGATGGAAACAGATATATTAAGCTTTATTTTGTAAATATTTTACTTCCCTCCATTCCCTCCCTTGCTCCCAAGGGACAGAATCACAACTTCCTCTCCCCTAACAGCCAGCTGATAGGGCCAGGCACTCGCTGGCTCAGGAGAGAGCCTGCTCCTGTCCCATCAGCAGGCTGCAAACTGCCTTTACTGGAATCCATCTCTCTCAGCCTCTTCTGTTAGAGCTATACTGCTTTGCATACATCAATATACTGCAGAGAAATACATAGGCATATGAAAAAAGATCAGGAAGTTTAGGATGGGTTTTCCCTAACCCAGGAGAAGGACACGACTGCCGTGCCACCTATGCCATGTGTTATTTTGTGTCCCATCTCATTCTCTGGGAAGAGGTCCCTGGTAGAACTCCTTGCTAAAGGCAAAGAGAAAGGCTGTTGTTGTTGGTTTTTTAAATGTTATGTTTCCAAAAAGCACTCTGATGAACATTTACTCCTTTAAATATTCCAATTTTGTAACAAAGAAAAAATTCCAACTACCCCTGGTTAAGAGAAGCTTTTTCCTTTTTACTGCTCTGGGAATAAAAACAGAACTCGTTTTCCTCTCCAACACACTCAGTGCTTTCTCTTTCAGAGAAAAGTCCTCAAATAACTCCTCATACCCTAAACAGTACACTATAACTGGTAAACGTAGTGTCACCGAGGTGAGATCCACTTTTGCAGTAGAGTGCAAGTTAGATGGAGTTAGTGCACGAGCTGTGTTTTGCTCAATGAACAAAGTCCATCCAGTTGCCTGGCTCACACAAGTGGCTAAAAAGAACTAGCCAGGAAGGGTGTCTGTGGGTTAGGCGAGCATCTGAGCAACCTTCAGTGGTTTGAAGCAAATTTTTGTTGGTGTGGTGTAGGAACAGCATGGTGAAAGAGCAGCTGTTATTTTTTGCATTTGATGCCTTTGTATGGGCTTCAGAAAGAAAAACTGATAGGTTGCCAGCCTGAATGTTTACATGAGATGAGGTAAAGTGGTAATGAAAATCTTAGTGGCTTTTCCTAAGCTAACGGGGCAATAAGCCTTGGTTAATAGATTAAGGGAGATAAAGTGGAAGTGTGGTGAACCAGTTTAGTAGACTTGGAACCAGAAGGGATGAGCAGGTGAAATGTAGATCAACAGTATGAGAAGTCACACTACCAAAATGAATTAGGAGAAGAGATAGGAAGATGGAAACAGAAATGTGTGGAAATAGAGATGTGGAAGATCTTAAGATGTAGTGTCAGAGTAAAAGCCTCCAAAGAGGTTTGAAGTTGGCCTATCCATGACAGCAAGTGAAGCAAATGGTTTTGTGTATCAACACTTCGGGGAAAACTTTTTTTCAGTTTTGCAGATAAATGTGAACAGGTGTCATTTGGAAATGGAGGCAGATGTTAAATCAAAAGTCCTGAAGGCCTGAGAGAAAGATTGCAATAGTCTGTTTACAGAAATGCAATATCCCTTCCACAGATGACTGAAATCATGTGCAAGAGAGAGTGATTTCCAAAACTGGCAGATTTGGAACAGAGTGGTAAAAAAAGAATCCCCCAACCCATAAATAAAATGTAACTTATTGTATGCCAAAATACAGATGAGATAATTGCTGTTTCCCAAACAAACCAAACAACCCTGAGGAAATTGCACACATTTCTTTGTACAGAGGCTTTGCCACAGCAAACAAAGAAGTTCTGCTTGTGTTCTGCTGAGAGAACACCATCGATCTTGTTTAAAAACCTGAAATAAAGGCCAAGGAAAGTGATTATTCCCCTCCATGGGGCACAGGTGAGGTTGCATCTGGAGAGCTGTGTCCAGGTTTGGGTCCCTCAATAAGAGAGCTTCACAAACTAACTGGGGTGAAAGCAGCAGAGGGTCACCGAGACAGTTAGAACGTGCTGCACAAGGTGAGGCTGAGGGACCTGAGTTTCCTTAATGCAGAAGAAAAGGCTAAGTAACAGGGGGTCAGAGTGCAGCCTCCCACTACTGAAAGAGGGACTAGAGAGAAGATGGAGCCAAACTTTCCCCTGAGATGTACAGCAAAAGGAAAAGAGGCAGCGGTCACGTGTTGCAGCAAAGGAATTCCAGATAGATAAAGAGAAAAAATTACAAGAGTGGTTAAGCATTTGCACAGGTTGCCTAGAGAAGCTGTGGACTCTCTGTCCTTGGAGGTATTAAAAGCTCAGCTGGACAAGCAACTTGAGCAGCCAGATCTAACTTTGCAGCTAGTCCTGTTTTGAGGAGGAGACTGGATTAGATGACCTCAAAAGGTCCCTTGCAACCTCCATTATTCTATGACTGTAATTCTCCAGAGAAGCATGAAAGATTTTTCTCACTGATTAAATCCATTTTAAAGATTGCAAAACTTACTGTAAGCATTATTGCATATGTGGAGCAAGCAGATTTTGACAGTAAACTGTGTTCTGGGAAGCAGCATCCAAGAATAACCCAAAGAATCCAGTTTATTGCAAATATGTTATTTAGGGCCACAGATCTTTCTACACTCAGGGGCCCTAACTACTTCCCCTCCCATTGCGGGGTGAAACAAGACTGGTGCTGTTACAGCATTTGGGTTTAAGAGCTTCATTCTTTCCAGCAAATCTAAAAATGAAATGAATCTCTGCATGAAATACGACCCCTGTGAAACTGGGGAAATATATATATACACACATATATGTTGTGCATCCAAAAATGATAACTGGGTCAGGTCCTATGAAAGTCTGATTTTATGGCTGAAGTGATTTGAAATTAGACTAAATCTGAAAGAGAAAAGGTTCATTCATCCCTTAAACCTATGCCATAGGGGACCTTTCCCCCCACACCCCCCATAGCAAATCCAAGAAAAACTCGACACAAAATTTAACTGTACTAATTTCCAATCCCTGCTCTTCCCTTGTGATACACAAGACAAAAAGAACCTTGTAAGAGAAGATAAAATACAGGAATGGATCATGTCTCTTGGGTGGCAGAACAAGAAAAGGAGCATTATTCATACCTTTCAAAGGTTTCTAAACACTCTGGGTGAACATATTGCAGATGTTGGCTGGGCCACTGTCAGATACAGGAATGCTCATTCAGGACGAAGGTTTTCATTCAACTTAAGTCTTATGGGAATGGTAATATTGAAAAATCATGTGGCTCCTGCAAGGCTGTAAGGAATTGTTCACACGTGGATAAAGAAATCACATTTTTGCTTTAAATAGTGCAAAGAATGAGAATACTTCCCACGTAGCTGACAGAAGCGTCTACTCAACCAACATTTGCTTGGTCACACAGAATTACACGTAAATTCAATTGCACAAAGCAGCATTTCACTTACTGTTTTCTTTGGAAAAGACTACTGCTCAGCAGAGGTAATTCCTCCACCTGGGCCTAGGAAAAAGAATAGAGAATAAACACTGATACACAGCAACATGATTTATATTTATGAAATATATGACCACAGATTCTCAGAACCTTCTTGGGTGTGTGGTTAAAAAAAAAAATGAAAGCCAAAAAACAGAGAAAAGAAATGTAGTTTCAAAAAATACTGAAATATTGCATTTCTTCCAAACATCTAGGAGGGCCTTTGCATTCTCAAAAACTGATCTGCATTCATAAGCCATATAGATACTCATGTATAAAATATATGCATGTGTTTTGTTTCTGCACTCTTGTGAATCCTTCATTGGAAGTTCAGATTATTCCAAGGATGAATACCTACATTCATGTTCTTCCTTATTTCAGTATTACTTTCCCTTTTTACTCCAAGTAGCAGCAATTTATAAGTAACATGGCATTGCCTTTATTTCATCTGCTGCTTACTACATACAACTAAAGCAATTATACTTTTAAAAGGCTGCATTTTGCATAAAAGCTGTTTAAGGGAATCTTGCTCAAAATATCCTGAATTAAAATAATCACATTACACAAAACATTTGAGCAGCCTGAGATACATTTTCTTGCTTTTTCTGTCAGTTGTTTCAGAAAGCAACGCACTTCTCTTGCACTATGCATTTCCAAAGTGATGACTCATCTACCATTGACTAATCTGTCATTAATCAGTCTTAATAAGATTAGATGTTTTAAATTAATTTCTAGCTTCTAATTCAGTCCAAAGCTTTCAGTTTCTAGGAATTTAAGTATCTTAAATGTAAATGCCTTTGAATTTAACCTTACAAAGTTCTGAGACCCAGTACTGGCAAGAATTTTTGCTATTGACTTAAAAAGAACCAGACCTAGTGCTCCTGCCAGTGCTTAAAGAATTAGGCCTGCATGGTATCCTGGTGAGACTGATTATCCTTATAGGTTCTATAAAGGAGCATAAACCCCATCCATCTTTGCACAATTTCTGAGTGGGTTGGCTGCATGCCCCTTGCCCCTTTCTCTAGGGGATGGGTGTATTCTGCCAGGCAGATCTGCAAAAAGGCCGAATTTCTGCAAGCAAGCTGCAACTGGGTAGGGAATGCTTTTACTGCCCTGTCAAAGGCTGTTTTCTAACATTCTCTGATAATGCAATAGCTAGAAAAGTTAAACATTTCTGAAAAATTTACTATTCCCATCCCCAACTTTACGTCATTTTGTCTTTTTCAAATGCTCCATTTTATTTTTTTACCTTCTTTCTTTCAAAATTTAAAGTTTATTCCAAAAGCAGCATATTCCAAACAAACATGATTAGCAGCAATTTCATCCTGAATGACATCAACAAAAAATGGTCTTGGGGTCTCCCAAAGCATAGTAGTATCATCATGATAAAAAGTAGTTTTGTGGGCACTGGAATACTTTTTTCCAGACTTTCTGTGATTTATCTGTTAACAAGTAGTCACAAGTTACTGATGTCCTCTTGGTGAGGGGATCCCAAAGGCTGGAGCATGTTAGGTCTGGTTGAACCACGAGGAATGGGGTAATCAAAATTCTAAAAGTTCACAAAATTATTCATTCCTCATATGGACTGTGACAGTGCTGAAGAAATCCCTAAAACAACAACGCAGTTTCCCACAAGTTTCCTCGGTATATATTCGTAACCATAAGGAATTTTCAAAGTTGACCAAAGGGCTCTGAGAAGCAAGTAAAGAAAATAACCTTCTATTAAAACCAAGTAAGACTTCTACTCACTGTATTTCATTGGATAAATCAGTGATTTTAAATTTCAAAGGCTCACAGGCTCAATTCCGTTTGGACTTCACTAGCCTTGCTATGTACCTGAATAATTACTATTTGCAGCCAAAAGAAGGCGGATGTTTTCTGTTTTCTAGTAACCCCAGTATTTTGCCTTTGGCCTAGCAATTGATTTTAGTCCTGAGCCCAAAATAGAATAAAAAATTTCCCTGTTAAATTGCATACTATAACCGCATTGAGCTAGCATTGCTCTCCCACCCTGCAAACAGCAACATTTTTTCAAGGGATGCATTACTATGCAAGTGAAATGGAGATTTATATTTCTTTCTCTCTGGACTTCTTTTTGTATAAATGTGGTCATGACTTAACTTTGCTCTGAGGAAATGCTTGCTTATCTTTGCTTCAAAAGGCTCCAATTAAATGCCAAAGGCCATTCAACTCTTTCTATATCCTCAACTACAACATATCTGCTTTCTTCCCTCCTGGAGCTGTGGGGGAGGACAGTAGCAACCTGAAAGTAATAAAGTCAGAGTAAACCACAAAACCCTTGTTTAATTACACAATTTCAAAACACAGACTGAAAAAAAGCAGCTCTTTCATTCTACTCTGCCATAAAATTACCAGAGCCAACAAACAAATGACCAAAGCAGCCCATTGCTGCCCGACAGCTGACAGAAACACACAATTACTCATTATCTGCTCTCAGAGCTGCTGATTGAGAAGTGTTGGTTAGTTCAGACAGGTGAAGAACAGCGAGACCTGGAGGGCCGTCTGCATATAAAAGCGTTCACCACGGAGCTAATACCATATATTTGTCTTTGAACAGAACAGTGTGAACCCAATTGCCTGCTTGTCACCCAGCAACCTCAGGGAACTCCTTGCAAAGTGAGCCTGTGCCTTGCGTTGCCTCCAGATCATCTAGGCTGCAAACTTTAAAAAGGTACATTTAAAGTTTACTGAAACTATGGTGACAATATTAAAACCATATTTACTATAGCTAACTTGTTGCAATTAGCTTCTTATATTTAAAGTGCAATCTTTTCAGAAAAAGACAAAGAACTAGTTTAGGGGGTCAGTTTGGGTTTCTTTGTTACAGAAGCAGTTGGAGGTACAACTCCCTGTGACGGGGCTTGATTTTATAACCAACCCTGCCTCTTCCAGGGATATATTTCTGCCATTGCTTCTATGCGCACCTACAAATGTCAAGAAACTGATATGCCACAAAGTGCTGCCAAATACACAGTAAGACAATGATTTTTTTTTTTCCTCTGGTGCTCCCATTTTAGCAGCCCTATTTGAAAGATAAGACAGACAGACCGATCTACATTTTAAGCTGCCAAACCAAAGTAACTGGAAACCTGAGTCCTCTATAAAAAGCACAGCTAGGGAACCATCATTGGCAGTGCAAACTGGTGTGCTACCTCAGATAACCCCACTGGGTTACCTTGATGCAGAGATGTCTCCTCGGATGAGGAAAGAGTTACCCTGGCTCTGCACAACGCGCTCTGCTTGTATTGGCAACCGGAAACTGGGACACCAGTCCACGACCATGAACGTGCTCTAGGTTACCAAGTAGGCATGAAGTTGCTGTATCCAGTCCATATTTACTGACTTGGGCAATGATCTGCCCATGAAATGCTCTGTATCTCGCTACTGGTTTTTTGCTGAGCATATCACCTTAAATAATCTTTCATGATGTTTTGTAAGTTGGGCAGAACAGATATTTTAACACAAGGGGAACAAAATGTTTTATAGTGGCAAACAGTGCAATGAGCTACACAGTAGCAGAAATACGTGTAGCAAAGCCTTGAGGTGACTCCTTTTGTGCAGGCTATAAGCATAGAATAAAATAATTTCCTGGGTCTTGTTTAATGCCTGCACATCAGTAGTGTGATACAGCAGCCCCAGCTGCTGCATGTGCTCCTTGATAACGCAGCAGCCCAGCTCAGCAGTGCTGTGGGGGAACCCGCATGGACAAAGATTCAAGTAGCGCAGGCTCATAAAACTTCTTGAGAGTTATTAGCTTATTTTTTAGAATGGATAAATAGAGGAGATTTGGTAAGTGCCAGCCACGTGCCCAATCCTCCCTGATGCCTGTGGGGGGATGTTGGGCCCTGCTTACTGCTGCCAAGCAGGCGGCTGGGACTCAGAGTATTTGCAGCCCTTCCTAAAGAGAAATAAACCCCTTGCAACAAGCAAGGCTTCCAGAGTACGGGTACTGTTTTCTAGCACTTTCCCTAGGCAAATGATGAGAAAATTTCATCTACCTGTGGGAGGGAGCTGGCAGTCGCCAAAAGATAAGAAAGATGGAGAAGGAAAAGGAGAGGAAGAGGATGTGAGCAGCAGGGATGGGACTTGAGAAGCAGAGGACCAGAGAAGGTCATCCTGACTAACTGGCGCCAGGAAACAAAGCAGTGCTTTCCAAAACCTCGTCTGCATTGCCAGTTAGTGCTTCGGGCTTCATCTGTGCGACACTTAGTGTCACATACTGGCACGAAAGGCAGGAACTTCAGTCACCAAGGGTCCGAGCTAAGAAACTGAAGTCTTACTGTTCTATGAATACTCTCATTATACATACAGAGACAGCGTACTGATCTGTGTACCACGCGTCAGTCAGCAGAAGTCTTCCCTCTCTAGCCCTTTCATGACTGGTTTTTCTCTCTGCTTCCATGTAGCCTGAATACAAAATGGAGGCATCCTTGTCACCACCTGCCATGCTCACATACTATCTCCTAATAAACTCTCACACACAGCTGTGGCGCTTTGCATTTTCTTTTTTGCTCACAAACCAAGAACAGAAAAATAATTTGCATGAGCCAGAAAAATCATGTATCATCTGGTCATCACTGTAAGCCCCCTTTGCTTCATGTAGAGCACAGGACTTCCTGCTGTTCATTTGTGCATGGTCTCATCTAGTGGTAAAAACTATGAACTCAGAAAATTACAGGTCACAGACTCCATATCACATAGGGTGACGGCAAGTCATCTGTTGCCCTTGGGAAAGGGCAGATGGGCCAGTAAGAAGGTGACAGTGAAACTGCCAGTCCACAGAAGACCCACAGAGCCAGTTAGCAACCCAGAGCATAGTCTTTGAAGAGCAGTAACTTAGGGATGGACCTTTTCTAGGCGACTCACAGCCTGCAGAAGACAGCACACTGCCACCCGTGGGCTGTCCACCCCTCTGGCATCTACAAGGACTTGCCAGCCTTGCAGATCCTGCACATGGGGCCTTTTGGGAGGCAGGATTAAAGCAGTGACATGGCATTGCTATGGCTAACGCTGCGGGGGCTGCACTCTACCGATTTTTGTCCTTTTGCTGTAGAAACAGGTAATAGGTTCAATGTGGGAACTACAGCAGGGACTGTCACATCCTCAGACAGTGCACAGATCACCATGTGTGGGAGGTGAAAAGCCATCAGCACCATTCAAATTACATCCAAAAGTACTTTTTCACTGAGGACAAGGACAATTATATTCCAGGATGACAGATTTCTGGCCCTGGCAACATTATCTTATGATGTAGGGCTCCAGCTCCTTTTCAACGAAGCCGATGGCCTATAATTTCAACTGGCTATTACTTTTGTTCTGCTAGGTAACACCCTTTAGCGGTGACTTGAAGAAGCCCTACTTTGACAAGTGAAACAATATCCACTTCACATGGAAATCCCATGTAGCAAATCCCTGTTTGCTTTCCAGGTGCAGGTGTTTGAACAAGGCCACTTTGAAACTCCTGCCTGCCTTCCAGCTGCTCTGTCAAGGCTTCATCTCCCGCCTTTCGAAAGGAGGACAAGACGGCAAGGCACAGTTTTGGAAAGGGCTCCTGCAGCACTGTAGCTCCCTGCTCCCCTCTGGCCCGGGTCAGGCAGACTGACTCCTGCCAGGGACAGGTCTGCTCAGCTACCCCTTCGAAACACTTGCAGCAAGACTTGAGAACCCTGAAAATAGGAAGAGTAAGCGCCCTTGGTCATGAGCAGGCACTACAGTAGATTGCATCTTAAAGGAGGGAAAAAAAGAAGGGGGGGTGGGGAGAAAAAAGGCAAGCCAAAGGAAAAAAAGGTGGCAAAAAGGGCGTAAAGAAAGGGGGGGGGGGGGGGGGGGAGAAGAAGGAAAAAAGAGGGGAGAAAAAGCAACGGCGGGTGTCCTTGCGGGGGGCGGCACACGGCGGCCCGCAGCCTGGCCAGCCGCCGCCGCACGGCCGGGACACGTGGAGCGGGAGCAGCCGCCCCCCCGCCGCCCGCACGCACAGCCCCGCCGCGCCCGGCCGCACCCCCGCGGGGCCGGGGCCGCCCCTTGGCCGCCCGCCGCGGGAAGGGCCCGATAAAGGCGGCGGCGGCGCGGGGGAGGCGCGGAGCGGCCTCGAGAGCAGCAGGCGGCCGCGGTGCCCCATGCACTGCAGCAGGTAAGCGCCGCCGGCCCCGAGAGTCCGCGCGTTCGCTCTGGTTTTCTCCTAGGTGTGCGGCCCGCGGAAACCACAGCCAGCGGGGGAACAGAGCTTCCAAACTTGCACCGCCCTCCTCCCCTCCCTTCGGTTTTCTAGGTCCTGCAAAAGCGTCCTTAGGCTTGTGCGGCGCCTGTTAATGCTGCTGGGAGCCACCGCACCTCTTTCTTGCTGGCAGTTCGCTTTTGTCTCTTCTAGCAGCCTGCCTTTTTCAGGTTGTGGTGTTGGGAATTTTTGGTGGGTTGTTCTGTTGTTTTCTTTTCCTCCTTCCCCCTTTTTATGCTGCAAAAACTTAGGAGCAGATGCCCCAGGAGCTGGTCACAAAAGTTGCAGAGAGAATATTTTTGAAGCCTGAGTTCTTTTCCTATTAAAGCAAAGCAAAACTTGATTAATTGGATGCCGGTACTCTCCTCATCCTACTTATTATGGCAAATACTGCCACAATAAAAAAAAAAACCCCAAGGAGAAGAATGAAGAGGCCAGCGCAGATTCTGCTTTTTTTGGCAGGGCTCTGGAATACCAGTGAGAACCCTGGGAAGGAGAATGCCATTTATTTATGTGACAAAGCAAATGCTCTGGCTTCTCATGACTCAACAAAAATCCACATTTCCAGCAAGGACTGCATCCTTCTCAGAAGGGAGGTGCAGCAGTTGAAGCCCCTTTTTACAAATATTCAAGCTAACTGGCTTTGAAGGGGCCGTGTTCTTGCATAGTAATGGGGATTCTCATCCTCTAAGAGGGAAGGTTATGAATAAATCTTTACAAATAAAGCTGTAGCATTCTTATTGAATATTCGCAGTAGCCTTTTGGCATGGACTTTGGAGATTATAAAAAGATATTTTTAAGCCAGTTCTTGAAACATGAATGATGCAATGAAAAAATAAAATGTCATCCTGTGTGTCATGTCATGTGTTCCTCCCCCGCCCCCCGCTTTTTTTCTCCTATTCACTCCGCAGTCAACATCAACAGTGCAAGGGAGCTCTGTTACCCAGACCTGGGTTAAGAGCTCATAGACAGTATTTCCAAAGGTGCTTTAGCATTCTTATTCATCTGAATTAACCAAAACCAGAGTGCCTAACAAATGCATTTATGGTTGTTCAGAGCCACAGCATGATGGTTCTGCATCAAGGTACATAGCCTCCAGCCTCCCATTTGATGCTCTGATGGGATAGGTGACTTGCTTAATATAGTGCTGTCTGCTCAGAGATGAAGCAGCTGATACAGCTTGCTGGAATGCTAAGACCTGGCTCAGAGCCTCTAACAGGGAAGCTAAAGTAGATGAGCATTTCCACTGTAACTGGATCTGTTTTACTGGTTACTAGAATGTTCTTCTCTGTATTTTCAAGGAAATGTGTTTAATTAGCTGTCACTAAAATCTTTTTTCAGAGGTTCAGAAAAAGACTATATTTGAATTGAAAGAGTTCAGAATTAGCAAGAAATGGCTGAATAGTCTCACCCGAGTTCCCTAGCTTGAGCTGTCAGTTTTAATTTAGGCTGCATTATTTAAAGCAGTGCAAAGATGAGGCCATGAATAATTAAGACAGCAGATGAAGCAAATATGCATTCTTAAGAAGCTTCTTACCAGATCTAACAAATAATAATGTCCCATCTGTCTGCTTCTTCCAGAATGATACAGATCTTGGACCCGAGACCCTTACCAAGCTCCATCATGCCCGTGGATGTGGCCATGAGAATTTGCTTAGCCCATTCTCCACCGCTGAAGAGTTTTCTTAGCCCCCTTGAGGACTGTCAAAGAAACAACTTTGTGAACAGATTCAAACCTCTCAGACCATGTCTTCATGTGAAACGTGACTCCGAAGCTCAGAAGAGTGACTGGAACCACTCAGCAGCCCGAGCCAAGAAACGAGTTGTGTTTGCGGACTCGAAGGGGCTGTCCCTGACGGCAATACACACCTTCTCTGAGTTCCAGGAGCACCCTGGGTGGGATCTTCAGTTTGACCTCTTAGGCCTTGAAAACATAACATCTGGCTTAAAGCTACATGAGGAGAAAAACTTGATTCTGGGTTTCCCTCGGCCTTCAGCTGACTACCTGGACTTCAGGAACCGCCTGCAGAAGAACTTGGTCTGCCTGGAGAACTGCACCCTGCAAGAGAAGGTGCTGTCGGGCACTGTTAAAGTAAAAAACGTGAGCTTTGAAAAAAAGGTTCAAGTTCGAATTACCTTTGATACGTGGAAGACCTACACGGACGTTGAATGTGTATACATGAACAATGTTTACAGCGATTCTGAAAACGATACCTTCTCATTTACCATTGACTTGCCTCCTGCCATTTCCTCTGAAGAGAAGATAGAGTTTTGCATTTCTTACCAAAGTGGAGATCATACCTTCTGGGACAATAACGAGGGTCAGAATTACAAGATTCTCCATGCAGAGTGGAAGCCTGATGGTGTTCAGATACCATCTGCCAAGAAAGACTGTGTAGATCTTCAGACTCCAAGGAGAGGACAAGAGAGAGAGCCTGATCAACTAGGCAGTCCGAGGCTGTCCAGGGATCTCTTTCCCCAGTGGCAGAGCTTGAGTTGCATTGAAAATTCATCACCATATTGGTGATCAATACTAGCGAGGAAGCGTTCTTCCATTTGGCAACAGAACAGTGTTAGTTTTCTGGTTCGCATACTACGTTACGAAAGCACCTGGCAGGTTTTGTTGGCTGGCTGAACAAATCCAAACTCACTAGTCTGCAGGACTTGTTCAACTTGTTAAACCATATTATGCTACTGAAGTTCTTAGCCAAAACTTATCCTTAGAAAGAAAATAAAGATAAAACCCATGCATATGCCACTAACTCTAGAAATAGCATGCCTGTATCTTAAGTATACGCTGCTTGCTTTCTGCTGTAGACTCTCCTGAGTCACTAGGGGAGAGACTGTTGTGAGGAAGTATGGAAGGTGATGTTATCTTAGCAAGCTGTAGCAACTGCATGTGTGAGAGTATATGTGCATGCACAGGGGCGTTACAGGAATGGAACATCACAATGCATTTTGCACCTGTTAGGAGTGCAGTAGAGATGAAGTGGTGCTGTCAGGATGGAGGCTTGCTATGACCCTCTGTGCTTGTAGCAGAGGCAGGTAGGAAAGCATGGCTAGGTTTTGTGGCTTCAATACAGGTTAAGAAACTCAGAGAAGATAATGGAAAAGTGGGAGAAGGGGAAGAGATAGGATATGTGTCTAACTTGGAGACATACAGTGTCCTAATTTCTTCTTTCCAAAGCTGGTCTTCTAAATCCCAGAGAAAATTCTATGGGATATAAAGGAGAATACAGAAAATGATGCTGAGTGGAAGCGACTGCTGCTTTGGGAAGACATCTCTGTCCTTGTTGGCTTTGTGAATAATAAATGGTTTGCATTTGAGAACAAATCTAACCTTCACTTCATCATCTTACTCGCTTAGAAGGCAGATGGTTACCTTGCAACGTTAAAAGAAAAACGTGCCTTTTTAAAAAAAATAAAATTTAAAACCAACCTACATGCCAAAAATAGGGTTAGGTGACAAAACAGACCAAGTGATTCGTAAACTTCCTCATCTGTAGCAGCGTTAGATGATTTGACTCATCACCTGATCTAATCTTAAAGCAATCTGATGGTCAAATATCCTGCTCTCTATTACAAAGTTAGCTATGACTTTTCACAGGTGTGTACCATAGGCAGGGTCCTTCATATTGAAGACAGTGAATTAGCTGCACTTTGTGAAAGCTAATTTCTCTAAAAGAGCAGGGTTGCTACTAGTTTTTTCTAGACTGAATATACAGGCTTGCACATAAATAGAAAAAACTGCTCTGTTTTATTGTACCTCATTTTTTGAAGATTTTTTTTTTAAGACTTCAATAAACTAATGTATATTTTGTATCTGTATGCTTGTAAGTTGGCTTGCTGATCTGTCAAACTGTAAAGGTGATCTGCATTTCATGCAAGACTTGTGAGAAATTGTCCAATACATACTCAGGAGGTGTGAATACTGGCACACCTTTTAGCTGTACAGAAATGGTGTTAACATCAACATATACATCACATTTTTCCTCATTACTAGGAAGTATAATATCCCAAGTCTGAAGCTACTTGCAATGCAGTGAGACGATAGATACTAAGGTGAAATAAGCCTCCTCCACTAATTGCACTTTTTCCCTATGTAACCCTTGCTGTTATGTGTAAACTAGCCATTTTAAGAATAAATTGTATTTTGATACACCTGGTTCTTTCTGTGTCAGCTCAATTTGTCTTTTTTCTCAACTTCTTTAAACAACTTCAGTTTTGATATAAGGTACAATTAGTTCTGTGCCATGGGATGTTGCTAAAGCTGGCTATGGTATGGTAACTCAGGTCAGCAGCTGGCATTGCCCTGAAGATGAAATCCAAGCTCTTTACTAAATGAGAGATCCTCAAAGATATTTGCCTTACGGGTTGCATCATTAAAAAAACCACCCTTTATCTCAGCAAATTTAACTTGAATATTTTGGTTTGACACATTCTGTCAGGGATCTTGCTGTGCTGTGGGCGAGTCTGTCTAGCAGGAGTCTGTTCTTAATCCGATGGCCAGACATACCTGCCGAGCTATAGCATATGCAATGCTTGCATGGGTGCATTTAGACAGCAGCACTTAATGTCTTCTGGCTCGCTTTCACCTGGTGCTTAGCTCATTATGCTGCCTCCTGCAGCTATATTGCTGTTCGGGGTGCTGGGAGGTTGGGTTTTCTCCTCTTATACCAAGGCATCCAGCTGAACTGCCATCCGTACCAAACAACTCTCTGCAAAATAAAGCGTCTATCTCTGAGCCAGCCATTCACCTTTGACACCGCAGCGTGGACCTACCCTTGCAGTTACTTAGAATGGAGAAAACAGTGCATTGTTTCCCAAGGGCCCTACTCCCTGGTGGGGGCAGAGGGTTTTGGTACATCCCTGCTTCTCCTAGGTGCCAATTTAGACCAGCACAGAATAAGAACAGGCTAGCCAGCACCAGTTGCACACCAGAAAATGTATTAAGAAATCCCATATAAAGTAACTCAGTGATGAGATGCAGTTTAGTTCAATTTGTTGCACAGAAAGTCAAGGGTTTCCCAGCAACAAGCCTAGTTTTAATTATGAAAGAGCAATTCTCAAAAGGCAAAAGACGACATGGCACTAAGAGCACGTTTCTGACCTGGGGAATGAACTTAGAGCTTCCACATTGCAAAGCCTGCACCGGACGCAGAGCCCTCCTTTCCCCAATGCCGTCTACCAATTTCAAGCTCTACTAAGTACTACGCTGTGTCTTACTGTGCAGGAGCTCTTATGATATATATACTGCACCACCAGCTCCCTGCTCTAGAACAGTTACAAATCTCTTCAGTTCACTTTAAGTGGCTTGAAGGCTCCTCTACCTCAATGTGGGACTTAGCTTCAGCAAACCAGATGTGAGGCTACCCAGTGGAGCAGAAGCCTTCTAGCATGAGGAAAAATAGCATTTCTTATCCTCCAGCCAAGTTTTGTGGCCAGCCATCACAACTGAAAATGCTGACTTGTCCTCCTCTTGACTGAGACATAAATTACTTTAAAATACCAGAAGACAGGGTCCTTTGACCAAGCTTTGGCTTTAAGCCAGCTTCTTTGCAAAGATGCCTTGCAAGATCTTATTTGCCCAGTGGAGAGGCAATGCGGTGCTGCAGTGTTGCTCAGCGGCTCCAGAACCCTCCCTCGAGAGCGCAAAGGATTTCTCCACTCCCTACCAAAGCAATGCAGTTTCACTCCTTCCTGTTTCAAAGCAGGGCTTGTGTTTAACTGTACAGCTTGCATCCATCAAAAAGCTAACAGGCTCCTTGAGGAGGATATTAGCAACACTAAGGTATATTAACTGGGGGAAAAAAATGAGAGTATTTATCTGCTAGTATGCATCAGAAACAGAGAAAAAGAATGTCACTCTTGGAAAACTGTCAGCCCAGGGGATTCAAACATGCATCTTAGATACTGCTCTTTCAGACACATCCTGTTCAAAAACTGAGGGTATAAAGCAGATGCAAGTCCTTGAAACAGAACTTGCAAACCTACGGCATCATCTCATTCCCTTAGGAAGTCACTTCTCCAACTGCATTTAGGTTTGTATTTCCACCACTAAGGTGACAGAGTGGATGGCTGGATTCGAGAGGATTCACTCCTATAGCTCTGTAGGTCTAAGATGTCTGACTTTCAGTTATAGCCTATGGGTGGCACAGTACTTGGAGACTTTATTCTTCAAACGTAAGTGTTTCAAGTTGGGTTCCTGATAACTGTACTCACTTTTGTGAGGCTAGGCCGAGTCTCACCGTGGAAAATTAAATTGAAATTTGCTGATGTTTCATATTAACAAAGGTCTGTCACCCTGGAAGATCAGCATCTGAACATTTCTTGAGAACATAATTAGAATTTTCACAGGCAATCAGTGAATGTCTTTTTCCATAATTATATGCATCTAAACAAATTACCACAATTTACATGTTAAATCTGGTAAATTAGTGGTAATATGGTAAATGTTATGGTATTTACATATACATAAAATAACTCCCACCCCTCTCAGACACTTCTGAGCTTTAAAATTAATTGTAATCAAGGACAAAATGTTTCAGTGAGGCTGAAATAAAAGAATGTAAGACTGCGCTAAATCCTCTCGAGACGCCTCTCCTCCTGTTTCAAGAATCACCTGTACTTCAGCCATTCCCAACTGGCATTTGCTTACCCTGTTCTTACAGCCCTCCCGCGACAGAGGCTCCACAAGCTTTCCAATTATTGTTTCCTCCTCTTACCTTTAAAGAGGCTCCTGAGGTCTTAGCCTAATTAAAATTAAGGTCCTAATTACTTGTTTTATTTTGCGTAGACAAGAAGAGGAAACTTTTGCTTTCTTTTTGCAACAGCCTGTAAGTGCTTGAGAGGAAAGAACAGCTTTCCCTCCTCTCCCCACATCCCTTCTCTAGGCTCTGCAATACTTCATTGTGTGAAAAATGGATATTTCAGCTTTTCATCCTTGCTTGGAAAGGAACCTGTTAGACTGTTGGATTATCCTTAAGGCAGAAATATCACTTAGCTAGCTCTGGTAAAAGCCTCGTGGTGTGGTCCTCAACTTCACCAGTGAAAACATAGCACAGCTCAGTATCCATCGTTCGTTGCTCAATGGACTTCATCTGTCTCATACGCTAAGGCCTTGGGAACCTATGTATCACTTGGGTAGTGCTCGATAGACTGTCTGTGAAGCTTATGACAGCCAGGCAGATTGAATCAGTGATGTGCTTCACTGAACGATTTATTCTAAGGATGGCATTTCCTCCATTAAAAACATTCGTCTTTTTCCTGCTCCACCTCCCTATGTTGCAAACTGCTTCTAACACTCCAGCTTTTGTTTATCTCCTCTCTGGACTAGTCATTAAGTTGGTCAGCTTCCATTTCTTCCATGTGAAGAACAGTGTTTTCTGCTTCAGTGACAAAATTCATGCAAGCTTGATAGAATTCGTGCAGAAAAGGCAGACTGACTTTTGTTTTTGCAGTGTTCACTGCAGGTGGCCCAGCATTGATCTCAGTAAGCACATCTTGCAAACAGTAAGTTAAAAAATACCAGGGTCAATTCTGGTGAGGCAAAGCATCAACACAGCACTGTAGGTCTGCGCAGTTGCTGATAATTTTGTAAGACACCCTAGGCATTGCAGGGCACTGAAAGTACAGCAGTCGCATACAGGCGGTACATCCTCAGCTGCCTTTGAGCATGGGAAAAAATAAGGCTGCTCAACAGCTAAAGACTGGCTTTCTGACAGGGGTGACTGTCAGTAAGATTATGGTTACAATAAGTTAGCAACCAGAATTGATTCAGGGCAAAGGAGTATGTATCGAACAAGCAAGCAAAGAAAATATACTGGAAACTAGAAGTCTGCAAGAGAAGAAATTGGTCTACAGTTTACTATACTGTAAAAGAAATAAATGGGGAAGAATAAAATAAAAAAGATTTGCTTCAAAGGTGTTATTGGGGAAATACCTCTGCTATCTCTTCATATTTCAGGTCATTGTAGTATTTTATATGCTTTTGGACTTGCGGCATCTTGCACTTTGCTTTTAGAAACAACATTAAAGTGGCTGCAGCTACACACTTAACGCAGTGACAATTGGGCAGATATGGCAATTCCCCTCTCTTGCAGAAATAGTAAAACAAAACAAAAAGCTTCACCCAGCACAACCCCTGCCCTAAGTAGTCCCCTCTTCCCCCAGTCACTCACACAACTGTGGTTAACCAGGAAGTCAAATCTGTGAAACTATAATGTCAAAGGCAAATATCTGATTTTTTTTTAAATAATGTGTCTTACTGATATTCCTTTGAGAAAAATATAATTTTAACAGATAAATTCATAGTATGCAGCAAGTATCATCAAATGAAATCAGAGAAAGCTCGGGGTGAGGTGGTTTTGTGCATGTGTGCTTTTGTGTTTGGTTGGTTTTTTCTGTTTGTTTTTTTTTAAAAGACTTCTTTGCAAGGCTTTGCTTTTGTCTCCTGCCTTCCCACTCAGAGTCTCCCTCCAGTTTCCCATGCCTGGAGCTAATTCAACATCTAACCAGGAGACAGATATGTTCTGAAAGCATCCAGCTGCCTTGCTTTAACCAACAGTTACAATAGAATTTATAGAGATTTACAAAAAAAAAAAACAACCCTCAAACATAAAATGCCAAACAAACCAAAAACCAAACAAGCAAAACCCCCTAGTTCTAGTCCTCAATTTAGAGCTAATTACATACTGCAAGTCCACCAGGTCAGGTCAAGAATATTGTGGTACAGTACAGACATCTTTGACTTGGCTCCGAGCACCATAGCAAATCCACTGACCCCAGGCAAACAGCTCCATCCATAAACTCAGAGTACAGCCAAAGCCATTACTATTCTCCCTTCCTCTACCCATAAAAAGCTCAGGCCAGACACCAATACAGCACAGAAACACACAGGAGCTGCAGATTCGGATGAGTACAGTTAAAGATGGTTTTGTGTTCAGGTGACAATTGTACATCAAATATTGATGCCTTTCAAACTCTCCATCTATCAGAGGTGATTGATAGAAGAGCTCCTAACATTTTCTACTCCACTTTATGGTTCCCTTGGAGGAGTCCCACCCTCCCTTTTGCCTCCAAAGGTGCACAGTCGAGACCAGCACAGTGTCTCTGTAACTATCACCTCAGCAGCTGCTCCAGAAAAAGCATTTACCTTTGCTCTGTGTTGGGAAGCCAGGAAAGATTGACTTACAAGCCATTCTCCCCAGCCCTAGAGCTTCTTTTTTCTATTGGGCTATAAGATTTTCCTTTTCTTACCTGATATAATCTTCTGAAAGACCACAGGTATCTGAATTGCTAGACAATATCACTTTCAGAGGTCTGCCATCATCTTTGTTCAGGAAGGACACCAGGGCAGTATACAGCCCCAGCACACAGGAACAGTCTGCTGGTAGAAAGGAACAACTGAGATGAGAAATGTTAGGACCACTCATAGGTCCTCAGGACAAGAGCCAAGACCCACCCCACCCCAGCAGGAGAGGGAAGCAATGCTTTAGGGACAGGTGCTACTGCTGACGTAAATCTTCTGCAGGCCTGATGTCAGCCTGGAAGTGAGTGGTGGGTTAGTGCTGAGTGCTGCATTAGCAGCAGCTGAGAAATGGGAGTAGCAGATGCTGACTGTATGGCACACGTGGCGGTTATTTGCTAAATAACTGAATGACATTCATTCTCCTCCACATCTAACCTTTACCATGCTGGAGAAAAACAAAAGGGGAGTTTCACGGGCCCCTGTCTCAGCATGCCAGCTGTACTGGGACCAGTTGCCTAATTTTTCACATTAGCTCATGTGACAGCATAACATCAAGGCACCGCTGAAAAAATACCTGGGCCTTATGCTGAATGCAGCACCGACGTCTCTAGGGTAACAGAGAAACGGTGCGGGTACAAGGTATTTCTACTCAGCTGGAAGAGAGAGCGATGGGCAGTACACCCTGTGATGAGTATGAGTGAAGGCTCTGCTCCTCTATTTCAAAATCCATGAGCAGCTGAATACTGAAAACTCGACTCTGATATTCATTCTAGCTAGTAATTAGAAAAACATCATATTTTGATAATTTCAGTGGACTGCAAATGTCCAATATTATGCTCTTATTCTCAAGATTGGCTGCATAAATAACATTGCATTTTATTCTATCCAGTGAAAAGTATACAACTTCTTAAGTATAAAATGTACGTTCTGGGCAAGTGCAGGTGGTGCAAGGTGACATGCAGTTGTAGCCTCAAGCAGCTGACTGGCAGTGGAGGTCGTGCTGGATTTCTCGTCGCGCTTCAGTTGCTATTCAGAGAGGGGAAAAAAAGAGAGATGAAGTCTGTTTCTGAGATGACATCTTGCTAGCTAGTTATTAGAGCTCACATCTTACTCCTGCCAGCTCCAGGAGGTTGCCCGGGGCACACACCTGGGCTGAGGTCAGGGCCAGGGTGGCTGCGGAGCGGTTTGCCCTGGCAGGCAGAGTCTTTCTTGTCTCTTGTGGCAATATGGGCAAGAATTACTTTCTGTCAGCATGGCAGCGATAGGGAAAGAGAGGCCTGTGCAGTCATTTTAAATAATCAGTCACTTTCCCAGGGCTAAAGGCTCCTTAGAGAAGGCAAAATTTTATCCTTCAGGATCTATGGTTCACAGGTATGTACTAATGCCTTCCTCAGCCACTGGTGAACATACAGCAGCAATGCCATTACAAGGAGCAATTAGGCAGAGACATATATTTATAGTTAATTGTCATGTTAGGGCAGCAAGAGCAGAGCAGAATGAATTCCAAATGCAAAATACTGCCCCCCCCCCCCGCTTCCTTTTCCGTGTGGATTATATTAGCCCCTCTGGCATTTGCTTATCCCTCTTGGGAGCCTTTTCAAAGCTCAGCTCTGGGATTTAATGCCTGGCGTCGCTGACGTGCAGAATTAAAAATGTAAGGCATATTTGCCCCCTTCTGTTTTTAGATTAGCAACAGAGAAAAATAGCCAGTGGCCTGCACCTAAAGTCAAGATGGCCCAAGGGACGCAGCTGCAGCGCGAGCAGAGGTGGGAGAGGAAAGCCCATCGCGGGCAGCCCGGAGGGAGGGAGGCAACAGTCTCTCGGGAGCTACAGGAGCAACCGGAGGAGCTGGAAGCTGTGGATAAAAGCTCTGTCAAATGCTCATTGCTGTATGTTATCTGGCACAGAAACCTGTCAAAGTGTTATTTCAGGAGACAGGAGGAGAATGTTTTTGTCTATAGCCCTTTGGCCAGGAAAAGGATAGGGTTAGAGCTTAATCGATACCTGCAGTTGTTAGCAGTCAGAGCGGTTTGACAAAAGATAGTAAAAAAACTGATTTTCACTGGATGGTCCTGATGTACAAAACTAGAAATCTTTAATTAAAACAATAAAGAGAATGGGAAGTGCGTTTTTTCCACTCTCAATGGAACATTATTAACAGCTCTAGCATTTGCGTTCTGAAGTGGCCTCCGGACATTTTCCAGACACCATTCTACCTGTTTTCCAATTTGTCTTGTTTACTGAGTATTTTTTAAACCCTCAAGGCATAGCTATTAAAGCAGTACTTAGAAAAATGGTCTCTCATAACACTTTTGAAGGATCTTCTCAGACAGCAGGGTTACCACTGCTCCGGCATGACTAGAAACCAGAATAAATTCCTAATATTTTAACTTTATTTTTAAACTTTTCTTTTGGTAAACAGAGCAGTGTAATTCATAGGCACATAAACTGTGATTAAGGTGCCACAGCAACATTTGCCACAGGCTTAAAATAATCTTGAGACAGTGGTGGGCTTTTTTTTCATCCACAGTTTCATTTTTTGTTAGAGCAACTTTCTTGCCTTTCCTGCTCTGAGTCACCAGTTTGTGCAGAACAGCATGGAAGCCCCTGCAGTACTTTATGTAAGGGTTTATTTGTGCGCCTCTATAGAGACAAATCTGCACAGTGGTTCATAATGTATTTTTTCCAATTGATTTTAAATTCCGGCCTCCTGCAACTAATCTTTGATGTTACTATGAGTTTGCTGGTTTTGTGACTACACGACAGACTCAGTTTGATGTCGCTGGTGAGGGAGAAGTATGTGTAGAATAATTCCTCTTGAACTAATGCCAGTCCTGCTGGAGTGACTTTGGCCCATTATCTTCATCTTTTGTTCTCCAAAGGACATTCCTTTTCAACACCGCGAGCCCGCAGGGTTTCCTGGACAGCCTGGATTTCCCTTCACATAATGGTGCAAATTGTCTCCATCCTTCAATAAATTTGGGACGTGTGTGACTGCCTCTCAAACTGGCAAGCAGCACAGACGTGAAAAAGGATGGAACGTGGACTGGAGTCCCTGGGTATTTTCCATCATCCGGTCCTTAATGGCTGCTGCTAGCGCCTCGCTTCCCACGCTGGCTGCCAAGCCGAGCCCAGCCAGCTCCAGACACGGGGCTGAGGGGACGGCTGGGTCAGTGAGGGCTGCAGCTCAGTGCTGCTAAAGGAAATATCCTTCTGCTCTAAGGAGACACTGAAATAGTTGTTCTGCCAGCATCTGCTTCCTCTACAACATCTATTTTACTCCTACATTTGACAGATGGACCAGTGATGGGGAGATGAGTGCTGAGAGCCTCTGGATAATTTCACTGATTTGGAAACATAACTGAGAAATACATGGTTTTTTTATCCCTCGCTATTTTCACAGGGGTTTTACTCCTTTCATTCAGCAAAGGCCAGAACTACAAATCAAATTTGAATTTCATTTAGCAAGGAGTGGAGTAGCAGATGGAGGCGTGAAGGTTTGGCTGATCTAAACCATTTCATCCGTTTTCATGTTTTTGCAGGCCTGCTGAATATTTCAAATATAATTTACAAATATGTTCTCAGTGCAGAGACTGCTTCTGGAATAGGAGGAGCTACTTTTTATTTGCAGCCAGCTTTCCAACCCTACTACAAACAGGCTGCAAATAGTTAAGATTTAGCCCTCAGTTTCCTTGGTCAGGCGACGCAGTAATTCTGTCGTCGTGCTTGCCTCCTTTCTTGGGCTCCGTGCAATTTTTCCTCTCGTGAATCCTCAATTCCCAAACTTGCAGTGGAGCTATTCTCACTTTATGTCCTGCCTGAAATTCACAGGCTGTACGTGCTAGTGTGAGTCAGCAGTAATTACACTTCATCTTTAGGAAAGACAGTGGTGAAGGAGTTGAAGGTGATTCAGCAGAACACTTTATTAGCAATATCACACTGGAAATCATCACACCTGAGTCATCAGGTCCGAGCTTCACAATCACAGGCGATCGTGTAATAGATGGTTATCCTACAGCCTTCTGTAGTAGCCTGAAATACACTATCCCATTGCACTTACAGACTGCAAATTAAAGCACTATGGAAGGGCAGGGATGGCGCCTAAGCGCTATGAGCAATTTCACATTTGTCTACCCTGTCAAACATTCTTCTCTCGATTCTCACAAAGCAGCGCTGTAGTTAGAAATCAGTTTATTCTGATGAGTCAGTGCTCATAGTATTATCCTGGCAGAATTGAGGCACTAGCAATTAAACCTTATTCTCCAGTTGTTCTGCCTTTTTAATCACTGCCAGTTCTCATGTGTTTCTGGCTTATTACTTGCTCTGAAGGAGCTGGAGGCAGATGGCCGATCAGGTATTGCAGACACGCCATGCTGATGTCAGTCTAACTGCAGAGTTAAAATCTACTGTCTGAACAAAAAAAAGATTGGATTTATATAATGAATCCACCACGGGGTTACGTTGCAGCGTCCATTAAAAGAAGAGCAAAACAGCATCACGTACCAATATCATAAAAGGAACCAGCAGTTAATCGTGTGATTGGCTTGGTTAATGTTTGTTATAAATTACAGTAATTAGCAATGTAAACTAAAGTCAAAGGCATTTCTTCCAAAATTTAACTATTTCTAACTTCTTTTTAAAACTGTACGGCTGGGGGTAGCTATTTATGAGGCTGAGGGTGAACTGTCACCAGACTGAGCTGCACGGAGTAGGCTGTTCTGCAGGACGTGTAAGTCTGCAGGCTTCCTCTACAGCCCTGACAGCACACTGACCCTGTGTGTCGATAGCTTCCCTTTCTGGTCTGCTTTTCCAAACAAAGCCTACTAATTATGTGATGTTTTGTATGAGATGAATCAGTAAAAGGTCAGCATGAGACCAAGAAACTCCCAGTTTGTGGCTAAAGGAATGCAATGCTTAACATATTTTGCCTATAAGAATTTTACAGCAATGACATGCTGTCCTCTCAGTGCTTTATAAGGCCAGGTGGATAATCTTTCCTTATCTTCTAAATATGTTTTGTGTAATACCCTGAACAGCATTTGCAGCCGCTAATAAAGACGGTATTTTTTATGGATGTTCTAATTTTACAAAATCACATTTCATTATTTGTTTACTTTATATAAAGATGTTACATTCTGCAAATATTTTCCTGAAGGCTGACAATATTTTGAACGCATGTCAGAATGAGAGTCCTGGGTTTTTCATATAAGCAGAAGAGACCATCTGAATGCCAAGTAGGGAAAGAGTGCTGTGGCTGTGCAGGGGAAGTCACATCCGAGAGCAGACAAGAAGGCTCCTGAGCCTGTCGCTAGGTCTTGATCATGGAACAACTTTTCCCCAAGTTCAGAATTGAGACTGCTTGTGCTCTTCCTAAGGGGAAAGAAGGCATTTCAAAAATATCTCCGTAAAAGCTACATGGTTATAGAAACTGTTCAAGTTAGCCAATATGAAAGTGTGTGTCAAGCCTCGCTCCTCTCAATAACTTATGTTGCACTTTAAAATACAATTCAGTAAAGTTTCACTTAATTTAGTACTGCCAAATGCCGCTGTGCTTTTTTCCCCCCCTGCTTTTGATTCCTTTCTTAAAAGTCTGAATTCAAACCTACCTATCTCCTTTCATGATTCCCATTTCTGCTAAATAAAAGAATCAGAAAGAGGGCTACAAAGACAGCAGAGATAAGCTAAGACTAAATGGAAATGGGATTTTGGTAGGCTGGCTGTGAGAACTCCACCTTTTCCTGCTTCTTTGCCTCTCAAGGGCTGAACTGCAAATGGTGAAGACATCAAGGTGTCCTTCTCCAAGCACACAGACTTACTGGGTTTTCTGCTTGGCACGTTTCCTTCCTCCAAGAGTCTGGTAAAACTGTAGGCATCATATACTGTAAGAAGCATCCATGGGGCACGACCCTAATCAGTGCCTTCGTCACCAGGTCAGTGCTAGCCCTTCACTGAGGCCACATAGAACGGTGAATAATTCAGATGACAAATTTGCCAGGTGGAGCACATGCTGTGGGAGCTCTTGCAGCCACTGGTGTCTTAGACCCTCCTTTCTGTGCTGATTATTGCAAGCTACCTCAACCCCAATGGAGGACATCCAACTTGACTTCCTTTTACATCTGAGAAAATAAAAAAAATTTTTTTCTAGGAGAGTGTCCTGCCCATGAGCTAATATTCTCGCAGGATCTGAGAGGAAACGCTTGGAAACATCTTTTTTAAGGTTCCACTGTGCACCATAGACATAAAGCTTCCTTGCATGTAATTAAAAAAAGGATATATCTTAACAGCCTACTGTTTAAAGTATTCACCCGGCTCACCTTGCCCTACAAACACTTAAATATTTTTAAATTGCCATTGGATAAAATGCACAAGCAATTCCTGAAGCCACCCGGGGGGGGGGTAACCTATTCCTCCAAGCATCTGCAATAGAAATGAGTTGGAAGTAAACACTCAGTTGTTGGGGTTTCTCACGACTGAGGTACCTTTGGGGCACGCAGTCCCAGAACTCTAGGCAACTGGGAAAGAATAAGGATGGAAACTGAAGCTGCCATACATTGCATCTGCCTGTGGGCTTAAGTAGCAGCTAAATGGAGTTAGGGGAGCAGAAGGATTTAGATGCCAAAGTTCCTTTCCGCATCCGGACCTCAGTGCAATGAAACCTCCACTGCATTTCAAAAAAAGGTCTGTCATTTGACCTCTGGTCCTCCCTTCACTTTCAAAAGAAAGGTGGATGCATAATAAGATTACCATATGCCCCGATAATACTTGAAGTAGCAGCTAAAGAGATAAAGGGGATTCGTGGATAACTTGTATGTAACTCAGAGAGAATTGCCTTTCCTGGAGAAAATCGCAGAATCCCTCTCTGAAATGTATACCGTATTTGCATTTTCCACCAAAAAATACAGCTAACTTCTTTACATGGTTTTACAGAGTACTTAAAGAGTTCTTCAATGCAAAAAGTTATGTTTTTTCTAAGTCTGTATAGATTTATTGTGCATTTAACAATGGCTAGAAATACAGTCTACACAAACATTTATCCAAACTCTGTTGAATAAAAACCTTGTCATAAACATAGTCGAGACACCACAAAAAATTTTCCCTAATAAGAAATAAAGCATAGTCATGTGTGCTTCAGATTTCAGTCATGCTGATGTAGCAAAATATGTATTCATAAATTCACTTTACCAGGTAGTACCACAAGGACACAAGTACCACGTTTCCAAGGAGACCCCACAACAGATCCCATATTAACCAATGTTCCAGCTTCGTTTTCAATGAATAGGGTTTTCTTTTTAATTTAAAAATGGGACATCATCTGAAAGGTACATACACTTACCTGAGCTGTGGATTAATGAGGCTCTGCCTTCAGCTGATGCCTCTATTATGGAGCTCATAACAGATAATATTTTGTGCTCACCTCAGACACAGCTTCGCCTACTTTTAGTTAAAGCTCTTCCTCTTCTCTTTAGAGAGCTGATGGCAAAGGTGAACACACTCGGTATGTTCTTATAGCCTCATTTACATATGTTTCACATCATGAGTCTTTTGCTTTATCTAGGTTATCTCACCTCATCCTGATCCTGGATAATTGAGCAGTGAGCATACAGCAGAATCGGGTAATGAAGAAGAAATTATATCTTGGGCAGAGGATTGTACTCCAGAGAGCTTCCCAGAGATTTTCAGGGAGGCTGAAGGGAGCTAGAAGCATGCTAGCTGCTGGCTCTGGCCCAGTGTAAGACCTCCTTGGCGAGGCGAGGAGCTGCTCTCATCAGCCGCAGCGCTGGTGCTCCGAAGTTACAGGGAGTCAGTGCACAGAGCGCTCCGGCCACGTTTCTGACTGTCCTCTTGTCCTCCAGACCTTTCCTAAGGCCAGCCTGAGTCACAGCCTTACCCGTGGGACTACAGGGGCAATGCAGATGGGCAGGCTATAGGGCACCGTGGCGATACGAGGCTTCACGGAGGAGGGAAGGGGTATGTGGACCCTCTGCCAGGCCTCTTTATAACACAAAAACTACCAAGTCCTCAAAATATAGAGGGTTAGGTTGTGGGTTTAAAAGCACAGAGATGAAGAGCATGAAAAACAACAATTTTAACTGCTTGCAGGCTCAGAAGACAGCGTTTCTAGCATTAAATCTTTTGGAAATGAAGGGTATGAGGCTCTGCCCTTCTTACTCTGTGCACTTCTGGGATCTAGTGGTCATATCACAGCTCTCAGAACTGCTAAATGAGCCTTCACAGAAAAAAAAAAAAACCAAAATGAACCAACCAACCAAAAAACCCCCCACAATTTAAGCGCAACGAGCCTTTAAAAGGAAAAAAAAAAAGGGGGGGGGGCAATTTAAGAGCCGAGGAGCAATGCCAGAAGAGTCAGTGGTAGGCATCCTTCCCTACCCCCAGCCCACCAGCCGTGCTCAGTGGGAGATTGTCCTTGCTGGAGCTGCACTAAAACCACTTTGTTCTGGGCTTGATTTCCACGAGGAGAAGGATTCCACATGCCCATGTCAGAGCTTGACCCCAAGCTCACATTCCTCCTACCAGAAGGTACTCTTTAATGCTCAATACAACAACTTGATTTCAACCTGCAAACCACAGACAGGCCAGGATCCTCTCAGGAGAAAAAAAAGCCTAATTTTTACTCATGAAGTCCCAAGTTCTCCATGTTCCTTGGGACAATGCTGCTTATAGGACCTCAAACAGAGGACAGAGCTGGCACTGACACTCCAGGCTGCAACCTTTCTTCACAGCTGCAAGCACAGTTGCATCTAAGCCTTCCATCCTATGTACTCACCTCACCAACCTGAGTTAGGATTGCACACCTGACACACAAGGACTGTCAGTTATGAGGATTCGATCTGGGAATAAGCAGAAGTCAGAACTGAAAAGCTTGCCAAAGCTTTGTTGCAAGGGATGGCAACACATGAAAGGGGTTAGCATGTTTTCTTGAAAAGTGGAATTAATTTTGAAATCCACTGTAGACAGTGAGCGAGCTCTGGTTCTGCCTTATGCTCCCCCCTCCCTTTCTGAAAATTTCCCCTATATATCCCTAAGCTCAGTGCACGCAAGTCCACCTCCCCATCCTTTGAACCTTAGATGACTTTTTTTGTGTTCTCTAGTTTTTTTTTTTCTTTCATGTGAAGGCCAAGTGCTATGCTATAAGAAACATTCATTTTCTCTAGAGAAAACCAGGAAAGAGCCAGTGAGACAGCAGCATTCAGGGAAGTACTTTTGGAGGGCCCTGCGCTAGCCTCATTGTTTCTTGAGAAACATCTCTCTGGGTAGTTCTCTGGACATTTCATTATTCCACCCAGTGACTAGAATTTATCCCATATAAACTAGATATATTTAGAAAAAGTTGCAGTCAAAACCACATGATGCCATCATTGATTTATGCACAAAGCAGCAACAAATAAGCAATAAAGTTAAAAAGTATTGAGAGGTCTAGCAGATGGGCAAAGCACCAAAATAAACATTCTGATAAAAATACAGATTCAGCAAACTACCAAACCCAACGTGTTCTTGGGAGTTTGGCTTTATTTGGGTTAACTAAGTAAATTTGCTAAGAATGTTGTTAAACTATTATAATACTAAGGCACAGGACACAACCAAGGACAGTTCAACATAATCTGGACATCGGAATATCAGGATATCAGAGAGAAAATGCAGATCTTATTGTAGCTCATTTACGCTTCGCTCCCATCACGCAAGCTTAAAAATCCTTCTAGAAGAGCTGCCCTTTCCCGCAATCTGCGTCACTAAACGGAGATGCAGCAACGGTGTTTGTGCCCCCAGAGCCCTCAGCTGCTGCTCCTCACATAGTGGCTTCACATTTTATATTAAATTGCTTTCATTTCAGGAAACTTGGGAAAAAAGTACAGAAATGCAAGCGTATAAAATACTGTGCCGACTTAATGGGACAACAGCAACTTGGCAAATTACTTCTCATTAGCAAGGTTTTTGGTCAACTTGGTTCCTGTTTTCTGCTGCAAGATAGGAAATGTTAGGTAAATGATACTTTTGTTTTGGGGAATGTGGCCTCATTATAACTGTGGAATCCAGTGCCATTACCGCTGGTGGCTTGGGTGCAGATTCTGAAACTCGGCTGCTCCCTTATTTCCCATACCCCAGCTTTGAACCGGCTCAGAGAAGAACCCCTCCTTTTGATCAGAAAAAAGACAGTCACAGGCTCTACTCTGTGATAATAAAAATGATTTTAAGTGCGTAACACTGACGCACAATCCATTGCAACCTGCAAAGGAAATAGGATTTTCAACGGCATGGTTTGCTTGCATATACAGCCTGTGTACAGAACTAACATTTAATTATATCTTTTTGGGTTAAGAACACCTCAAAATAACCTCTGACTGCAATTACAACCCATGGATGGCAGATATTTCCAGAGATAATCATCTGTTCTGGGCAGAAAATGAGACTTACACGGCCAGAGACCAAGATCAAATTTTAAAAACACTTTGAGAGAAATCATTTCTAGTAGATGGTTTCTCAAAAGCTCTAAGTCAATCCAAGTGCAAGGTGCCACCAAATCCTTTACCCTGCCCTCCTCCTTCACCTGTGTGTTTCCTCCCTTCTCTTGGGCCTGTGTGACCAGGTGTGACCAGGGCAGGACACTCATCCAGCTGCAACACAGACTCATTCTTTGCTGGGTTCATTTTCAGCAGTCCAGGTTGGGCTCATCCCAGACCAACAGCCTCAGTTACAAAACTGCTCTCAAACTATGTGCAGTTCAAATACTTTTTTGCTGCTGTAGAAAAATAAGGTGGTTTATATTGCAGCAGCAGCTCCGGAGGATGGGAGCCCAGCGTGCCTGGTCCCCGTTGCCTACAGCTTGGAGCCTGAAGCCCTGCGCCCGCTGCCGGACTCTCGCTCTAGTGTGAAAACCCTTTGCACGAGTGGGAGCAGGGCTGAAAGGACCTGTCTACATGCTTCCAGCTATAACGTCTGTGCCTGAGCAAACTTTCCAGCATTAGGACTCAGGATGAATAGACATTTGTGAAAAAACATATGGCAGATAACTTTTATGAGTAACTTTCTGAATTTTCTTTCTGGATAGCAGTCTGCACTGTACAGCAAGCTGTAGGCTGGCTGAAATAATTGTCTGTCCTTAATAACTACTCAGGTCAGAACATTTAAAAGCGCCATAGTTTGTTGTCTTTCTAGTCTGGTTTTAAATGCCTTGGTACAAACACACTTCAAATACTCCGACATCAATAGCTTATGTGTTCTTAGATACAAATCTAAAGGTACACCTAAATATCTATCAAAAGCCAGAAATATGGAATTTGCTGCCATGTGTATGTTGTACTTGCAGACTGTAAAATTCAGCACTTGTGTGGTAAAACTCTGTTGAAATTTCACCTGTCTTTTCTACTCAACGGTGTCACCCTTGTGTAAATACACCATTTGCAGGCTCATAGGTTTCACTATTTTGTTTCACTAAGCAAGCCCTTCTTTATTTGCTGGTTATTAACTATACATTCATAAAGCACTCTATAATTATTTGAAAGTATATTTAACTCCTGTCAAGTTGTGGTTGACAGGATGCTTCCAGGTAACATTATAGCATGGTAGTTTCTACTGCCAAGAAGTCGACAGCCACATCTCAAATGTGCTGAGAAGCAGCTGTTACCATTGACTGTACGGTCCTGGGTTAGGGTTTCAGTTAGCTGCAATCGAGAACATACCTTGATCTAATGTTCAGCCATGGCTGGAGCTGCAGGTTGTTAAGAAGTAATACAGGATTGCTAAAATTAGTCGTGCAAATTTTCTTCTTGTCTTTCAGCCTGGTGGATTTTCTCTTTTTCCAAAAATAAATTACTGTTGGCATTTTCATTCTTACCTTCATCACATTAGCAATGGAAAAGTAGCTATCGATTGTAACTTTGCTTGAAATTTTACTGGTGGCATGTGCAATTGGTTTTCACAAGTCCATTTCTTAGTACTTTTCTCATTATTGCTGAATAAATTTTGCTCCGGGATGTTTGGAAAAACTGTCAAATGTTTGCCAAACTGTCTGTAACAAAAAGACGATGAAGTGAGTTGTGAGCTTTGCTGGAGTCATGAGAAAAGTTTATCTTTAATTACAATTCAAACATTGTAAATCAAATTATTTGACTATAAGTAAAGCACCTCACAGCTTCCCAGTCTGATCTCAGCAACTGACCATCTCTTCCAAAGCCAAATGAATCACACGTGCTTCAGGTAATTGAGACTCATCTTGGGCCATTTTCTGCAGATAGCAATTACTAGATCATAAGGAGAAATTTGCTGAGCATATGGAAGCTCAGCTATAAAATGAATTCCTGCTCCCATTACCTTGTATTCTCTTTGCAGCTACTGGATCTAGTCCAGAGTTTTTTATCTATGTGTGCTGCTGCAATACCATGCTGGACTGACTCTGGCCAGAAAGAACATTGCATTCTGCTCCCTTCCTCCTCTGGCAGACACTGTGTGTACACAGCTAATTCAGTCCACCCTTTGCTAACTTGCTGGTTTTTTCATGCTGCCTTTCCCCTTCCTTGCCTTCCTTTTTAAAGCTCTTTCTACTTTTAATGACATCTGTACAATTTTCAAGTGTTTGTGTTTATACCCATCTTCATCTCTTTTCCCTCTTCTTTTTGCCACAAGCTGGGTTTCCAACCTTTCGCTCTTTGCTTGTTAGTAAGTCCTGTCAAGACTTGCTGTTGCCGCTGCGCTGCTGCACAGCTCACTCTCCAAAGGCTCCTTGTTATTATGTGGATATTAGTCAGCCCTGGAGAGAAGGGCTGCATTGTGCTATGGCTAAGGTTGAATCCAGACCAAATAAATAAAGCTCCATTTTGTTTCCTTTCAGAGATCAATTTATTTTGCTGCAGCCCACAGCAGAACTAAAGGAATCAAGTCTCAAGGCCGTCAGAAGACATGGAGATTTCTGGAGTCTGTGTGCATAGACCGGCTCAGATTCTTTTCTTAAAATGGGACAAATATCAGGAAACTTCTTATGAACAGCAGCAAAAAATTATGCTGGTGCAGAGAAAGCACAGTTGAGAATTAGTTTTTTACTGATTTGACTAGATGCGCATTGACTGCTGCCCAGCGTCTTGAGAAATGGCTGGAACTGACAGTAGAATTGAAATCTCCTTTCTGGGACATTGCACAAGAAACTGTGAAAGAAAAAACTAGCAGCTACTCGGGGAGGTGGTAAGACAGACAGAAATCACTCAGGCTTGAACAAAACACATCTGTTTTTTTGGAGACCAGCTCTTGCTTTTTTAGGAGCAGGTCTCACACCCAGTCACGTTCAGTTACTACCGTTGAGCGACCCTGGATGCTGTGCACTTCCCCTTTGCCCTTCTTTCATTTTTTTCCCCGTTATTGGACGTCATTGGGGAGATTGCCCAAGGAAATTATATATCAGCAGTTCTGCAAGCCTTGGGGAAAGAAATCAGGGAGGCAGGAAAAAGAATATTGAGCATCTCCTAAGAGCACCTAGAACTTCTACTCCTGTTCCAGGCCTGAACCATAAGAGCTGAAACATCCTTCCTCGTTATCACACTACTTTTCTTACCCTCTGAGTTGCCATCCTTCCAATATTAGCATGCAAAGCCATAGTTGATGTTACTTTTTGCGTGCCTGGGTAAAACTTAGCCACAAGAGCTGTTCTGGTAAGTTGTGGAAACTGGTCCTGCAGTCTAAAGAGCACTCCTCTTGCTATGCTGAGTTTCTAATTGAAGTACATCACATCTGACAGTAAGGGCTTTCCTGACAGCTGACTAAATGAGCAGCATTGTAACACTTTCTATTAGGCTTTATAACAATTTCCAAGAAAGTTTCAGTTCCTTCATTTGCTCAAGATATCATGACGACCGCAGAAACAAGTCTCACAGTGCTGCATTCAGGAGGGAAGAAAGTTGCCCCTTTCCTTCCCTTCAGATTCTGCTGTGGAATGAAAATCATGGCACCAACTACACAGCGCCAGCCCAAATCCCAGTGAGCAGGCTCCCTAGCTGCCAGTGGATCCTCCTTGGCATGAAGGAAACATGGGGAGAGCGAAGCCCCAGGACTTGGGAAACTGAGATCAGAGTCTGACTCAAGTTTGGAGAAGGGCTAGAAACAGCTATTAGTCCACTATTTACATGTGAGGGTGAGACCCCATCTGTACAATCTGCCTTTCATTTATGTCTGAATAAAAATATTGGGCATTTTTGGGACCCAGTATCCTTTTTGTTGTTACTGCAGGTGGCATAAGAGACCATATGCAACTCATGCAGGTTTTTTTCAGCTAAGACCTGCAAGCTTTGCTCAACTGTGAACTCCTGTGGACTGTCTTCTCTCTGTTTGAGAATAATTCACTCCTACACACCTTTTC
This sequence comes from Balearica regulorum gibbericeps, assembly GCF_011004875.1. NCBI lineage: Eukaryota > Metazoa > Chordata > Aves > Gruiformes > Gruidae > Balearica > Balearica regulorum. The sequence continues at coordinate 18,877,465 of NC_046190.1, forward strand.
TCAAGCTACACGATCCTTTTCCCACATGACCATGTAAGCATATCCATGCCATGCAGCAATATATACAAGAATAGATAACTGAGAGGAAGCACTGGAGTCTGCAGCTGGCTTCTGCAATAGAAAGAATGTGATCACATGGAGTGCATCTACTTACTCAGATCTGGTGTCAGAAAGATAATTCGTGTCCTCTCTGCAGAAATAAAAATAAATAGGGGTCAGACTGAGTTCAACAACCTAAGGTTGCATATTAGCAGCCTACAGTTTTCCTAGGAGATGAGACCCTTTTAAAGTTCCGAGGAACAGGAAAGCAGTCAGATGAAAGCCCAGTGCATGGGTGAAGGGCATGGTGCTCACATTGAAGTGACTCATACTTTTTGGTCGTGACTTTAGTGGGCTTTTGTGGTGACTTTAGTGGGCTTTTGTGAGCCATGACTACAGCATCTTTTAGCAGGATTGCCTTGAGTCACTGCCCTGTCTATTCAAGATCTATACATCTGTGGCACCTGAGCAGGTTTATAGAATAGACTGTTCCTGTTCATGCACTGCATTATGAATCGTAAAGTGCAGCTGTGGGTAGACTGTCAATTAATTTCTATCTTAATCTCTCTTTTGAATAACAAAGCTGTATTAATAAGTAGTAACCATGCCTTTGCCAGATCTCACAGGTAAAATCTACTCTTAGTGTAGAAATACCAAATGAGTAGCAGCAATTTCAAATTATTATAAACTTCCAAATCCCTGACAAATTAGGTCATCCAAACTGTGTCCCTTCTGCCTCTTCTCCATTCCCACTCTTCTCCCTTGTTACACTGCACAGGAATGCTGACTGCAGAGCAAGAGCAAAAGCGAGTTTGCTATGGTCCTCCACTCAAACCACTTCAACAAATCTCAAACATACAAACAATTTAAATTCATGTATGCAAATTTACCATGAAGACAGAGAGCTGGCAAACTGTAAAGTGGCCAACCCACTGCTACAATTCAATCTGCACGAGCTGACAAGCTGAATGATTAATGTACATTTACAAACAGGAATGAATTTGTCCAAAATGGAAGAAGCCAGGCTGTAGTCGCTGAGGGGGGAAGAAACGGGTTCTGAAAATAATTTGGGATTGATTGAACATCGTATCGATGTTTATAGATACCTGATGATTGTGGTGGGGAGTAAAGAAGAACAATCCAGACTCTTCTCCGCGGTGACAGTAGTGTGACAGGACAAGAGGCAATGGCCAAAAACTGAAACACAGGAAATTCCCTTTACACATAAGAAATATCCTTTTTACTGTGGGGTAATCAAACACTGGAACAGGTTGTCCAGAGAGGTTTTGGAGTCTCCATCCTTGGAGATATTCAAAGCTGGACTGGACAGAGCCCTGGGCAACTGACTGTAGGTGGCCCTACTTTGAGCAGGGGGCTTGGAGAAGACCTCCAGACATCCCAGCCAGCATCCACCTCTGTCTGATTCTGTGAGAAGCTGACTGGCTTTTCAGTACCTACAGAGATAGCAAATATGAGAAGGAACTCACACAGAAACTCACCTCTGTGACAATATTAAAGAACTAGGAGCTGATGCTACATGGTTTAAATAAACTGCAAAGTTTTGACCATCTGAGTTGCTGGAGCAATTTGCTAAGGACTATGGTGGTGTTGGTTTAACCCAGCTGGCAGCTAAAACCACCACACAGCTGTCTGCTCACTCCCCCCTGCCCCGTGGGATGGGGGAGAGAATCAAAAAGGAAAAAAAGGTAAAGATTGTGGGTTAAGATAAAGACAGTTTAATAGGACAGAAAAAGGCTGCTGCTGATAGTAATAATAATAATAATACACAAAACAAGTGATGCACAGCACAAATGCAGATTTTAAGCTAGCTTGAAATACGAGGGCATGCGCATCTGAGTGGTGCATTTTCTAGTTCACTGTGTCACTGGGACAGCAGTCAGTGTATGTAGCATATTGCACATGAACAGAGTGCCTTAAGAGGCTTGCTTTGGTTCAAATATTTATTTTGTAGATAGTATATTGATTATGTCTATGCAGCTTCTTTGTTCACCTATAGTGTGCTGCAACCATTCAGGTTACAGCGCCCAATTTGCTGCACATCCTGCTTCTATGAAAAGCAGAATATCCTTCCCGTTCGTCCTTTTGACTCTGGCAGTTTCCAGAAGTGAGGGTGCTGCAGCTTGTCAGCATCTTCCGTGGGGTACCTGGGTAGTGACAGCCTGGGCTCCACGCTGGCATGCGGCAGACAGAGTGAGCTGGGGGCTGTTTCTCACAGCCTTCTGTCAGGCAGCCAAACCAAATCCTTTTAGACACAAAGAGGACATTTTTAGAATAACTAATGTTCAGTCAGTGACAGGCCAGACAAAGTGATGTGTTTCAGAAAATTGCTGCTCAGGAAGGAAGACTGGAGTTATCAGGGAAACAAGATTCTTAGCTTTACAGAGCCATGTTAAATACATGTTAAATTTTTTCCAAAAAGAAAAGAAGTAAAACCAAGTTGGCCAAAACCACCAATTATGTTTGACCTTTTTTTCCCTATAAGCAAAATCTTAGAGTTGAGCCGAGGTCTCCCTCATGTGAAAAGAATATAAAAGAACTTGTTCCCTCCAGTACATTATTCCTTTTTAGAGACAGGAAAGACGATGTCTGTAATGTACGTGACTCCAGCCTTCCACCCTAATTGACATAACCAGAGACCTGCCCCCAGATGGGACTGCCTGGCAGATCCACCTCCCCCCAGAAGCAAAGCCCCGCATTGCTAACGCTTTGGAGCAGCCTGGTATGGACCTTTGCATCTGCAAGAATCAGGGACCAGAAATGACCATCCTACCAGCATCCCCCTCAACCTTTCACTCACATTTCATTAACAGAAATCCAAGCAAAAATATCACCAAAAAAAAAGAAAATTAATATAAAGAACATTTCTCACTGTTACAGTTGCAATAGAAGTCTCAGATCCCCTCGCCCCCAGACTCCCCAGCACCCAAGCAGAAGTAACTGGGGAGCTGCAGAAACCCTGGTTGAGAGTGCAGCAAGGGTACAGCTCGCTCACTCACATAAGCAAATTTCTAAATACCCAGAGAGGGTAAATTAAATGCCAACATCATTAGCTGGGACGGATGCTTTATTTATGTGCTTCACTGGCAAAGTTTATTTTGTAAAGGAAGTGCAAACAAGCACTGCCATTTCTTTTTTTAAATCTGGGACTGATGATGACTGGCAGAGGTCTGTACCAGCTTCACACTGGAGATCACAGAGGCTGCCGAACGGTGCATCACCTGCCCAACACAGAGTTAAAAAGCGTAGTTCACAGCTCGTGAAGAAGAACAACTTCCCCCCCCCATTTCTCATTCTTCCCGTTTATGGGCAAATAGAAGAAAAAAAAGTAAAAAACTTTAAACTTTGTTAACTTTAAAAGTTTGCTGATTTTCTAAAATGCACCAGCCTAATGCTTAGCTAGCAATGGAGAAAAAACTTACAATCAATCAAAGATGAAACCATTCCAATTTTTTACCAAAAAAGTTGCATTCAAAACCCAGGAGAGTGGAACTTTCTTGATGAGCCTCCATGTGTTTACTAACATGCAGATGTCTAAAAATATGTATTTACCAATCACAGGTTACCTGAGTTTAGTAGATCAGAAAGAAAGTTTAATGTCAGTTATAATTTAACAGTCGTCTTCTAACTTGTGTGGCTGCAGCCTTTGAAGCCATGGCCAAAATAAAGTAGGAGTTCTCTGTGGGACTAACCTGATTTGAGCATGGTTGGAGGGTAACCTTTGAAGGACTGCCAATACAAATGATCCTTCTTGATAAGGTCTGCCTTGAGCATGGTGAAATGTCTCTTGGATCAGATTGACCAAATGTTTCTGTCCTCTTTGAGCACCTTTCAAGTTAAAAAAGAACAAAACCCCACAGAATTTTAGTGAAAAGTTTACTCTAGTGATAAGTCTAATCTAAAATGAGAATTGCCCAAGCCCTTTTTTATGTTTTACTAAATAAAGATATTTACTCTAGTGTGATGTTAATTAATAACTCTCTGATGGGCTAAGCTGGAGATCTGAAGATGGGATTGAACAATCAAAAGCAGAATCTTTTTTCATTTAATTTGCATTTGCTGCCAAAAATCAGTCTTTTAGACCTCTGCTTCAGCTTTGTTGTGACAAATTTAGAGTGATGAAGGCTGTTTGCAAAAATGGTTAGATGTGCAGGCTGGAGCTGGGATGTAAAGGCACTGGTATTCTCCTTTCCCCTTTTTCTCCTTCCTTACTTATCATATTCCTATACAACAGTACCATTTTTTAGGTATGCAGCTTATGCCGGAAGTACCACAGCGCCCAGATGTAGACAGCTATGACACGCAGTAGAGAATTTTAGTCCACACTAAGCTTTAAATGTTTGGTTTAGATAGTACTTGGTCAAATGGGAGCCTGATCATGCACTGTACATATCTTTCTTTGCATCTGGGAAGGTGAAGGGGAACACTAGGTGCATCTTTTCGGTCCGTTTTCCTCAGTTTGGTTTGTGCCAGTGCACAGATTTGAGAAAGTTTCCTCTGGAAGCCCAGGACAGCCATTTCCCTTCATTTGTAGCAGGATTTCTTAAATTTCAGAAGGCTGCTCCTCCTGCTTCAGGAAAAGGAGCAAGGTCCTGGCACTTGGCAGTTTTACTGTGTGCTGCTGAAGCCCTGAGTGCTTCCTACCCATCCTCAGCGCACCTTGGATAACCCTGAGGCATTTCACCACTGATTTGTGTTTGGTTATTTTTTGTTTTGTGGTTGGTTGGGTTTTTGGGGATTTTTTGGCTTGTGGTTTTGGTTTTTTTTTTTTTTCTTTTCTTTTCAAAATACTGCCTCAGATTGTCCTTTCAAAAAATGGAAACCCCTGACAGTTTCTCTTAGATGCCAGTATTTTGAGGTTACTTGTTGCCAGTGTGAATATCAGTATTCACTCTATATATGCACCTTGTATATGACACAGGTTTCTCTGGCTGTCCTATTAGTGAAGTCTTATCACATTTAAATCCAGTTATCATTAATTCAAAAGACAGTCAGCAGAGGATAACTTTTCTATGCTTTTTTCAGAGGCTGAGTATAAGGAGCACAGGTTGAACTCTTATGTTTCTTTTCCGACTTCATTCCCAGGACTGAAAGGATGAACCCTCCCCTCTTGCTCAGGTACAGGGCCCCCAGGCATCCCCAAAATGTTACTGGGATCTCTGAAGCCCTGCAGTGGATTCCAGCCCCTGCTCCACGTTCAGAGATGCCACAAAGCAAACTTCCAGCGGACCAAGGAACTCTCTTCTCAGTAAAACGGTCCCTAACTGCCCAAGTGTGTCAGCATATACACCGCGCTTCAGTTCCATCTGCCCTGTTCAGTAGCACGTGTACACTTGGATTTTGCGATATGACGCTTAAACAACTAATGTAGGCATGCGAGGAAATCGTAATAAAGCTGTTTGCCTTTGTTGTAGCCTCTGCAGCATTACTGGTACTGCAGCAGAAAGCAGAGAGCACTTTTCTGGTTATGGGAGAAATACAACTCTTGCCAAAATTGCATGCCACATACGAACAACACGAAAATGCGTATGAATGTCAGATTATTCTTCTTTTAAAAATTTTAAAACACATTCTCCACTAATGTCTTCAGAAACATACAGGACAATCCTGCTGCAGCTTAATAAACCATTCCTTTGCTCTGTGCTTTTTGTATTTCAACACACTTTCCCAGATGCCACTCTCAGCTGAAAGAGATGGGCTGTTTCTACATTTAGCAAACAAAAATGTAAACTATCTGCAGTTTAACGAACTAAAACCATGTCATGAACTAGAGGTCTTCCCTGCCTCCCTGAGCAAGCATTTCAACTGGCCTCTAAGCAAGCATTTAAACTTCTTTAAAAGCAATATTGCCAAAAATGAAATCAAAGTGGCTTTCATTCTATCTTCATGCCTACTAGCTATTAAATATGGAAATATCGTGGGACTCATTAAGAGACAGGCAATCCTATTGTCATTTCAGCCCCACAAGAATTTGTTTAATTTTTCCAATCTCAAAGAACAGTAAAAAAGACAGATTTTGTTTAGCAAAAATTTGTGTATGTTGTTTAAAGCATTCATAGCAAATGTAGGAAAATATAAAATCCTCACAGCTGATATATTAAAATTATTTTGCTAAGAGCCAAGAGGTCAGGTAGTCAGAGTTTTCCAGAAAGCTGGTATGTGAACAAATAGATGCATTTTCTGGGTGCAGAAAACACAGACTCACCTGCAAACAGGTGAAGTGCTGCCTGGTGTTGCACACAACCTCATTTACGTGATGCAGCCACGCAGATCTCATCCACCAACGCTGGAACCGAAGGCAGCCCTGGGTAGTTACGCTACATAGTAAGTTTTCACTTATGTTTTACCAATGAATATTTATATCCCAGAGTTACGCAGCTGCGATATGAGCTCAGACATAGAGAGGATCCACACCACCACAAACACAAAACACAGAAGCTAGGAGTGATGTGGCTCTTCCAAACGCAGCCATCAATGCACCCCTGAATTTTGAAGGATGCCAATCAGAATCTCTCTGTTGACTTTGAGTTTGATCAGAGCTTTTAGTCCTCCTGGTTAAGCGAACAGAGACAGTTGTTTGCCATCCAAGAGCAAATGCCTTACCCAATTCTTCCTGAAGTGTTAGGAATAAGAAAACTGTATGAGGTCTTTTTGTTTCAGTGGCCAAAATCCTAATTCTGCGTAATTTGTACAGCTAGAAATTACTGCATCTTATTCAGCTAGTGGACTAATGTAGCTCTGACTGGGAGTAATTACCTGTGTTGAAAAGATAACACGTTGATAAGGCTTATGTTATCTAAACAAGCTATTTTGTATACTCTAATGTGAGGTAAATGGATATTGCTGAAAGAATGGAAGAGACAGCGCTAGGGCAAATACTCAGCCATTTCAGAGACAGAAAAGCCAGCTGGGAGTACCTATGCCATACCGCTGGTATCAAAATGTCCTCGCTTTCCGCAGGCGGATAAGCCTGAATCCGGGCTGAGCCAAGCTGCTCACGCATCGCTTCTGGTTCATGGTGCCTCTTTCCTCTGCCCTAGTCACCCAGGGCACGGAGAGCAGAGACAGCGGGTGCCAGCGGCCCGGGCAGGAGGTCCGGGTGAGCTCCTGCTAAAGGAGGGGGATGCCCCCAGGAGCTGGACCCATCCCTGGCCACTGCTTTCCCCTCTTGAAATGGTTTCAGGATTTTCTTCCCCAAACATCCCCAAGGTTGCCTGGCCTTTGCCAGCGTTGTCTTCTGGTTCAGTTAAAACCTCGTTAGGGAATTTTGGGACTACAAAGAAGGAATTTCAGTGGTGTGAACGATCCCAGCAGCAGCACCGGGGCTGCAGCAAGAGGGATGCCAGGCAGTGCAAACTTGATCGCAACTTAGCAGTTGTTGAAGAGAAAGAAGGGCTATTAGGGTAAGAAAGTGGTAGCAGACAAAAGGCAACTTGCTAAAAAGGCACGATGGCAACACTCCTGGCACTCCAGCACCTTGCCTTGACCCAGGAATACCGAAGGTTGGGGCTGGCTGGAAATTTGTGGTATTATTATGCTGACTATTGCAGACTCAGGACATTATCCTATTTGCCCTCTGCAAAGCTTCCCATGAAGAAACAAAATGGTCTCCTGAGATAATGCTGGTTTATAGCAGAAAACCACCATCAAATATAGAGAGATTGGCTGCACTTTCTTACTATGCAAACTGTGCGTTTGCCTGTACTGACCTCTAAAATAAAAGAGGGCAAGGTAGTGCTTGGCGTGGAAGGAAGTGTTTCCAATCCAGAGACTTTTAATTCTTTATTTTGGCCAATATATTATTTTGCTCTTACTTTCTGGCTAATTTATCTTGAATTTTACAGGTGATTGTGAGCTACAAGAATGCATCCAGATTTTCAATGGATTTCAGCTTAGATAATAATGTGTAAAATATACCCAAAATGGGAAAATACCACAAAAAAAAATTTTTGGAAGCACTGCAGTCTTTAGAACTGATAAAAAAGGAAATCTAACACATGCCAGACAAATATGCATAGTATGTAATGATACGTGTCTTCCTTGCGTTACCCTGGTTTGGATTCATTCTCGGTGCACTGAAAAGAGCCTTTTCACGGACACTGGGCTGCGACCACACTGATATTATCATTCCATCTGTTGCATCTGCCAAAGAAAGGGTAACCGCTGAACTTCTGACAGTCCTGTCCCTGGAGAAAAAAAACCAATGTTTAGTGGTACTTGTCATTGCAGAGAGAGGAAATCAAGGGTCATCGGGAGTTAATGAATATGGCTTAATAGTCATGTACCATTTTGCATATCTATTTGTCCTGGGTAAAGAGAGAAGTCAGTAGCACAGAGATGTGTGTTCCAGCTTCCAGACTTATGCTAATGCAATGCTAATAGACCGTGTCCCAGAGAAAACACCTTCTTTGGGGCATATGAACACCTTTCTGCTTAAATATGGTGAAGATTTGGACAAAGAATTATTCCATGTATAAACAAAGTCTGCTCCTTATTTAAGAACACTTTTTAAAAAGCTGAATATGGATCAGTCTTAGGGGAGAATGACCAAGAACAACATATTTCTCAGGGTGAAAAGGGGGCTGCTCTAATACTAATCCAGTCTCATTCTTTATTGACACTATCAGGTTTCAACAACTGACTAGAAACAGTGGGTTTAGCACCCCTTAGCCATAAAAGTGTCAGTGCCACACTACTTTAAGAAATCGCAAAGGATGCCCAGAAACACATCTTAATCTGTGAAGACGTAATTGGGAGTAGGCTGACCTAGATGCAGAGTAATATGAAACAACCATAAAAAGGCAAAAAAAGTCTATTGTAATCACTGGCTGACTTAACTCTGTACTTGTAAGAAGCGTATCAACTCAGCCAACAGAAGTTGGCAGCTATGTGCATGCAGCTAGTTTTTCCAAAGGAAGGCCAAAGAAAAACTAGAGTGTGTTTATTCTGGCATCAAGACGCTCTCACCCCAGTTGAAAGCTCAGTTGCGTTTGTTCTAAGTGCAGAATTATTGTTCTACTCAGTGTATTAGCTTTTCTTTCAGATACATATAGCAATCTTAAAAAAAAAAAAAAAAAGGTTGCACCTGGAAATCATGTTTTTGAGGAAGGTTAATTCTGGTGAGGTTACCTGAATACTCAGCAAGCAACAGGGCACATTCTGCAGCTCTCCACAGTCTGGTGTCCTTCAGTATCCAGCGCTTTTACTAAAATCCTGCTCCCACTTTTTCATATGGGGAAACTGAAGCCTAGGGAGATTAGCTGATTTACTGTAGGGTCAATAATTTCCAATCTTCTTGCAGCCTCATCTGAGAAAATTGACAACATACCATAATTCCCAGGTAAAGGCTATTGGCTTTCCAAACAGAGTGATAACGAAGCATACTGATGTTTACAAAAGTAATGTCACACACAAACTGTGTAGCTCAGGGAATGAGTTGACCATACTAAACGCAAAAGCAAAATAATCATGTTTACCTTATTAGCAAGAGCTCTGTGGTTGCCTCCATTTACGCAAGTGTTATCTGGAGGAGTTACCTGAGAGCTGCAATGAGACGGGCTTAGCGATGAGGAGAGTCGCTGGAGCTTGGGAAAGGCTATGGGAGAGCAACTGGAATATCGCTGGGGTTGGGATGAATCTGCGGGGAAGGGACAGAGCTAAAAGGGACCCTGCCCCGCTCTCTACCAAGGGCAGGTGCGTGCCGGGGGTGACACCAGCAGGAGGAGCTGGGGATCTGGTCACCAGCCAAACAGGAGCTGGGGCAGGTCAGTGGGATGCTGGCGAGGCTGCCTAAACCCGGGTTAGCATCAGCTCCGGTCCTGCCGGGTGCAGCTCAGTGCCCCTGGGCTCAGGTGGGCTGCTGCATCTCCTGGCTAGCGGGGAGGGATGGTGTGGAGCCTCGGAGCCCTGCCCAGAGCCACGCTTCATGTCCAACACATCCTGCCTGCTCCCCGTGCCTCGCCGGCAGCTGCTGCCTGCTCTAGGTCGCACAGAAGCTCTGGTTCAGAGCCTGATGCTGAGTCCAGATCTCTGGAGCTTCAGGCCAGCGCCTTCATTGCAAAACCCCTTCATTTCCCATCACATCGCTTGCACTTACTCTCCAACTGTCTGTCTGTGAACAGAAAAAAAAATCAGGAAAAAAATCAAAAGAAATTTAAAAACTGTAATTACTTTATGGAAAAATCTCACAGAATATAAAAAAGAACCCAGAATTTTATAGAAACAGAGTCCCACAGAAATGACACTAAAAAGTGTGCAGAATTTTATCAAAAATAATTACTTATTCTTTTCATCCAGACCTGTATTCCTGCTAGAGGGTCCTGCAGCAAGCCTGAAAAGTCCAGTTATAAAGCATTAAGTTATCATTTGGACCTTACATAAAGATTGCCAGGAAAATATTTTCCTTCTGCAAATCAGCAATTTCGTACTTGAATGAGAGAGAGTTCACCTTTAACAAAGTTCACTACAATTGTTATGATTAAACACCTCTGTGAAACATATTCCTTTCCTACCTTAAAAATGTACTTCTGTGAAGTACCGCAAGATGGCAAAGATTATTGCCTTTGTATCTTTTGATGTTTGCCCACTCAACACATCTTAAAACATTTTTTTTTTCCCCTGGATATACTCAAAACTGATATATCGTGTAATGTGAATACATATTGTCATACTAAGTCCCGACAAACATATTTTTTCTCATAGCATTAAATGAGTTAAATTTAGAGCTAGATTTGTATTTGTATAATGCCAGTTGCAGTGGATGTATTAGAGACATTAGTAACCAATTAGTCCCAAAATACCAGTGAATTTAATAGCCTACTAGGCTTTCAATAAATAGATGCTTTACCAGCTTTGGTTGAAGGACTTTGGCATCTCAGTGGTCCACAAGAGACTCCTCTCCTGGAGAAGGCTGACACACAAGAAGTATCAGAGCCTGAGTCTAAAGTACAATACCATTTTGCAAATTGTATTACCCAGACTTATCATGCATGTATCGCTTTTGAATTTAATCTCTGCATTAACTGACTTTCCCCCAGAGCATGTAGCCTGCCAGGAAGATGTATTTTTGTTACCTTCCTATTTGATTTTTATAATACCAATCCTGAGGCAAGCTTGAAAAAGCAGAACAGCAGTTAGATCCCCATCTGGGTTTTGCAGAAAGTTTGTGGTGGTTGGCAAAGGGCTTCGGAAAGGAAAATTTAGCATCAGATACGTAGCTTTCAGATCAGATTTATTAGCAAGCCTGCTATGAAGACTGGCCTTAGGGAAACAGGACAGGCCTTGCTAATGAAATCCTTACGTAGCTATTACAATATCCAAGACCTGACGATTTGCATGAGCTGCTGCCTCTTGCATGGGCTGCTCAAGATGCTGACACTTTGCTCTTCAGCAGTAAATTGGCACCAGAGGGATGAGCAGGCTCTTAGGATGTGCTGCGGCTGACGTGGCAGATTAGCCATTTCCATTTGGTGGGGTTTTTTTGTTTTGTTTTTTTCCCTGGCACCTGATGGATGAGTTGGCTTCTGTATTCTGCTGAATCTTGTGATCACTCATGTTCTTACTGAACTGGTAAGAATACAGGACTTGGGAACACACAGGGAAAGAAAAGGCTGTTTTGCCTTGTCTGCCATCTTCTTCCTCGTTTGCCTGGGGTTGCGCAGGAAATCCTGCTGCTGCAAGAAGACAAAGCGTATGAGCCCTGTGAGTGGGCTCAGCCAAATATACTTTGCTCATGGGAGGCTCAGGAGCAGTTGCTGTCAGAGCCAAGGCCTAATGTGAGTCTAAATTCACAGAGTGAGAAATTTTAGGTAAAAAGAACCTAAAACCTGGTTTGTTTCACTTCATTCCCCATCTCTACCTAAACTGCCGGTCACACTAACACACTACTGCCAGAGCCTTGTTACTGAGAGGGCAGGCTGATAGCCTTGGCACAAGAGGTTCTTCCTTCAGCTGCAGATCTTCTCCAGCTCCCAGGAATGGGCTTTGACCCCTCCTGGAGCAGCGATGGTGGGTCACCTCAGTGCCTTCCCCTGCAGATCGCTGCGGAAGACTCGGAGGAGCACAGCAGCACTGCCAAGGGAGCGACCCGTGGGATGGGGACTTCTGCCAGGAAAAGGCTCTTGCTGAGGGACCAGACCACCTGCGGGGACAGAAAGCCCACGAACCCATCTTTGTACAATGGGTGCCAGAAATACCAGGGTACTCTGTACTATAAGCAGTCCATAATGCACAAATCCCAACGTTAAGTGGAATTTCTACTTTGTGTTTCAAGACTGCATTAATTATACTCAAAAGGCGAGGTAATTAGGTGGTGAATTGGTCTTAGATAGTGGAAAAGAAAGCATTTAACACTGATTTGAAAATTTATAACGCAAGACTGGTATGTTTCTGTAGATGAAATCCTTTCAGGAGTTTTTAAGCACAGATTTATTTATTTGTTTCCATCTTAACTGTCAACTTCTGAGCAAACACTCCTTCAGGTCAGAATGAGGAGTTAAAGTGGAGAAAAAAGCTTGGGGCGGATTCTTGCCCAGCGTGAACTCGCACCTTTAGAATGGAGGACAGCTCTGCTTGTTTAAATTGGTGTCTTTCTGCTAACGCTGTGAATCACAGCTTTTGGTGCTGACAATACACATGACCTAAGCAAGCTCCCCACACGAACTCCATGTCTACCTATGAACAGCTTTTCCTGCCTTGCACACAGTCAGAGTTCTTCAACGAGTTTAGAGGACAACTGCCAAACACCTCATCTCCTATAAAAAAAGGGAGAAAAAGAGCAACAGCCTAAGTGATTAGTGGACACCCCCCCCCCCCCCCCCCAACTATTTAAGAATAAATAAAACCAAGTTAGACTGGAGAAAGCTCTTTTTTAAATTAGAATTATTTACAAAATATAATTTTGATGAGGTTAAAGGAGATTAGTTATACAAGCCCATGTTGAGATAAACAGGTACCTGCAGAAACTGCAAAGCCTACACATTGTGGATGTTGATTTACATTATTAATTTAGGCTACTCATTCAAAAGTGTAAACATTCAAAGGGAGCCAACAGTTTTGGAAGATAGCGTTCACATGGAAGTTATTGCCTGCAGATTAGGGACTGGGTTTGTGCGCTCTGCAGCAGCCGCAGGGTAATTGTGCAGAAGCCAGTGATGCACAGTTTGTGTTAGGAAATGGTCAAACTCACCTCGGGCAGAATTTCATCTGGAGCTAGGGGAATTCTATCAAAAAAGCAATTAGGCACAATTGAGCCCAAAGGTAGAACTGGAACAGCTAATTTACGGTACTATTAATTCTTACTGAATAGAATGTATGTAAAATGTTTAAATACATGCTGCATCAAGACCCATATGAAATAGGTGCACAATTGCTCATGCTGTTTTCCTTTTTTCTGTTTTGATGATTTTTCTCCTCAGTATATTCAGAACCACAGTGTTCCTGAAGCTGGTTATGATCCCTCCCCTCAGACTGGAGAGTTACAAGAACATTTCAATCTATTTTACTTGCCTTGACAAAAATCAGTTCATTAAAGAATAAGAGGTCCCTTGAAAAAGATGCATATTATTTGGTGTAGTAGTACTTCAAGGCAAAGGGGAAACCTACAGAAACACTATTTACCTTCTGATACCTGAAAGCAAACATCTCAATTAAAACTGAGTGTATTTGTGTTTTAACGGTATTTTAAGAAGTAACTTAATAATAAGGCAATTTAGGAATATTCCAAGGGAATAACTTTATGTGTTTCTGGCGTGCTCTATGCTTTGAGTATAAACACTTACAAAACATCCAAGCTTGATAAAGGCAAAAAAAAAATATCAGAAATTAAAGCTTAAAAAATGCCTTTTCATTGTGCAGACTGCAATTCTATGCACAAAATTATGATTTTCATAAATAAGGAAAGAATGAATGATCTAGTTGTTAAGTTTAGGGAACATATTTTGTAAACTAGTGAACATATAAATAGTTGTATTAAAGTCTTTGCCAATCAGGTTGTCAAACTGAAATTTCTACAGTCAAAACTTGAGTTCTATAATGACAGCATTTTTACGAGCTGGCAAACATGGGATTCATCCAAAGCCTGCTGAAATCAGTGAGCATTTTCATGGGCTTGAATAAGGACTTTAACACGATATGCTTCATAATGCAAATGGCACAGTGTTCTCAACACCTATCTCTGCAAAACTGCTTGAAGCTTTATAATCAAAATGGATTATTTTTGGCTTAGAAAGCATGTTAAAAATTCAAAGTTTCACAGAGACTCCAAATGCATATTTTTTCAGTATTCTTCAAACTTGTCTATATTTCATTAATCTACATAAAAAACCAGCTACTAAGTAGAACAGAGAACCAGAAGTCAAGAAATCCACATTGGGTTCCATCCTGTATGTGATTTTGTGCAAAATGCTCTGTTCTTCTGTGATGAAAATAATTTCAAAATGCCAGAGGCCTGCTCTCTTCCAGCACTTGAAGTGCAAAGGGTTTTCTACTAACAAAATCTGCAGAAAACACACCAAACTGAACAGTTAAACTTCTTTCTTTAATTATCTGCAATCCAGAACAGATTTGCAGAAGAAATGGCCTAGAAAGCATTCGTAAGCATCCACTAGTTGGTATGGCTTCTACAAACACCCACTAGAAAATTACATTTACAAATCTCTCCATATGCAATAGAAGTGGAAATTTTAACATGCCTTAAATTGCACTTGTTCACACAGAATTACTATACACAATGCGGGATATGGCCTGTAATATTAAAAAGCAGCAGTAAGAACTGGCGAGAAGGTTTCTTGCTCTCACACAAGAACACGTTTGCAAATAAACTGGCGTCAGGAAATAAAGCCCACCCCTGATATGAAGGGCAATTGAGTCCGGGACCCTAATGGTTCCCTGCCTGCTCCACATAGTGGCTACTGACTCTACACCAGTCCTTCCCAGAGAAAGGCAGTTTCCCCGGAGAAAATAATCCCTTTGATGGGTCAGAGGCCGGGCATGGCCTTGTTTGAAGGTTTATGATGTTATATAAACAGCTCAATACAGCCCCAAAAATATAGTGTTGATATTACAACAAAACATGTCATTTTCTGAGTTCGATAATAAAAAAGGACTTAGTGCTGTGTAATAACTGAACAATTTGCCATGATGGCTTTCACAGTATTCTCTGTATTTTCAGCCATCAAGGTCTTTCTGGATTGCTATTTTTGCACGTTGCTTGGGAAAATTTCATACTGAGACATGAGGAATGATGGTACTTTAGTTATTAGACTTACCACACTTTGCAGAATGCTTTCCCATTCCCATTGCCCTTCTGCCCTCCTCTGAGGTGAGGCCTGCCTTGCGAGCGGGAGGGAGGGTTGCAGGCGGGACTCCTGAGCATGATTAATACTTTGGTTCAGCCACCAAACTAAAAAGTTTTTAGAAAACAAAGACTAGGATCAAATCAAGATACGAGTACAGTGGGGGTTATTTTATTTTTCTGAGGTGAGGAAGCAGAAGGCACTGGTTCACACCAAATCAGAAATAAAGCTTTTATTCCACTTGGGGATGCTTAACAAGAGCAACCACAGAAGTTAAAACCTATAGCAAATGCTGTGTTCACGGTGGTGGGAGAACACAGCCCTCTGACCCGCTCAGTGCGCTCACCTTGAGTACGAGGGGAGAGGACCAGGCTCCCTCTGCCCGATGCAAAGCATGGACTGAGGAGCTCATGGGCTACGGGCAGCACAAGTTCAAATCCTGCCCTCAGACGACTTGACTGCCAATTCCCCCCATCACCGGTAAATGCTCTGACCACCTGCGTGTTGAATGAGAAGGATGGAAAGGCACGACACTTCCCTCACTTTGTAAATCAAGCTTATTTATGAACTGAAATCACCCATTAACTTTTATCAGCAATTTTGATCAAACAAAGCCTCAGGTAGGTTTTGAAGGCACATGGGAAGATCACTGTCATTTTGAATAGCTTTAAGTACGCAAAACCTTGTAGCTATATTTTACGGATGCTTTATTTATCAAATGTAATTTCTGATGTACTTTAGTTTACCTTGCTGCAAAAATCAGACTCATTTACTATAAAACCAAGTCATTAGTGAAACAAGCCCTTACACTCCTGGCTAGGTCTAACACTGAAGGTAGGGACTGGTTACAAACTAGGACGTTGCCCTAGAGTTACCTCATGTTTTTTAGTTCCCTTCAGCCAAAGCCATCGCGTGCTCTGCTTGTGGGCAGTCTGGGAACCCCACCAATAAAACCACCAAAATAAAACAAAAAAATCTAAGACTCCCCACTGTTTAATACGTAAAAATAAACAAACCTTCTTTCATTATATGCAAGTTGCCAATGTGTGGTTCAGTTTTCTGTGGTTCTGTCTTCACAAGCTGCTTAGGCTAAAAAGAAGTTGAGGGAGGCTGGAAAGGCTGTTACTCAGTTTTACAAGTTACAATGGATGCAAAATGCCCAGCAGCTACCTTATGAGATAAGATAATGAGACATCTTTATTGAGCTGCTTTGCAGTGGGAATATTCAGTATTTGTGATGAAGCTGTGATCCAAGCAGTACGTTTCCACATTCTTTTTATATCACTGCTTTTAGGTTTGATAAGCTATGGGAAAAATTCTTTTACTATTACTAACAAAAAGCTCTAAGATAACGTTTGCTGCAGATGTTTTGTGTCTTTTAATCTGCTATAATTGAGACAAATGAAACTATGATATCAACATTGCACATTTCCAAAACTGCCTTGATTTGAAAAGCTTAAAGAGTCACTGACCACCTGACTGACAACTCAGTAGTAACATCTGATCCATGCGAACACAGCATCTCCTGCTTCTTGTTTTTCTCCCTTGACCCCCAAGCTGAAAAGACACTGGGGTAGAAATTCAATGAAGTCATCACAGAGACACCTACATGCACCTAATTAAAGGAGAATGCTAATTGCAGGAATTTAGCACATCCAGATTTTGCATTTATGACATTCTCGGGACACCTGTATGTCAAAAAACCATGAATAAGTAAAATCTAAAAAAAGGCAGATAGAAAATGATGGGGGGTGGGAACCTTTGAAAGAAATGACTGGTATTTCACCTACTAATCCTATCAATTTGATCATAAACCTATATTTCAAATATCTTTGCTCACTTCCATTTATTGATTTCTAGCAAAACGTGTTTGAACAGGGTTGGGAAATCAACCACAGAACACAGAGGCAAGACATTCAGCAAGCTTCAGCTGGGAATCGAGCCTTCATTGCCTGGCTGACATTAACAAGTGGTAACGACAGGGTACAGCAGCCCGTAGAGTGCTGGAGCGAAGGGCTGCAGCTCTGCCAACAGGCAGCCAGCTTGCGACGTCCCTGGCACGGCGCTGGTAAATGAAGGGCACCGCCAAGCCCCGGCTGGCAGCCTCCGTGATGGCTGAGCAAACACCAACATCTTCCAGCAGTGCTGAGATCAGGCTTGGTTCAAAATGGATCCATCTAGACAGACTTGAGACAGATATTGTTAACTCTTTGGCTTTCTAAATACTGTCAAATAGGGTGGGATTTGATGTAGTCCAAGACAAGTCTTGGCTTTTTTCTCATCTCGTAAGTAGAGCTCGATTGCTTAATTTAAATCTGAATTCTGACAATCTGAAAGCATGTGAAAGCCATCACCAGTAGAAATTAGGTAAGCATGGGCTATGACAAGATCAATAGGAAAAAAAGCAAACATCCCCAAGGTAATTCAAATAAGCTAATCACAAGAAAAAGGAAGAGGAGATCAAATTACAATGATGGATCTGAAACTCGTAGTTTTCTCCCAGACAAGTTGTCTTCAATATGTAGCCTCGGTGTAGCTCCTCAGAAATGAGAGATGAAGTATAAAGATGCTACTCTGCCACTACCTTGGAACCATTGTTTCTAATGAGTCTTTAAAAAAAAACAAAACACAAAACCAAAGACTCATTTACAAATTGCACCCCAGACACACAACTCATTATCCTTTCCAGGCGGCTTTATCTATGTGTTCTTCATTAATATTAGAATCACTTTGATTTATGAAAATGTGCTGCAAATAGGAAATTGACGTTGCACATAGCTAGGATAAGGACTAACGAGAGCTAGTCAAAGAATTCATCTATGTAAGTGACAACTCAGTTCTAAAATGTCTGTTTAAATTCCCCTAAGTTACCCTATGTCTTGAGAAAATACAAAATAAAACCTGAGGTCTAGTTTAAAAAAAAAAAAAAAGAAAAAAAAATTGTCACAAATAGCTTAAGAGATGATTTCCTAATCTAGGGAAATTCAAAGTGAAACTTTCCATTGCTTTATCATTCTACAATTACATGTCTGGTTTATTATGAACAACAGTAGATATTCAACATAAATGAAAGGCAGCACTATGCAAAGATTGCAGATTGTTGCTGTAAGTAATGATGGAAGAAATTAGCCAGGGATTGGTTGTGCTGCATGAAAGCAGTAATTTCTTCTTCACGGTACACCTACAAGTATGAAAAAGCTAACTGAATGCATGATTAAGCGTAGCATCTGTGCTTATGTCATATATAATTAATAAGCTCTACTAATAAAGTCAGCAACAAATAAATTGAGAAGAAATTCAAGGGCAAAACATAAACTGAGAATACCTTTGCACCACAAAATATAAAAGCCTTGATGCATCAGTTGGCATCCTGGAGACAAGGCAGGGAAAAAACAGGAAGTTCATTTTTTTTCTTTTGAACAACTAATGATATGAAAAATGATGCAAGCAACTACACCTTCAGATCCACAACTGCTGTGTATCCATTGCAAACAGCTACAAAGGAAAAACACAACTACAGCTAGCACACGGGGACAGGAAATCAAGCAGAGAGCTCAAAACATTCCAACACTATTGCTTTAATATCAGAGCTTACACCTATTGCATCTCTCACGCTTTGGTTACGTGCCAACAGTAGTTTTCACAAAAAAACCCCAGGGCATGAGGAACAGAATACACAGCTCTCAGCATAGCTGAGCTGATGCTGCCTGAACAGCTTTGATTATAGGATGATGTTTAGCTATTAAAATCAAGTATAGAAAAATAAAACTGTGTCTTCTAAACTAATTTCACTGAGATTTTTAGTTCTGTACCTGTGAGTTCTTGGCCAACATTATAGACTACTGAAGAAATTGAGTTCACTTTTTGAAAGGAAGAATTCATGGGTATTGAATATTTTAGTGTAAGAAATACATGTGAAAAAAAATCCGTAAGCATGTGAAACCCATCACCAGTAGAAACTGGGCTAGCATGGGCTAGGATATGATCAATAGGACGAAATCAAACATCCCCCAGGTAGTTCAAACACAGCTTGGTTGTAATACCCCAGGAGATTTCAGCCCCTGTCTGGCAACTAACAGGGCAAAGTAAGAAATTATTAACTTGGAATCCTTTTCACAGATTTACAGTAACCTCCAGTACACAGGCTACTGGAAATAGAGTTTTCACCTTCCAGAATATGCCATTTGAGATAACAGCTTAGAGCATTTCAATCAATACACAGAAACATGATCTGGAATAGATTCTGAATCCTAAAATAAAACCACCCAAACCAAAACGCAATGAGGTTGTCTGTATGCAACAGGAACAAGTGTATGTTATTACTTTAAAAGCTTCAGTTTGAATGAATACCAAGTGCTTTCAATGCTTGGGAAAGCTTTTCTTTCACTATAAAAATTGCCACAAAAGTTAGAATTCTGAAAGAAAAATGATGCAAAACATTTTGTTGATTTCAGTACAATTAGACAATGCAGTAAACACTACACAGCAGTGCACATGGGAAAATAATACAGTTTACTCAAGTTTTAGCTTTATCTAACTTTGTGATTGAATTAAAGAATTTCAGTTCTTAAACTCTCTAAGAGAAAAATTAAATCTCATCAGTTAAAGGAATAAAATTAGATTTGTGCAACACAAAAGCAATTCTATGTAACTACTCTACAAGAAAGTAAATTTTTCTCTTCCACTACTAATCAAATTTTTCCTGTGCTCATCTGTTTTACATAGGTCACATTTATCTGCCGCAATTAACTAATTTTTCTATTAATGAAGCAAAATGCTTAACAATGAAAATGATGCATTTAGAATCACAGAACATCTCTTGTCAGGGAATTTCAAAATCTGAGCAGGATACGCCTCCATCTTGGAATCCGGAAAGATTTGGGAAAAGATCCCTCTGTAAAGTAGATGAGCGAGGTGACAGATTAAGTGCCTTCTCTGCTCACTGTGGCATACGTTACTGGCCCATCTACCCATTCCTTCCTACTATTAAGGCCAACTATTAAACTCCCCAAGCAGTATGCATGCTGCCAGCACAGTCCTTGAAAATAAGTGTGTGAGGTTACACAAATTCACTAGAAGACAACCAAAACCAAGACCCATGTGTTTGAGTTTAAACCACACTGCCTTTGAAATGACTGTGCTTTGGCTACTTTATATCTAGCTGGATTGATTTTCCAGGGGACAGACCGCTCACAGTTCCTGCTCTCCACACTATTGCTACTGACACAAAATGAAGAGCAAAATAAATGAATATTCTACCTCTCCACTAGAACAAAGAGATTCAATGTGCATCGAGTAAACTCACTCATTGACAAGATGGTTTGAATAACTTACACATAGTTACAAATCGTTCTGTTCTGATAATGCCTACAGAGACCAGCGGAGGCTGGACTGTTATTATCCAGTGTGGTAGCAGCCAGAGATGCTAGGGTAAAGATACCGAGGACTCTGTGAGAACAGATGCATTTCTCCTAGTTAATATGACAGGTTAAAGCACCATGTAAACAAGAAGCCCATAAATTAAACCTGACCATCATAAATCTACATAATCAAGGACAACTATCATGGGAAGGAAATACTGCATCAGACAGTGAAAGTCTGTTCATCGCTCACTACAAATATCAAACCATAAATACTGATGCCAACAAGAAAAACAGCAAATGTAGCACTGCTGCGGTAGAACACTGAAGTCGTGAAACATGCAACAAACCCATTAATGTATATATCCTATTCTCATACAGATAGATATTATTTAACATTAGTACTGCAGAAAAGTCCAAACTGAACTTATGTTAAGTGCTGCCCAACTTGCATGAACTTCTCCTCCCTTTCCAGAGTTTAATGAACAACTACTCTACCAGATCCTCAGAGACAAGATCTCTCCATCTTCCTTGACCTCAGCGCTCTCTCCTAAATGTAGTTTGTAGAACAAGGGGTTTTTTTTGAATCAAATACCCATTCTACAATTATGAACACACTAACTATATCAAACGTTCATAACCCTTGCCATGCCAGTTCCCCTGTTATACTTTACATAAAGCCATTGGGGTTTAAAGGCTTTAATAAGAATTTAATTAACAATGTGAAAGGTGCAGATCTCTGGGGGCCCATTTTTGCTCATTAATTTAGCAACAAAACCCACCTGACTGTGAATGAGAACATTTCTACCACAGGGAAGTGAAATAGCGGTGGTAGTCCAAGCCATCCCATTATTATTTTCCTAGACACTATGAATCTTTAAAAGCGTAAGGAACTTCAACAACACATACAACATCACAGATCCTGAAGAAAAAAAAAAAACCAACCAAAAACCAAACAACAAAACCCCCCCAAAAACCCAAACCACAAATAGAATGGAAAATTACTTGACCCAAAGTAAAAAGAGAAATTATCTTGGAAGAGAACTAGGTGCTCTAGCAGGAAAAAAACAAATGCTCTTACAGTCTGCCAGTCAGGATGTGAAAACAGAGGCTTTGAGGGACCTTTAAGATATTTCATTTATTTCAGGGAAGGATTCTTAAAGAATATTAAATACCACAGCAATGAAAAATAACAACAGATACAACATTTGCTTTTGGAGCAAGTCAACCAGTACCCACCACCAACTACAATGACAGAGAAGGAACCCCACCACTTTTGGCCAAAAAAGTCAAAAGGAA
Source organism: Balearica regulorum gibbericeps (assembly GCF_011004875.1). Lineage (NCBI taxonomy): Eukaryota > Metazoa > Chordata > Aves > Gruiformes > Gruidae > Balearica > Balearica regulorum. Next base: position 18,899,474 of record NC_046190.1, read on the forward strand.
ATACTGCATTTCAGTTCAAGCCCCAGCACCAGCCATTCGATTCCTAGTTGGAACAGGACAACTAGGTTTTCTAACCTCTTTCTAAATACCAGTCTCGAGGCTCTTGACTGTTCAGAGATCAGTAACAATCAATCTCCTCTCTTTGAGGCTTTGGCAGAGTCTCTCATTTATCCCAATACACATTAGGGAACTTCATGGAAAGAAGAGACATTTTCAAGACCCAATACTAGACAGAAACAACTTCTCCCTCCTACATATCCATTTGCTAGAAGTCAATTTCTGTGCTGATTTTGAAAAATCTGAAACAATTTGTGATGTAGATTTATAAGCTATAACTCTTTTCTTCATTTTTTTCTACTTATAATATCTACTGTTAGTTAAGAGGAAAGTGACATCTAATTAAGTGGTTTCAATCCTCATCTTTGCTGCCATCTGTAGGTAACTGGAGTGGTACAAGGGAGACGAAAAGCAAGTTTAAATCTGGTCAGATATTAGTCCTGTGATCAGGACCTGCATCCACTAGAAAGTACGATGTTCTTGTTCCTTGCCCCTCCCGATTTTAATATTAAAATTAGTCAGAAAAAGGTAAGACATACAACAGCTTGGCTCTCATTGTATCTCAAAGTAATCTTGCAACTGAGGAAATAAAAAAAGTAAGGTAAATTAAGTTGAGGATCCATGCTATTTTCCAGCATTGTTACACCACGATATGCAATTTTGACTCTAAATACAGATTATACTTCTGGGTGTATCTGGTAGTTGAGACTCAGTTTCTTTTCCAGGGAGCCATGCAATGTTTTAGGAACTCTTACTGTAAAGAAAACTTCTGAAAAGAAAAATAAGACAAAAGCAAAAATATATTGATCATATTTTTAAACCCATTATGATCAATTTTGGAAATCTGAAGTTAAACAAGTGAGACGAGAAATTGAAATATTTAATGACTGCACAATTTTAATACATAAAAATAGATACTTAGTAATGAACAAGTTTATACAAACCAGATTTCTTTTGTACGGTACAAAACAATGATGGAGATAAAAAAAAGATTTGCTGGATTATGGGGCAAGACAAAAGAACAACAAAACATCATTGAGGAAAAGTTTTAAAATGATCAGAGGCTTATTTCATAAATACAGTGCAATGCTTACATTTAACAAATACAAAATTTACCATTTATCAACATCAGGAAATATATAAAATGTCATTGAATGACAATCTTATTTAAAAACTGATGCAAATACAATAGCCTTCTTAGAATTCTGAGGTAATATTACACAGTAAATCAAAAAAGCTTCAATAAATAAAACTAAACCCAAGGCAAAGTGCAATTCAGTGAAAAGAAGATAAAGCTTTTATTTTAACAATAATAGATAAATAGTTATTAAAAGTGGGCTTAAGCCATAAAAAAATATTTTGGCTAATTTGCCATGTTTTCAGAGAAACTGTATAGCTATTTATTCATAAGCCAACCTTCCATGAATCCAATTCTACAGAGAGGGGAAAGGGAGGAGGTGTTTGTTTCCAGAGTTCTTACCTACATCCACATCCAGCTGTTAGAAATGTAACATTGCTTGAAGGTAACTAGTTCATTCAGTGCAATGGTAAAAATTACAGGATTTCAGATGTTAAGAAATAAATGAAAATTAAACCTTATTTTAAAATCTCCATTTGGGAGAAAATGTAAAATGCACGAGTTTGAAATGCTGTTTTTAAACACTCTCTGTGCTAATCTAGTTGTGTTCGAGGCTGAAGTCAATGGAAATTTTAATATTGGTTTCAAAGAGAGCACAATGACTACTATGCCAAATATTTTAAAATATCCTACTATTTATCTCTGCTTTAATAAAACAGTAAAATAACCAGTACCTTTTCTAGGAAATAGAATAAAACAAAATTTACACTTAGCTATTGAAGAAAATCCACAACAGCTTTGAAACTACAGATTAGGCAGATTAATTTGTTCATCATGTGTAAATCTGTTGGTTGTATGTAAATAATACAGAGAGGGAAAACAAGAATGATACAATATTTTACTCTTATTGCAAATAAGTAATTGAGTACAGACACTACAAGATATTTAAGCATCCATGCCCCAGCAGAAGTCAATGGGTAAAGCTGACAAATTAGATGCCAAAGTGTCTTGAATAATCTGGGCCTCATTCAGCTGAAAGAAAAATCTATAGAACACACAGTAGCTATTCATATTAAAAAATTACTATACTGCATGCTGATAAATTTTTTCCATTTAATGAATAAAACCCAGACTTATAATTACATCTGCATTTTAGAATCAGTTTCTTTCCTCCCAACTCCTAATTTACTAACTCAGAGCAGGCATACCAAGAATTCTTTTCATGTAGTTTGTGCAGTGAAAACCGCAAAACATTGTCTTTAAATGCTGCCCTTCAAGTTTATGAAGGCTTCAACATTCTTCTGAAATGTTATTGTATTCACTTTTGTCAAGCTTACTTAGGACTTTCAACAAAGTTGCTGAAAAAAATTATAGCATGACACGCTATATCTGTTGTCCATGTGTTGTGGATTTCATTCTTTTCCTGAAATATTTCACCATATGTGGAATTTATTTTAAATATCTAGGTTTGTTTACTATAAAGCCACAGTACATCTGGTTAGTTTGCTATCAAAGAATGACCATACGGTTGCTTAATACCTGTAGTTTGAACCTGAATCCCCTCAAGCTGAAAAAAGTACCTTTTAACACTCTTGTACAGTCAAGCCTGTTGATCTGTAAAAGCTGAATATAGAACATCTAAAACCTCTTATTCATACAAAATAAATTTTTAGCAGTAAATGGCACTATCAAAACTCTATTTGTTCACAGGCAGTTATTTACATGCTTCTTAGACAGCCTGTTTCATTGAGAAGGAAAACCAGAATATTAAAACTGCATACATTTTATAAAGACTAAAATTCCTATTTGCGTTTGTGAAAATATGGCTACATGCTGTATGTTATATTTTTTCTATTATTCATGTTAATTGAAAACATTCTGCCACTGGGATTAGCTAAGAAAGAAATATTCTGTATATTATCTCCCAGTGGGATACCTGCGACATAAAGGAATTATGATTAATGATAAAGTGCTATTAAGAAAAAACAGAAACAAACTATAACTTAGAAATTGTCTTAGTCAGGTTTTGTTTATCAAATAGACTAGCTTTTTGTATGAAGAAAGCTACTTTCTGTGACAAAGCAAGCAGGAAATGTATTGCCGTTCAGGAAAAACCATACACTTCATATTTAATTTAAAAAAAAAAAAATCTAAGTTGGATAAGACTGGCACAGTATTAAGAGACATAACAACAAAAAGCTTAAAGGCACAATTAGAAGAGAGTGAATGCTACATCAAAATGCTGTTCTTGAAGTATTTCATTTTATTCTAGACCAAAACCCTCTGCATTTGAAATTCCAATGATCAATTTTTGCTTCAGTTCTTTCTTGTTCTTGTAAGGAGGGAGACAAAGCTGGTTGAAGCACGTATGGGCCACGGGTAACCTAAAATAATTTAAAACAACACCAACAAAACACATTTAATAATAATACAATAGAAGTAGAATACTGCCAGCTGCCTGCACATTTTCAGTTAAACACTACTTAAATAAGAAACCCTGTAAAAGGAACATTTATCCTAATGTTGTTGGTTCAAGTTCTCTTGAACACAAACAGCACCACTATTGGTCATATGCACCTCAGGTGAATTTGTTTATCTGCAACTCCCTCTCCCCTCCCCCCCCCTTTTTTTTTGTCAAGTTGGAAACATCTCCTTCCATGTTTTCCAAACTCCATGTACCACATGACCTCAAAATCAGTTTTTCTCTAAATACAAAATTTGGGTATAATCAGAATCCACAACACGAAGAAGGAAGGTGGGTCTTGGAGTAGGTATAGAGACACCTAGATGAACCACAGTTACTGTAAGGATACAGAACTCAAAGTTCAGCCAGGTAACGTACATTCTTGCAGACATATGTCTCAGTGCAGAGCACTGAGGGGCTGATTGAAGCCCTGGAAAACAACAGTTCAGAAATGCTGGTCTTAGCTGTGCCAACACTCAGTTGCGAGTTTCTGCTGAGAGCTGAGTTTGAAAATACATTGCAGATATCTCTTAGGACTGCCTGGCTGAAACACTGGAAACTCTGCTCCTCACTAGAATGGATTAATTTGATGCGAACTGTTCTTCAGTAGCAGAAGCATTTGTTGTGCCATCAGTATGAGATGCCACTAACATCCTGCCTCATACCCACAATAAGAAGTTACAGGATCTTCTTGCCTTTTGTATCCTCAAATGACACACAGGACAGCACTGAGGATATAGACTTGTCCTATAACAGATTACTTGGGGGGAGAGAGAAGAAAGACAATAAGCTGAAGCTCAACTTGACATTTGGAATTAACCCAACACACTGAAAAATTTCTATAACTCGGACACTTAAAAGTTAAATTTTAATACGTGACTCAAAAGCTCTCTAGTTCTGTTTTCCTTGAAGCCCTTAGTCTTTTGAATGGCAGTAGCTTGGCCTTTGGCCATTAGCAAATGTTCTTGAAAGGGGGTGGATTCCCCCAAATCTGGAAAACAAAGCTTCTTCCCCTTCCTTGCCCTTTAAACAACCAAGCAAAGATCTGTTAATCTGACTGGAGTCATGTGCTTCAGAATTTGGAAAGTTGGGAAACTGGATATTAATTTGGCAATTCTTATTGCTATTCTATTCTTTGATCCTATTGTGGAAGCAATGCAATGCCAACATGTCTCTGTTCATCCCTGCACAGGGAGTCTACTGCAACAATTGTCTTGCAAAACACAGACCTACATAATTTTAAAATGCACACTATTTCAAAACACATTTTCCCATTTTTAAGAAAAAGAACAATTTATAGGAGAATGAACTTAGACAGACATTCAACATTGAGTGATTTTTCTTCATTTCTCATCAGATCCTCGTGTTCCTTTACCATGTTACTGTAACCAGTTACTAGCTCACTGAATAAAGCATTAGAAATACCACAATAATGAGATGTACCAAAATTTAAAAACAAACCCAAAATTTATTTTGTTTATGAGTTTAATTCAGCTCATCACAGAAAACCCAATAAAATTTTGACTTTAAAAATATATTTCCATTTAAGTATTTTGATTACCTTAAATGTTTGAGAAATCTAGGTAAAGCCAATAATTACTGCTTGGCAGCAACTACCACTTAGCAGTGAGCTTCAGAGCAGCAAGCTTTTCTATACAGTATTTCAAATTATTTAAACTGTCTCCAACCTTGAGAAGGAAAATACTAGCTGGAAAGTATGTGGAATGTCTCAAGTCAATTGAACACAAAATAAAACACTACCAGAAACATAAGAACTTGGCATATACAATTTAACCTTCACAATGAAATTACAAGGCTGCTTTGTTCCTATTTCTTCTGAGCAACCTCTCTATTGGCCATACACTTACTCATTAGAGACCCTAAAGGAATGGTACATCTTCTCCAGCCATACATGTTGAAATTCTTATTTAGACCATAATGAAAGAATGCAAGCATTTTCTGCAACTGCAGGGGCTGCTATACATAATGACAAACAGACCCAACAAATTCAGAAAAAGTCATGGTGATTCACTGTATATTTTCATTAGCTCAGCTGTCATGTTAGAAACAATTAAATAATTTATTTGAATTGAAAACATGTAAGTAATCTCTATAAAGAATTCCTGGCCTCAAATGTAAACATTGACTGGAGAATCGATTTTATAATAGATGGTCACCTGCAAAATTTATACAATCAATAAATGGGTATAACAACATTTTGAAGACAAACTAAAGGAGTCCATGTAGTTTCTTCCTTATACTTTAGTTTACTCTTATTGAAAAAGACATTCAAGAGTCATAAGGGCTCTCAGGAAATAATTTAACAAAAATTTTTAAAAATCCAGAAAACTACTTACCAATTAGTGGATGTTTCACTCTTTGAAATCTTGAAATTCAAATCAGCCATTCCTCCCACAGGTACTCTATCACTTCCTGTAGCAAAATGTAGCAGCTTCTTTTGAAGGTCAAGAGAAAATCCAAGTACTACTTCCCAAAAGTATCTATGTTCAGGGCAGGAGAAGAAAATGGCGTAAGATGCATTATCATGACAAAACAGTAAGAGAATAATAATAGAACCGCAAGTACTACATGATGAATGTCACTTACTGAGAATTTAATTAATGTAATATATAGGACATCAATAGTATCCTAATATGCAAGGTTAAATAAATTCCTAAGGACTTGTAAAGTACAATGTTTTATGAATTTTGGAATGATGTCTTGTCAAATGATGTCCAAACAAACTTTTCTATAAAAATATAAAAGCCTTCTATTCACTAATATAAATGTCATCCTTATCAAACAGAACTGGAAGAGAAAAAGCATTTTTAGAAGATTGGATAATAGAAATAAAGACTCAGATTTCACTATGCAGAATTTGAAGCTACTCTTTTTAAACTATCTCCCTTGCAATCTGATCATAACCTTTTAAGGGTATTCAGAAACACATTATGCCATTAAGGATCTAACTCTTCCTAATTATACATAATTTAATAGCGTCTTTGTCTTATTTGGAAACAAGTTTTTAAAACTTCAATCATTCTCAGATTATCCTTGGAAGAGATTGTTCCCAACAGTCTACCATTCTATGATGGTTTTAAACTGAGTAATTAGAATTAAAAAAAAATTAAGCTTACCGTATAGTAAGATCAGTTTTTTGGTAGCCCTCATATTGGGTACTTCGTTGTAAAGCGGACATATCCAGTTCAGGACTCCCACAGACAAGAATTTCAACCTCTTCTGGACGAAGTAGCTGCCAGAAATTAAGGATAAAATATTTAATTTTTTTTTTAAAGATGAGAAATTATGCTACTAGATTCAGATTATTTTTTTCTTTTGGAATTATAGAAAAATTAACAGAATATCATTCAGTATAAACCTATAACTTAGATACATACTGTTTTATAAAAATAGGAATTCCTCAGTACTTTGGAGAATCTCTTACTGTGGTACATAGTAAAAAGCAAATTACTAGATAACATCATATTTTAGCATATTTATATTGTTCCTCACTTCTTTTTCATTCTTTATTATACTGACTTGTTTGTCATCTGATTAGATTACAAATGGGTCAGGAAGAAAATTAAGTTTGTACACATGGAATTCAGAGAGAGGGTCTCGATCTCAATTTTGGTTACAACTGCCGTTTTATTTGCACTGAAAAGTCCCAATGTAGGTTGACAAGTAGCCGTGGCTGACAGAACTTGACTCGTAATTGTACACAATGCTGTGCAAAGCAAATACACATAAAAATAAACCATGTTTAACAATTGCTAAACTTACACCTGCAGAACCTACTTACTCATTTACTACAACATTGTTAAATTGCATGAACATATATCATGGCATTTCAATAGATTTTCATTCTCCTTCCAGAACCTTCCCTGTAGTTAATCATATCTCACTTTGCTGCAAGCATGTCATACTTGGCCAATTTCACAGGAATGAAGAAAATTTAATGCAAATTGTAATTGCCTCTTCTTTCTCTTCTTAACTGCACAAGGGATGGTGTAAATTACAAAAGGCATTCCAACAGCCAAACAGGACTGAATACAGAAGAATGTTTAATCTCAACCTCACTGAGTGTTCTTCCTGCAAAAAGTAATAGGTGTTTTCAGAGGAGTCACCCAAGAGCACACATAGTTGCTCTCCTGCTCATAACTGCAGGGAACACAGAATCCTTGTAAACATTCACACAACAGCCTGTGAAGTGTCTGTGGATGCACAATGAAAAACCTAACTTGTGGAGCTTTATTTATCTGTTTTCAATGGAACACTACAGAGAACAGCTGCTTAATTTCTTCTGCTTATATTGGATTAATCAATTACATTGATTAATCAAGATTCTTCACGAATCCTAAAATCATCCAGTGTAATTGGTTTAATTTAGATAAGTCATTGTCACATATTTGAAACAAAAGTGAAGAATTATGTTTCATTTTATTCTTACCAGTAATGCATATGAAGCACAGACACTATGAAATCCATAATAGAAAGCTGCAAATTGTTTGTAGATTGATTTGTTGAGAAGAAAATCAACATAGAGCTGCACATATTCTAAAGAAGAAAAACATTTTATTTCGTTATATCATAAAATTTAAATAATCATTTGTTGTGCTCTCTCAAATTGTACCGAATTAAGAAAAATCAATTAATTTCATTTTAGATACTATTAAATTGGTAGGTATACTAGAAAGGACAACAGTAATTTCATTTTCATATGTTGTTAAAGAAAACCTAGGCTTATAAGAAGGAAAAAAAGGATCAACTTAAATCTGCCCAGTATGTGTAGTTGGTATGTATTGAAGTACCTTTCCTATTCTGATTTGTAACTGGAATTTTATCTCCATTTGGCTTTAAGTTGTAAGATTTTATAACACCAAATTCTTCCTGAAAAACCTGGAGAAAAAGACGATTCAAAGTCAGTACTGGAAAATACATTCATATACTCACAAATTACAAAGCTCGTATTTATTATTTCATGTATTTCTCCTGTGTCTCTTTAGCACATGCTGTAATTCTGAGGGTTATGGGGTTTTAAAAAGTTAAATATTACAATTTTCAACAAATTGCTCAATAAATTGGTATTCAAAGTAGAAAAATTGACCCTGTTACACAGTGGCTTATCAAACTGACCTGCAGGGTCTGGAGCCACAGAGTTTTTCATACAAAAGAACAATTTAGGAGCATCAAATACGATTAAGAAGGTATTTGTTCCACTGTCACTCACCTAGGAACTCAAAAGTACCCACTTTACAAAAATTCTCTTATGGTCTGACAATAATGTAATTCAAAGCTGAGGAATAAAAGGTCAATACTAGTCCAGTACACATCCATAAACCAGCATGAAATTTTACTAACTAGTATGAGCTCTAAAACAATGAATAAATGAAAAAGGCTTTCTTGATTGAAGTAGCAGTTAGACATACAGGTCAGGCAAAACTATTGTAACTTGAGCAAGCTATTGTTCAAGTGAGATTTCCTGGACAAAGCATATATAATAACCAGAATAAACTTTGAATAGCATCTGAGTTAGACAGAAAAGGGATTGCTTTGCAGCCAGAATTCCACAAACCAGGTCACCGATTGCAAGGGGATGGTGTCAGAGCAAGCAGAGCTGGAAATGCACCAGCAGGCAGCAGGCAGTACTCAGATCCACCTCCACTGCCGGGGCAACAGCTTAAAGCCCAGTAAGGGAGCCAGCCTCTGTACGCCCCAAGCCCCCAGGACTAGACTGGTTCTTGAAGCAAGCTTTAGTGCCCATGCAGTTAGATTCCGAACAATCAGCAATCACACAGGGGTAGGCCACTCCACTGCAGAAACATTGGTAAAAATTACTGAACGAGTACGAGAATCACTTATAATTGTGTATTTAATGACCTGAAAGGTCGAGTAAAAATCCTCTTCAACGTTGCCTTCATAGGCTAGAAGTTCACTTAGTCCATGAGCCAGTTCCTGCAATATGAGTAAAAAAGCTTTGTAGATTTACTAAAGAGAAGTAACGTACTTTGCAAGGACATACCAGAATCACTACTTTATACAGAAAGTATCTTGGAAAAAGCTCTATATTCAAAATGAATACACAAAGAAAAACTCACTGCTTAATTAAGACGTGTGTGTGTAAATATATTTATTTTTATTTCAGTATAAACTTACATTTTTCTTTTCATTACAGAAAATGTTTCTAAAATGCTCATATCAGATTTTGGTATTCTAACTTCAAGTAGATCAACAAAAATTCTGCTATGCTAGAAAACATGAAGAATTTCTCTTTTCAACAGAAGAAAAAGAGACTTTATCAGCATGTGCTAAAAACCTGCTGTTTATAATTCAAGCATTAAATATAGATAAAACAGGTTCTAAATCAGTAATTTAGCCTCTTAAAAAACATAATACTTACTGGCATAATCTGGAATAGGTCATCTAACGTGACATCACAGATGCCTACAAGTGTGTTATGATCGCAGGGAACAATGGGGGGACTCAATAATTTCTTGTAACAACAAGGTGGGAAACGAATATCCAAGGTGATGCTATTATATACAGCAAGTCCCATAAGCTATACACGGCAAAAGTTAAGGGCAAACCCCACACATCCTTATTATAGTTAATATTTTAAGTAACTTAGAAAAAATATTTTAAGATTTTACTCAGCATACTCTAATACATGCTAAACGAACAAAGAATGGGAATTATTTAATTTTTTTGGACTGACAATTTTAAATGCAGTTTTGTATTAAAATTAAGTAGTAGTTAAAATGGTCAAGTGATGCACATTGACAGAGCACTTGAGAATCTTCATCATAATATTCCATATAAGCATTTCTAGAATAAATTGTTCCAAAGTATTGTTATGAAAAATGTTTTTAAAGAGAACTGTAGATATATATTTTTAATCAAAAAATTCTGGAGAGAACTCAATATAGCAATTTTTCTGTTAAATCTAAAAGCATAAAGATAAACCTGCACTGGCACTACAGCTCATCAGCTAACACATTTAAGCGTATCTTGTGAAACACATTTGAAATTATACCAAAAATTAGAAGAATCCAGTTCACAGTTCAGCTTCTCACTATAATAGTTCAGTTGGAAGACACCTACAACAATCATCTGCTCCAACTGCAGTCAGTGAAATGGGGACATCATCATCTCATCTCAGTAGAGTCATAAACATGCATTATCATTAATCATTTGTCTGAGGACTTCATAAGCGAGCACAACAGAAAACCTAGGAAATAAACTTATGCTGAAAATAGCATGTGGCTTCCATTCAGTTAAAAAAAAAAACAAAACCCATAGTGATCAACAGGGACTTCAAAATACAGTCTCATTTACGTTTACTGAATAAACCCAGAGGTGTAAGTACATAAAAAATTACAGTTTATACACAAAAAAGTTGCATGTGTAATCCTAATTCTAATGTTTTCTGAGTGCAAAATGTACCATGTACCCACCATTTTCTTCCAATTTTTATTTCACTTGCTTGAATTACATTCTTTTTATACATTTAAAATGGAACACGCTTGTATAATAGAACATCAGAATGAGCTTTAATCAATGCCTTAATTCATCCCTGTGCCAACTCATTGAATGGCTGTTCATTTAGCACATCTAGCAGATAGAAAAGGATACAGCTCCAACCAATCGGAATTCAGAATAGTTATCGCACTTAAAGCTGCTGAACCAATGGCAGTGCGAGTCCTTGTGGTAGGTGAACATGCCTGCAGAACAGGAATGGTGGCCTTTACCAAGCCTGAGCTTCAATAAAAAGTTGTACAAAACCTCCTCTTTCTTGCATGTGCACCCTCAAAAGTACTCCTAGGAGCATCCATATCTCCACCCTTGTTCTCAGCCCCATCTTCCCCCCCACAGCAGGAGCCTGCAGGTGCTTGGGCAAGGACCACCAAGGGCAAAGCCAAGCTTGATGCAGGCCTAACCCATTAGCCCTGTTGGGTGCAAGTACAACACATTCTTCAGTGCCTCTAATCACAGATATTCTACACTGTCTCTCCACAATCTGTTTCTTCACATCTGTACAGCCAGAAACATTCATTGTCTAACACAAAAATTTCTTGCTGCAACGTAAACCCATTTCTTCCTCACTTCCTGGGTCAATAGCAGATGACAATCTTTAAAAATGCTGGCGTGAATCCAATGATACAAATACCATAAGCTTTACCTTCTTAGAATAGAAAGCTGTAAGAGGTTTATCTTATATGCACAGTAGCAGCAAAGGGGTATGTTTCATATTTTCTGTCAAAAAAATTGTATCAGAGAAGTTAAAAAAAACCAAACCCCAAACACCCTGGGAAAAAAAAAAAAGCTACTCACTGGTCTAAAGGACAAGCTAGATCCTACTGAAATCATGACTACAGGCTAGTTTGACTGCTATTTGCATCAGATATGAATCATTCTGTTTTAAATAGCGGAAAGTAGAAACCTATGTAATGAAACCACATAACACCTTTAAGATGCCTAGGCAAGTATTGCTCAGAGAAGCAAGACACACTCTAGTTAAGTGTGCACTAACAGTGGAATTAACTTCAGCAATGCAGAAATAAATTGGATAAAATGTGATGACTGGTTTTAATTTGTTGGGAGTGAATGGGGTGACAGTTTATTATTGTTTCCCAGTCAGCGTACAAACCAACGCACTGAATGGTTCTGAGGGGACATCTTGTATGCAGTAGCTCACTACATTTGTGTTTGAAGATGAAAGTTGGGAAAAAATAAGACTTAAATGAAAAAAATCAAACTTCTATGGATTAAAAAAAAGACTAAAAATCCAATAGATGTTTCGGGGACATCTAGCTCTTATGAAAAAATATAGGTAAAACTCTGCCTTCATATTCTCCTCACACTGTCCTGAACAATCTAACTTTATCTTTTGAACTTCAGCTCAAAAAAGTGCTCACTACAAAAGATTTGTGCCTTTACCAGAAGCAATGGAACAGTTGCATGTAAGGCAGAGCAAGGTTCACATACTGAAAGATGACAGTGATACTGCAACAAAATAGGTCTCAAATCCCATTTATTAATTGTCTGCACCAAGATGAAGAAAGCTTTGTAACACACACAGGAGGGCAGACAACTCAGTTAATTCAGAGTTCTTTAATTTCAGAGGTTAAATCTGCAGGATCAGCTAACCTGGAAAGGGTAATAACAGTGATGTTTTCCTATGTTTTTTCTTCCAGGCTTCTGACATCTATTATTTGCAACTTAAACATTAAAGACAGCAGAATATAGAGTCCGTTTCCAAGGGACAAGAACATTTCTGAACTCCTCCCACACTTGGCTGATAGTCATATCAATGAAAGAATTTACACTTTAAAGTGAGGAAGCCTGCCAGAACTGGTGAAAAAATTACTCTCAAATGTTTCCAAACTCATCAGTTACCAAGCTCTGCTGACAACACATTTTTACTAACAGAACTGTCAAACTTACAGAACACTTTCTACAGGATAAATTGTTTCCTATTAAGGTTGTTATCACCAAACGTCATCTCTCCACACAGACCTCTTTTTACTAGAAAAAGGGCTATAGGCAAGTAATGATCTCAGCAGATTTGAGGACATACTTATGACTTAAAACGCTGGACCTTTAGAAGCAGTCCCAGAAACAACAGAGGATCATGCCTTTAAGGGACATGAACACTTCCAGGCAAAGACAGACAAGCTCTTACATTCTATCAATGACTATCACGTGTTATGCTGAAGCCCCTGGAAATCAGTATTTCCAATTTAAGAGCCAGCCTGGAAACATTTTAACCCATTATAACATCAGTAATTTATCCATGCACAGCTGAGAAAAGCCGACTTGTTTGAGAAATAGTAGAGTGGGGGGAAAAAACCCACCCAGAATTATCTATAGCAATATAAAAAAGTAGATTGAACTGCTTGTTTATGAATGCTCATTCATGTCTTCCAATCTCCTATTTACTCAAAAAATCTTCCTTTTTTTTTTTTAACTCTTGGGCCTGCAGATATCATTATGGGCTCACAGGTCCTGGTAACAGCAGAGGCAGGCTATTTCATTCCGTCTCAGATCTGCCTATACTGCCTCTGCACCTGACTGAAGTACCTTTCTCTCCTGAGAGCATCTCAGACCACTTTAAGAATACTGGCCACACAGATACCCCAAACGGAATGTATGATGACAAAGATTCAAGTAAGAACTAACCTCTACCTATACTAATCACAGAAATAGTGCTAGAACTTGCAGATACTATCAGCGCAACTATCAGTGCAAATGGAAACCAATGGAAACTGTTTGTCAGAGCTGACCACACTAACAGCATCCAACTGTAGCTACTTAAGAAAACCAGGAAAACTCCCTTGACTAGCAATATGAAGACAGCTGAGGGCAGTGTAAAAACAGAAAGTGCAGCAGCATGAGAAGAAAGAGGCAAGGATGGCAGGTGACAAACAAATACATTTGGCCTTATCTCCACTTGAATATTTGCTAAACCATCTACTTCAGAGGCTGCTATATGTCTCTTCCTATTCTGGAAGAGGAATATCACATTCTAATTGCAACCAAACACCATATTGAGGAAGAAACTTATTCTGAAGTCCAAACATACAGATTCACACATATACTTCTGTGAATTCTAGAAAATTTCCAAGGGCAGACAAGTGTCAGTGTTTCAATGGCTTGTATAGCTTTTGCTTATTATTCTTAGCTTGTTTTAGGTCTAGCAACTCACTGACACTCAGAAGAGAAAAAGAAACCAACCACCCTTTCAAAGGCCCAATTCCATTTGAGCTATAACAGATTTAAGTTATCCTTGTCCTACTCCATAAAATAGTTGATAGCCTTCTCCCATCTGTCCAGAGGTAAATCAGGATCCTCTCTCTTCTGGATAGAGATGGAAACACTGTAACTCCACAGATATCTCAGAGGAACAACTCCAAGAAAAATCTATTGCTAGTCTTGAATCCTCCTGCTTCGTAACCAACATGCTCACTAGCCTAGGGATACTAACAAACCATAAACACTGAGCCTTCAGTTTCTGAAACAAGATTTAGCATGACTGAAGTCTTAAAAAGCTGAATCCTAATTTCAATTCTAAACCTTTCCGTTGATCAGAGATTTGTTCACCTTCTAATTTTGCCATACCACTGAAGCAAAATCTCATTTTTTAGCAATGCTTGAACCTCCTTGTCAAAAGCCAAGATCTTCAAAGCTCTTCAAGTACTTCCCACTCTCTTCCACCTTTCTCTATGCCAAAACTTCTCATCTATATACAATTCTAACTTGCCTGCTTTTGTTTTTACATTAATTAGTAACTGGTCTGCCTAATACTGGATTAATGAAGAATTCTTATCCGTCACTGTTTTGATAATTTAAAACAAATTTTCACATTGTACATAAGAACATTTATGGAGGACTCACCATAATCTGGGTGAAAAATCTGGCGAATCAGAAGAAGAAACCATTCTTTTGTCAGGCCACCCATATCAAGACCAGCTTCCCCTACAAATGTGACTTTCAACTTCTTTTTCAGATCTGCCCTCTTCCTTGCTAGCTATTGCAAAATAGGTAGGAAAGAAGAAAAAGGACATTTAACATATTATCAGTATCTCTAGCCATAGAGAACACATCTCTCTCTCTAGTGCTCTTGCTTTGTTTAAATGAGTAAATTGCATTATCTCCTACCAATAGCTCAAAACTATATTAAAACAATGATTGAATTGCAGAAGCAAGATGATCATGACTACTTGACATCATCAACTACCTTGCACATGGTGCCCCACTCTACTTTTGAAAAGTAGTTAGGTGGTATACAGACTTTTAATAAGCTACTAGATACAATGAATTGAGTCTGTCTGGAATACTTCAGACCTATAAAATTATTTACCTACAGAGAAGACATTCTGCCAGGAAAAAATGATAGATTTAAAAAAGATTTAGACATTCTTTGGAGATATTTAGAAATACAGAGGTAGCTAAAATTGTCTACATTTGGCTATCATTCTGTTCAGCATAAGATACCTGCCAGTAAGTATCAGCTATATGGTAAAACTGTTTTTTTAGACAATGGTAACAGGCTTTTTTTCATTCCTTTGTCCTAAGAGACAGAATTTCATCCAGGTATGCAAAAGACCTGCAAAGAATTAGATTGCAGCCTTTCACAACTAGCAGTGATCTTTCAGATCAAGTCCCTATCCAATTTTTCCTTAAATCATTAATTACTGGCCAGCTCCAGGGAAAGTGTTTAACTAGTCAGGAAGATGCATGTGCTAAAATAATTTGTATGTTGTGCTGCTCAGGTAAATTCCTGTTGCACAAATTTTATAACTACAGGTATTTGTATTATTTGACACAAACTATTAACTGAGGTGATTTTCCTTTGCCAATTAATTTTTTTAGGTTTGAAATACAAATAAGACATCTTTCGTTCACCTTCTGTTCCCCACACTTTTGAGAATATGAATAATGTAATACATTCTTACTCATCCCCAAGATCGGCAGAAGAAAACATCAGAAATAAATAGGAGAATATTTTCAAAGTTGGTCTTGGTTATTTCAGCATGGTAAATAAAGACCTACAATGCCTGAGAGAAAGCAGTATTACCACTCATATTTCTTCTATCTTAGAAAAGAAGGCCAAAATGGACAAGTTTTAATCCAAGAAAAAAAGTTTAAACTTATGTTTTCTGAACATGAGCAATCAGAACTTGTTTGGTCTTCTTTTGTTTTCACCACTTGGACTTATTATTCAATACCACCAGGCTGTTTTTAGGGTGGAGAAAGAGTAGGAACTAAATTCATTAAATAATATTAATTAGCAAGGTTCAGTGGATACTGAAGAATTGCCTACTTTAATGGAAACATGTGTTTCATTTCTAAAAAAGGAAAAATTACATTGAAGAATATGAGGAATCAGTTAAAAATCAAGAGAAGAAGTTAAAAAAAGAAAGCCTAAAATAATTGTTATAGGCTAGAGAAGTTAGCAAAGGAAAAGAATAAAAATATTCCAAGAATTGGAACAGAACAAACTCATTAGTGATTAGTCATTTCCTATTCATGTTCCTATCATGGTACCAAGTTCCACATACCTTATAATTAGGCACTGTATTCTTAAGACAAACACTACAAACACATATACATACTGCATAGTATGCAAGCATGTATGTTCATTATGGGCTTAGCTATAGAGGAGTATGAGGACAGAAATTAAAGTTCAGAATGTCTAATCTATTCTGCAGCACTGCTGTTGTGACATATTAATTCAGTTCTTTATATTTAGTATTATACAGTTATATTCCTCATCTCTTAGCACAGGAAGATTTAAATATGACTTATCAAACTGAAATCTAAGTGCACTAGCTATTCTGCAGCACACACCACTTAATTACATTTTTTGTTACCTCATCAAGTGAATCACTAACAAGGTGCGTCCTCCTCACTTTCACATTTAGGAACAACATATTCATGTCAGGTTTCTGTCTGCGAGAGACTTTATCCACAAGGCTTTGCTATTTAAATAAAAAAGAAACATCACACATGCAACGTCTCCATTTAAAAACAAAGTGCTGTGATTCTCAATGTAAAAAGTCCCTATTATCTTGCATTAAAGACATTACCCTACTATGATAGCTGCTTCAATATCTTCTAAGAGATGGAGAGCAATTTGTTTTCCACTGCAGACAGCATTTACACCATATTTGAATTAACTCATCAGGAAGTTTAACAAGAAGGCAGAAGTTGTGCAGCAACCTTTTACGCTCCCCAAATAGTTAAAAACGTACCCATAAGATTCTGGAGACTGGCTTGTGCTTTACTTAGCTATTCACAAGACACACCCAGCAAGACAGGAATGGATAGGTGGTGGTGCTGCCACATTGGACACCGAGGAAACCAGTATCACACCTAGCACCTGAAGAAAATTACCAGTGAAGGAGGCAGACCACTCTTTTTTCAAAACAAAAAAGGCTGCCCAGAAGCAGTACCTCTTTTGTGACTTGTGAACATTCAGTTGTATCTTGGTCTTCCATGACAACATATCTTCACAGAATAAAACAGGAAATAGTCCAAAACTCTCATGGAATTTTTCTTGCTTAATTATCTTGTTAATTTAACATGCTAGCATATTATGCTGGTTTCTCAAGAAAGGAAAAAAAAAAAACCAACCCAAACTGTAACTCTTTCTTCACAACACTGGTATTTATAAGCATCCTGAAACTAGCACATGAAAATAAAAAAATATTGAGAGAATCCAGCATGGACATTTCTAGACTAGTAATAGTAAAATGTTCAAGTTCTTTTTCAGGGTAGTCCAATACTAGAAGTTGTGATGAAAGGCTGTGTGTAATATCAACCTAACAAAAACTTATAAAATACCAAGGATGAGACACAAGCATTTATCACTAAATGACTTACCCGTGCAATACTTATCATCTGTTGTTCCGAGTCCCTTTGAATAATAACTTTTTTTGCTGCTATAGAAATAATAAATGGGTATTGACAGAACGAAAACCTAACAACAAGAGAAAAGAAGATGAAATATTTCCTTTTTAGCATCTAGCATATTATTTTCTTTTTAAGAATACAGGAGTGAATCTTTTCATGATCACTCAGTAACTACCTACCCTCCACTGATAGTAATTTGCAAATAGCTGCTGGGTTTTTTGTATTGCATACATAGATACTCAATGCAGTAGAACAAACTGTTATTTGCAAATACTACTAGAAATTGTAGTTAGTAATAATACTTATCCTCAATAAAGCTCTTTTTTATTGTTTATCATTATCAATAGACCTAATAAAAAACAGTCATCTTTTGTTTAAAATACTAAATTTTAATTGCCACACTGAATTAAAGAAAATGATAATATCTTATTAAATACAAGAAAAACAGCACACTCTGTGTAGCATTCTTAGGTACACAGTAGAAATATTTCTGGTTTGGCTTATTTGCTGCAGAATTGATTCTCAAAGGGACTGATTTTCTACAGGTCCTTTAGTTTAACCCAGGGTTACAAGTGTTTAGGACTTTTAAAATATCAGATCACAAACACATTCCACTGCAGTCAAATACTACAAATAATTTTTAAAAACTTCAGAAATCATCAAGGTAAAAGATATTTTTGTTACTGGTTATTCTGGTATTTTTTATTTTATTTAGCTCATGTATCACCTAGCAGAAGTTCATATTGAAATCCCCAGCGGTTCAGACTATGTGTGCATCTTCAATCCAGACTGCATGTGCACCCTGAATCCTGCCTGTGAGATGCTCTGAATTCTCATATCTTTAGGAAAGAAAGGAAAATGAAGAAAAGTATTCTCACTTGGCCTCCTGGAAATCCTAATCCAAAACGTTTTGCCAAGAAATGTTGACTTAGTTTGAAGAATTATGTATTTTAAAATATTTCATATGCAAGGTAAACCAGGACTTGCTCCTACTTGGCCTTCTTAGTTCTAAGCATATAGTCTTGACTATCATGGTTTGTTGGTTTTTGTGTTGCTTGATTGGTTTTTTTTAAGTGGAACACCACAGAGTTACAAGATGTAAAATTGGAAAAAAGTGTGGTTGTAACAAAGTAAAAAAAAAAAATTTACTTTAAGAATAATACAGCTAGTCTGCACTTCAGCTACTCCAGAAATTATGTATCAAGCAAACTTTGTTTTGATATATATTGAATTCCCAGTGTCCCAGCTAACTGAAAAGAACTGGAGCAGGTGGAAATCTCACAGCCCTTTTATAAGTTTGGATGTGGGTGCCAAAACAGCCAGATGGTGTCAATGAAAAAAAAAAAATGTTGAAGCTCAGCAGTATTCAGATTCCAGTGCTTTGACTGAGACTATGCAAAGCCTACTGTACATCCATTGCTATCATGTCATGGGTTTGTGGTGGTTGGTTTTTTTTTTCTTTTTTCTTATATATACCATATATACACACACTATATACAAGATATACATACTGTAGATATCGTGCTTGGAAATACTTAACAAGAAACAACCAGTTATTCCTCTTACCTGTGAGAATTCCCATAACATTGCCAGTTATGATATTCTTCCATAAGATCAATATGATCAAGTGTAGAATTATAGAAATCCGTGTATGAAATAATAGGAGGATTGATCAGACTATTTGCAGCATCTACAAAGGAAACACAAAAATCTTTTAAAATATTGCCTGGCTTAGCACATCTGTTTTCTAGGCATCCTGAGCATCAGTGACCTGAGAAACTTTAGGACAAATAAGCTACTAATAACTTTGTCTTCCTTGCTACAGAATTACAACTATAACATAACACCATATGGCATCATATTAATTGCTGTAAAAAATAGTAAATCCCTAATTCAGCCCATTTATGATAAGAGAACGTCCATTTGACTCTAGCCCACTTAATGACGCACACTAAGTTAAGGTTTGATGGATAAAGAATGCTACGTTCTGTTGATATCAATGAAACAGCAGTTTCACAGATGTATCTCTTAAACACCTTCATTTAATTCCAAACATAGCTATCTAACATCTACATGCTTTTCAGTTAACAATTATCTGTTTGAGTTTGATGCCTGCTTGCAAAAAGGATGGAAAGGAAGGGGCACAAAACATAGTATGCAAAGATATGGCTATGTCCTCAGGTAACTATTATTCCCTCTAGACTCACCAGTACACAAATTAAGTACTTGACCAAATGAAGAAAATCAATTCACATTTAGGTTGCCTATCTCATTACGTAACATTCATATAATGTCAAACTGTTAATAAGCTTTCTCTATTTGCACTTAATTTTGATCAGTCAGACAGAAAGTAGTGTATTTTGAATTACTAAATATCCCTTTTCCCAGAATTAAGGAATTAGCAACTCTTTCATAGATGACTAGACAACACACGCCTTGGGTTTAGATACAGTTGAGCTTATGTCTAAACTGTTGCTCTGGACAGGCAGGACTGCGCAGAATGCTTTTAAGTAAAAGTTTTAAGTTGACAGCAATATGAAAACATCTTCATTCCAATCTTAATTTTCACTTGATGGTTTCATTTTCTCCTAGAAAAGAGAAAGGGTTTCTACCCCTCAAGAAAAGGGGACTGACCTTAAAACTCCCATTGCCATTCTAAACACTAAGCTACTGGGGATGAGTGGAGGAGAAGGTTTGTAGTTGCAATGATCAAATTTGCTGTGCTCTATGTTGAGCTGGACAGGGATTTACTTTTTTTTAAGCTGTAGTTTTGGACTTAAAGAGGCATATGCATTGACTAGCTTCTCTTAGATGCTAAATACTTCTGTGAGGTTAAGCCAGTTACAAAAGAAATTCTGGCAATTACACATTTAAAACAGTTTCTTTTACAAATCTAAGGGAAACCTTAACTATCAGTTACTTCTGTGGATTTTTGTTTAAATAATCTTCAGTTGTTGTTATAGGAAAATGATGCACAGCAATTATCTTCTACTTGAAAGCAAATACAAAGACTTGCCAATAGAAGATGGTTTTTGTTGCTTACTACTTTTTAGCATTTTATGGTAGTTCGTACTGTGCTACCATCATTGTCAGTCTCCCACAAAAGAGAGGAGGTATAAACTATCCTTCCCTATATGTAACTATATGCACAAATGTACATATATATATACACACACATACATATGCATACACAGTTCAAGAAAAATACCTACTAAATAAAGCCAGGACTTTGGTTGCTGATGGAATCCACCAGGTACATTTCACCATAGGTGGAAACTCTTCAGGTTTTGCAGGAAATAGGCGTAAAGAAATAAATTGCAGTAACCTGTCCACCAGCTGTTTGAACCTCCTCTGCGAAATCCTAAAACAAACATGTTGCAATTACTCTCATACGATCACTGTCCACACTAGAGTTTATATTATCAGATTTCAATATTATTTAAAAAAACCAAAACAAAACCACATGCTTTTGTCCTATACACAAAACAAAATTCCACGTATAAAGTTTGAGAAGCATGCTTTTAAATATTGGCACACAGCAGTGCTCTTCAGTGCACCCCTAACTACGCTTTTTAATGTCCGTGATGTAAAAAAAATAATGCCATAGAATCATTACTTATTCTTGATTTTTAGTAAATATTAAGAAAACAAAAATCCTTAGCTATTTCACTCCACAATCTGAATACTGAGGAATTCTCAATTTTTTATTTTGAGATACTTGGTCTATTGACTAAAGAGTGGAAAGTACTTCATATGCTTGTAACAAGTGCACATTTTACATTATGTGCTGCACCACTTCCATAATATCACAATACCCATATATGTGTAGATATATTAAAGCATCCTTTTCTAAATAAGAGCTCTCCTATTTTAATGGCTTAGATTTCCAATACATGCTTTAAGAATAAAACCATCAATGTGCCTATTGCATCCTTAACCCAGAGGGTAAACCTTATTTGTAAACACTAATTCAAATGAAATCATATATTACCACAATTTTAAGCAAATCTAGACATATTACAGGGTGGAAGGAGGGAAATATACTTTCCATTCTCGCAGAGAAGAAAATCCTTTATTAACAGATTCCCTAGGAGATGAGGGAATTGTGAATACAGCCATTCAAAATTTTTTTTTTTTTTTTTTTTTTTTTTTTTTTTTTTACACTCCAGACAGAACTTTTGCAGTCAATATAAGGAAGGCAAGCTGCATACTAACTTAAAAGCCACTCTTTGGGCAGTTACCCCCATATGACTTCATTAGTGAGGTGCTATTAGAGTTATTCAATTAATTAAAAATCTAATGCCCTAACTACACTTTCTCAACACCTCTATTGCACTATAAAGCAGGGATTTGATTTAATTTGTGGTTTTCATAGAATACAGTATCTTTTGCAAATTATGCCAGATAAACCTTTATTTAAACAAAGATCAGAAGGGTGTTTGTATTAATAATACCATTTAAACATGTATCTAAAAAATTGGCATGTGTTACGGAAAAATAACTTATAACACTTGATTTGCAATTAAAGCTCTTTTACATAAAGATATTCATTTTTATACATTACATACAGTTTGCATCTATAAATCAGTATCACTTAGTGGACTATGTCCAAATATACTTTGAAAACAACAAAAACAATCTCTTTAGTCAATTAAATTCACTTTCATATAATTTATAAAACAGTCAACATCAATGGAAATACATTAACAATTGTAATCCTAAAAATGGAATTTCTAGTTTTATTTTTTATTTTTTTTTACTTTTTAGACCAGTGCACTAGGAAATGATGGTCAGCTTCTGTTAAGGCTGCTATCTGTCTTAGCAAGTGAGCATAGATGACATAAGTAGAAGTGTTACTAAATTGAGGATTCTGAAAAAGATTAAAAAAATGTGTTAGGTTAATAAACTGCATAAAGGGAAAAGAGTCATTAGGATTTTTTTCTTATGTTTGTTGTTGCCAATACAATTAAGCAGGAAAGGAATTCACAAAATTGCTGTGACAGTGGTAAAATTATTAAAAAAAAATTATTTGCAACTTCTAGTCAAATAAAAAATACATAACTTCTATATTGTAAAAGTTGATTTTTTGTTTGTTTGTTTCAAAAGAAAGCCCACAGGTAATAACGGCAGTACTCAATATATTTTTCTGGATTATCATTTACTATGTAGCACATAAACTACACTCCTCTGAGCGATGCGCTTTCCATCTCAGTAATATGGATTCTCATAGCTCCTATCTTTCCACACATCAATCCAAACTTATTTTCCCTCCTATGTATAAGTTCACACATTCCCACTTTTAAGAAGGATATATTCCTTACAACTCACAGCTAGTATACCACCCCAGAGAGGAAAACTATTGGCCTAAAAAAATTAAATTACCATCCGATCTTCTCAAATAACAACAGAAACCTTTCCTTGTGTGGAGAGCTGTTATCTATATTGGCAAAATTTAAAGGGGAAATTTGCCACAAATGCAAATCAGCTACAGTAGCAAAGGTAATAGGTTAATACAAACAGAAATCAGACAATGCAGCCAGTCAGACTGGAGAAGGTCTGCTGGGTAAAATGCAACACTGGAGAAAGTTACAGCAATATCAAAAAGCGCATATACTGAAACTTTCTGGAAAGATCAGAGTTACAGCATACCAATAAAACAAACCTGGGAATAAAAAAGAAATAAGAACAAATAACCTGCTGACACGTTTGTTCTTTCAACCCACAAAATGATAGGAAACAATTATATATCTAACTGTTAGTTCATAGTCTTAATCTACGCAACCTTTCCCCATCAACTATCTTCTATTAAGCTCCCATTCCCATCATACGTACCCTGTACTTCTTCCATATTTTAATACATTCTTATAACAGGAAATTAAATTGGAATTATCTCAGCTGTACAAAGTATCTTGTTTGTACAGTATACTGGTTTATAGATTATAAGTTAAGTGGACATATACTTAAGTAAAAATACTGTATTTTCTCACCTGTAAAAGTATACAGTATGCTCTAAGATCATCTTTTGTTCGTGGCCTATGAATAAATGAAATAATAAGCACAACCATATGTATACATCATATATGCACATTAAGAGTCATGAAGTCATGCACCCTACGATTTAACTTTACTTTGCCAATACATGTTGAATACCATATTTAAGGATCTTCACTGCTCTCAGAAATTGAAAAAGACACTTAAAGATTCTGACTACTCTCTAAAGACAGTAGGCTATTTTAGCATCTGTCTTTTGTGGTATAACACAAGACAGAAGGCCAAAAAAAAAAAAAAAAAGGTAGAATTGAAGAGTAAGAGGTGTTCCAAAGAGGGAAGTCCATGCTGTTGTCTATCTCAGATGACACCACAGAAGAGTTTATTTGCCTCAACTTTGATAATTCCTGCCAGAATTCTCTCGCTGTTTATCTGCTTCGAGGCTTTTCCATAACCTCAAACTTGCATACATCAACAGCACAGAAAAGGCAGTATAAGGTAGAGAAAGGAATAGCCAAGGGCTGGGTCACAGGTGAGCCACACAAGGCGCTGCCTCTTGCTGTATCTTTTTTTGAATGAAACTATGCATCTCGCTTCTATTATTTCTTGCTAAAAGGTCGTCATCTCCAACCCTCCTGCCTCTGAGCTATCTCTTTCTATATCCTGCGCTGCTCTTTATGCTGTTGCCACACATGAACAGTATTGTGAGGTAAGCTTCGGATCAAGGAATTATCTAGGTTAGTTGCTGTTGGGGGGCAGGCGGGGACAATGTGTTTTACTCCAGAAAAACTCCTTAATTCATCTCACAATTCCGATTGCCCTGGCAAAAAACAGCTGAGATTTTGTGAGGGAATGTATGGCTGGGTCTCCCTCTCAGAGGTTCAATGTTGGCTTATGGAGTTCAAGACACATTTCAGCAGATTTGCCTGCCAAAAAGGAGACAAGTTCTTAAGAGTCAAATAAGTGGTATCAGAACATTTTCTTTCTTTGGCTAAAACAATAAAGACATAAAGTATATCAGTTGTAAGTGCTGCCACAGCACTAATGCAAACATTTGTTACCATTACCCTTTCCATTCTTGTAGCAGACCATTAATTACTCCTTTTAGGACTGACTTCTGAACATCTTGAGGCTATGGAAAAAGGAGAGGAAAAATCACATCTGATGTAATTATACATATTCTATACAAGATATTCTATGAACAAGCAAGTTTGTTTTGCTTGTGATTCAAGCCAGCTAAGAAATCTTAGTGTTACGATGCTAAGCTCCTAAGTATCTTCCCTCACAGACTATTAGCTGAGGCCTGGAATTGTGCCAACAGTGGCTCTCAATGCTTTAAACGACTTAAAAACTGTAAATGTAATTTCTAAATGACTCCTGTCCTTTGTTTACTAGGCACAATATGTACTTTTTACTACCCCCATCCTCACATTTTCCTTATTTCCCACTATGCAGTGTACCATCACAGTCATGTCATATCTTGCAAACGGTCTTTGAGATTTACCACAGTATGAACTGTGCATTACTAGCAGAAAAATTTCCTCCTCTTTTACTAGAGCAGTTTTCATAATTCTATGGCAATTCTCATGGGACCATTTTAAGTATGTTTTGAGAGATTCTTCAGAAATCGAGCCTAAGTGAGAAAAAATTTTGGTATAAATTGATTCTTAGCATATTTCTTTGCTGAAATAATTGTTACAATGTTTTAAAACATGGATTCTTTTCTTCTACTTACAGTATTTAATAAGGCATCATAGACAACATTCACAAATTTTGCATTGATTCCAGAGTCCTCAATGGTATTAAATGGAGAATTGGTATCTTTCTGTAAGTTAGATAATACATGAAGCATTTTGGTTTTGAAATGTTTTAAATATTTTAGCTGTCTTTGAAAATAAAAGTTTAACAGCAAGTTTAAACAAAACACATACAGATATAGTTATTTATTTTCCTTATCAAACATAACAATCTAAGTTGCTTGTATTAATATGTGAAAGATGAAGCTAAACAACATTAGTCTTACACAATGGCGATATTCACGTAACTCCGTTACTTTGTCATTCTATTCTTGTCTGATCCATCATCAGACAAGAGCAAAAAAAAATTACAAGCATTCCATATTTGTTAAGTATCTAAAAGTCACAGGTTATTTTGTCTATGTTCAGGTCCTACTGTCCATATTAAATATCATGAGCACATTTTGCTCTGTAATAGGCAGGAAATATTAATTTGCACGAATTCAGAAAGTTTTCACACATGAATATGATTGTTCCCAAGGAAAACTGAGTATGCCATCACAACACAAGAACAGCTATACTACTTGAGCTCACATCACATGTTTTTTTTAGGGACAGGGAATTTCTGTTTCCAGATTTGCCTGAGCCTCCGTAGTAGCTGCATTAGCTTGCACGTTTTTAAACTGTAGTTTGTGTAGAAAGTATCTACATAGTCATAGTGTCACAAAACAAACTACATACTGGAATTTTAAAGCTCCACATACACTTGAAATACAGTTGCTTAAACTGGAATCAATAAATCAATGCAATAACAGATTGTCTACCAAAGGCAGTGAGAACATGACAAAATTATCTTACTGGCTTTGAGTAACTGGCTGCAAGCCTTTAACTGATCTTTTTGTAAACACTGTCAAGATACAAAGCACTGTAAATACTAAATAGTATTATGAATTATTTTCTACCTTAAATGCAGCATTTATCTCCAGGAAAGAATCAAATGTTGTAGAATAAAAATCATGTACAGCTTTCCAGTTTCCTGATGACTTAGCCTTTTCCACATCATCCCTAGAAAGAAAATACAAAAAAGTTGGTAATATAAAGGTTCAGTCTCTCCAACCACTTAGACTTTAACCTGCACTGTAACTCTAAGCTTCCTTCACTAAGCACACTTAGAAGACAGACAAGTATAATATCAGTATCTAACATCTTCCTTGTCATTTTAAGATCATGGTATTACAAGAGAACAAAAGCATAGTTTGTGTTTGATACAGCTGAGCAATGTCTCCTATTCAAAAATGTTAATTCATGGTGTCACAGTTCAGTATGTTAAGACAAATAATTAGCGAAACAGAATTATGCTGAAGATACACTGACATGATAAAATTTCTGAGACTAATTTATTTAAGTATGCAGGATCCTAAACTAGTCAAATTCATTATAATTTGTATAAAATTTTATTTCTCTCCAAATTTTTTCAAATAAAACTTAATCTTTGCATGCAACTGTACACGTTCCTTAAGGGGACAACAAAATCTATAGATTTACTCAAAGTCCTTTTAAGTATTGGATCTTAAAGCAAGTATCTGTATAAAAAATTTTGTATAATATCATGCATTTTAAAAAAACAAACCAAAAAACCCCATCCAACCTTTGAAGCAGAATATTGTAGCTATCTACAATGCTGGTGATACAAATCCCAGTTTGCCCTCCCCCCAAAAATTTCTTTGTACTAGATATTTTAAAAAGTTATCAGTAGGACATACCAAAAACTATAATGAATTTTTAATACTTTACTTGAAAGAATAGAATTCTTGGTAATTACATAATTAGGCAGCAGTCAATAGATACAAAAATCTGAATATGGAAAAAATTTCAGTTCTTCAGATCACCTGAATACCAACAAGGGATCACTTTTTGTCAAAATCTCTTTTATACTTGTTTCCTTTTCCACCAAATACACACACTAACTAATCAAAACCCATTCCTTTTCCTCACTGAATGCACAAAATTTCAAACATGGAAAAAAGCAATGAAGAGTCTCTCTCATACGCCTCTTGGAGCAACTGTGATTTTTTTTTTTCCCATATGTTTGAAAAATGGAAGAATCAGGTTTCTACGTAGGAATACTTCTCCCCATTTCCTGACCAAGATTATCTTACTGCAAAACACTCAAGGGAATTACCACAGCATAACACTGCTCTGTGGGTGCTAAGGCTAAAAAAAAACCCCAACAAAAACCAAAGCCACACTTTCAATGAATTAGTAAATACCTAAGCACATGTCCACTCTAAAAAAAACACTCTGCCAATATATGTTTCCATATTGCAGGCAGAACCCCTGGTGTAGACACACCTTATGCCATTATTTTTTCAACACAGCTATGCCGTTTCCTCAAATGACAGTGTCAACATCACAATTTTGGGGAACATAGCGATCTAAAGTAGAGAAAAAACTGTTCTCTACTGCCTTATGCCCACAGTGCATCAAGCAAAGCCATCAAAACTTTGTGGTGTAGACCTGACATCAGGGAAACACAACAGGTTAAAACACACAGGTTAAAAACAATTCAGGTGGTTTCCCTGGGAACCTCTCCTAGCCTAGCTAAGCTGATCAAGCATCATGTACAGAGTATCCTTAACACTGCTGGAAGAAATCTAATGCACATACAGTTTTGATTAAGGGATCTGGAAAAACAGAAGTGGAACACAAGGCATTATTTCACATCAATTCCACTTCTAGCTAAATCAGTGTTATGGGGCAGCAGCATAAATATTGTCTGCACAGACTCTTTGATCTTAAAACTCTTTTTACTTTGACAAACTTAAAGCATAGTGCTTCTCATAGAGAGGTTCTAGAATAGCTTACACTTACACTGCTTAAAATGGTCACATAAGCAGCAAGTATACATCAAAAAAAAAAGGTTTTGCCATAAAACTACTATTGAAAATTAATGCTCTTTAACATGATGCATGAAGAAAGGTCATCTGTACTTTTAGACAAAGTCAGAAATAGTGCAGTCCACATATGTAGTCACCGCTCCAGGTCCTCAAATATGATATTATACATTTAAGTGTCTGATGTGCAGTGTTTCACACAAGACTGAGAATGCCCAGTACCTCAATGGACAGGACATACCATAATTGGCAGTACAAACAAAATATCTAAGATTGAAAGGGATTTTCCAGCCTACAATAAGCCATACGTATTTTTTTCCAAAACTGTACATCTATGGAACATCAGGAACTGAATTCTATCTCTGAAGTATAAGCTTTACCATTTCTTGAACAGAACAACACTTCAAGCTAGAGACAGTATGTTATTTTCACAGTAACAGTTATCAAAGCCACCATCACAACCAGACTAACTACTACTACTAATCAGTCTTACCAAACTATTCCCTCATTTGTGATTAACAAAATCAAATGTATGAGTTCAGACAAAATGAAGAAAGTCCAAAGAAAGAAAGTACACTTCTAGAAACCCCAGTGCAACTTACTGAAAATCTTTCACAGTTTTGGTTCGGATGGGAAGGGAAGGTTCAGTAGGAATTGGTGCTTTCACTTCTTGGGGTAGTGTATCTATAGAGATGCGCTGCTTTTGTCGTACATCGAGGCAAATAGGTGGTAGGTCTCTCACTTATGAAAAAAAATAAATACAATGCAATCATATAAATAACAAACTAGAGTAAAATATAGATATATAGAAACTAAGAGAAAAAAGAAAACTCACACTGTTTGATTCTACATCTTTAAACCCCTACTCATCCAAACACTTTACTTACTGTGTGCTCATCCTAGACAGGATGGAAGCTTCCACTAATTGAAGGGAAATAAAACCCTATACACAAAAACTGTGTCCTGAGTTCATAACCAAGTCTTTGTGAACAAAGTGCTTCCTTCTGCCAATGGAGGAAGAAAACTGGCCTGTCTGTCTCCTATCTAAGGCTTTCCCAAAGACAGCAATCTTTACTATTTTATATGTGAACTGCTGGGAAAAGTTGCAAACAAATTATTTGTCTATTACAAAAACAAGACAGATTTTCACAATTGAATTGCTGGCATAATGCTGACAAAAAAGAAAGCTGGTGATCTGTATTCTAACTCATTATTAGGGAAAATAGTAAAATATTGTACTTACATAAGATGCACTGGTATTACATCAGTAATAACGCACTGGTATACATACAGCAGCATTCACATCACAAGAAAACCTGAAGTTCATATATAATTTCATTTTTAGAAATGAGTGCTGCAGAATTTTTGTTAAATCTATTTGTAGCTGTAGATGCTCAACCTTCTAAACATTAAGCCAAGTGTCTTCTCAAGTCAGATGCATAAAGAAAGTGCCTATTCTGAACATCACATCTATGTGAATCTATAAGGAACTCAAGCTAAGCAAGTTAGAACATAATAACAACAAAACAAAACACCAAAAAAAGTCAAAGGATATAATGGAATTAGAATTACCCAGGGTGATCCTGTTATATTTGTTGTTTGAAAGACCTAGCTGCCAGTCATGGACTTCTCAAACTTGGCTGTTCATCCTAAGTACAAACAGCAGTGCTTTAACAAGGTCTTTCTATTCTCCTCCTTACTTTATATTTGATCCAAGAACATTGTATAGGGTTTATGCAGCAAGTTTTCAGCAGCAGCAAGGCTGCAGGGGTGGCCTCTGGGATAGGAGGCATGGGGCTGCCTCTATGTCAGACACAGCTGGCTTCAAAACAGACCCACTGCTGGCCAAAGCTGAGCCCATTAGTGATGCTGGTAGTGCCTCTGTGATAATATATTTAAGAAAGGGTAAAAAACATTGCAGAGCAGCTGAGAGAGAGGAGGAATTTGAAAAAAAAAACAACCCCAACACAAACCAACAACAACCAAAACCAAAAGAACCCTACCCACCCACCTAGAAACCACCCTGCAGACACCCAGGGCAGCGGAGAAGGGGTAGCAGGTGCTCCAGGCTCTGGGCAGAGATTCTCCTGCAGCCCATGGACAAGACCATGGTAAGGCAGTCTGTCCTCCTGCAGCCCATGGAGTACCACAGTGGAGCAGACATCCATCTGCAGCCCGTGGAGAGCCCACACCTGAGCAGGCTCCTGGCAGGAACTGTGGCCTGGGGGACCCACAGTGGAGCAGTTCATTTCTAGAAGACTGTACTCCAATGAGAAAGGGCTCCCATTGGAGCAGTTCTTGAAGAAATGCAACTCATGGGAAGGACCTGTGTTTGAGAAAGACTGTATCCCATGGGAGAGATCCCATGCTGGAGCAGGAGAACAACATGAAAAAGGAAGGAGTAGCAGAGATTAAGTGTTATGAGCTGACTGCAATCCCCATTCCTCACCCCCCTGCGCTGCTTGGAGAAAAGGAGGTAGAAGGGGGGAACAAAGGAGTGAAGTTGAGCCTGGGAAGAAGGGGCCAGGGGAAAGGTGTTTTGAGTTTTGCTTTTGTTTTATTTAACTGACAATAAATTAATATCCTCAAGTCTGTTTTTCCTGTGACAGTAACTGGAAAGTGAACTCATGTCTTTATCTCAACCCATGAGCTTTTTCATCTTATTTTCTCCCGATGTCCTGTTGACGAGGGGGAGTGATAGAGTAGCTTGGTGAGCATCTGGCAGCCCGCCAAGGTAAACTCACCAACAAGATGAAAAAAATATTCCAATGCGGTATACACAAACTTCCATTTTACTGACAGTGTCTTCTCAAATATCCTGAAATGCTTCTGTAGTCTGATTTATACTGCATGTTTTTAAAAGCATTTTATGACTTATGATGTATGTTTGGGATAAAAGACATTATATAAAGTAAAAGTGACCACAAAAGTCAAATATATTAAACCAAAATCCTCAATGAATTGTCTAAGAACCCTCTAAGATTTTTCACTACAATTCCAAGAGTTGTTTTTTGTTGTTGTTTTTTTTAAAATTAACTAAACTTCATAGTAGTATCACTACTCTGCTGCCTAATCCATTTATCACAGCAGGGAAATAGATGCTAACAAAATCCCCAAAACTCAAAAGGCAGATTCTTTTCCCTTATGCTAATGACAGAAACACTGTCATTGCGACTTAACTCAGTCACCACTCATCGGATACATCAGAGCTGCCATCAGTCCCCCGAGTATAACATTGATTATAGATACGGGACCTTGCCTACTCTCACAGCTGGAATTTAAAGCCATTTAAAGAGAAAAATAGTAATTTTACAAACAAAGTGGACACATAGATACTAAATTAATTCAAGCCAAGGTGCCACACAATCCCGCCATGCAAGTGCTCTGCTATTGCACATCATTTTCTGAAAGCAGGATGAACTGACTTAAAAGAAACTAAGACTATGTCTTATTTTTACACTCTGAGAAAGACAAGTCATTTTAATTTAACTCCCATTCTGTCTTCTCAATTTTAAATGGATTAAACATTTAATTATAACCAGCTGAATACACTGAAATGAGGAAAATATTCTCTGCATTTGTAGAAAAGTGTCAGCAGCTGTTTCTCCCTTCAGTAAATTGAGGCTGCAGGTGCTAAGCTGGTAACTTGCACATTGTCAGTGATGCAATTTTCTTTGAAATATATGCAGCTTAAATTAGATATACTAAAACTGAGTTTTAATAATATGTTTAATAGATACTGTCAACTTCAATACGTTTTGCCATAATTCAAGTTTATTTGTAAATAGATTTATTTGCTTGTCTGACATTCAAAAATACTAATTAAGATCTGTCATTTGAGTTCTGTTGAGGAGAAACTTGAAACTTTAGGTATTGAGTTGATAAGCGGCAATAACACAATATTACAAGACAAGAAAGGCAATCATTTCTGGCTGTTTGCCCAGTTACATCAAGTAAAAAGACTCAGCAATACATGACTGCTTAGGGAATGATCAAAAAACCGAGGAAGAAAGGCTCATTGATACAAATTGACTACTACAAAGAAATTTAGGGTGAATGAATTTACATCAGCAGTTATTTTCATGGTGACCAACACAGCTACTGGCAGATGAAAAATATCAAACTAGGTAATGCAAACAACTTGTATTTGTAACATTATAAAAGAACTAGAACAAACTAGTTCCTATATAGATTTCATACCAGACCAGTTACATTAGAAGACTTGTTATATAAACTCAATCTCTGTGGCAGTTATACAGCAAACAAACATCACTCTAGCTTTCATGCTGTATTTACCAACATTACCTTTTCCATACTTTTGTTTTTCAACAAAATTAACATTCTTTGAACTCAAGCCCAAATTATTACCAGTATTTACACACACATATTCAGAGACAGCATATGTGTAGATAAACTGAAAAAACCCACCAACCTAGCATTGTTCCTGAATTCCAGAATACCAAGAGAAGCATTTTTCACTGAGAAGTTTGTTTTGGTGATTATTTTTTTCCACAGAATACATATACCTACTTGAAAAATTGAGTGCACCTTGGACTGTTAGTAATGTATTTTTATATAGGCAGGTTATTCTGGAAATTTCAGAATCAGGGTATCTGCTCAATTTTACCCATTGAGCTCAACTTCAAGAATATATCCTTGACTATAATAAATATTGCCATGCATTAGTGTGGTGAAAATGAACAACTAAGTACTTATAAGGCAGTAATTACAACCGGGACAGTATCGTATTCAGCAAGAACTGAGGGCACTTCGAGAGAAGTGTGTTTAGAGTTTACCATTCTTGTCAGGTACAAAAAAAGCGGGTGTAGGGGAAAATTTATTTGTTTAGTGAAATGAATTCTCCCAAAGGGTATTGTATTTTTCACATTGTTTGGCCCAATACTAGATTCAATTTTACTTTGTCCTAAATTTTATTAAGCAGTACACTTTCATATTGTATATGAAATATACAAGATTGTATTAAGCAACTATTCAGACAGAAGCTGGACAGGAAACAATTAAGGCTTCAGTAATGAAAGACAGTAGCTTAGAGTCTATGAATCAACTGCATGCATGTTTCTCTTAAAAAGAGTAGCAACTGAGTAGTTAATATTGACAAGAGGTCACTTTTAGCTTCTGAGGAAAATAATGTTACCAGAGAAAGGCAAAGCATTTTAGTTCTCTGAGGACTTCCAGATTCAAACAATATTGCAATTGTTTACCTGCAATTCACAAACAAGACTTTCCTTTAAAAATACACAGGTGAGGGCAGTGGCCACCTGAATGTTGTTCTTCCAGCTTTGTTAGCTCAACCTTACAGTGCTTGGTAAGAATCAGCAGAGCTCTGATCTGCTGTGCAGCACCTGCTTTTCGCCTTACCCCAACTTATTGCCCTCAAGAATACCACTTCTACCTTAACTCCAGTAAGCAGTGGGAGAATTCTTCACAGGCCACTTCCAGCCACCTTTGTTTCCTTTGTGTAGTACAAAGTGACTTCAGCAAAGTACAAAATCCCATCTGAGCTGTCATTTACACATAATTGCCTTTTGTTCCTTCTCGCCTTTAAAGATCTTCAGAACTTACCAACCTTCTTCACCTGTGAATTTTATTTTGGCATCACTGGCCTTCACCTTCACTGAAAATCAGCAGCTTTCGGCAACTGTCTCCCTTAAAAGCCCTATGGTTGCCTCATCCCTGCCATCCTTCAGGTGGTGACAGAAAAATCTTCTCCATAAAGTTCTGACACAATTTCTAGAGAACCTGTAATCTGACTGCATTTAGACAAACAGTATCTGCAGATGGACTGCTGAATCTGTAACTTTGTTTAAAACTTCAGTTCATTATTTCATCCTCCAGGTCTATTTGTTTTCTCTTATCCAACTTGTCTCTATGACATAACCTCTACAGAGGATGGACTACCATATATATCACTTCCTGTACAGTGTACAGCACAGCCTAATTTAATGAAATCTAGATTTTCTGGCACTACCACAATACAAATATTGGCAGAACACCGAGCACCTTCTTAAATTGGTAACTAAGTAACACAGGGCTTTTATTCTCTTACCATTTTTGATGTTGGGTATAACAAGTTGCGTAGGCGAATTTCTGTTTCCGATGCCTTCTTTCTTTTGGTTGATAGTTGTGATGAAATTGCTGAAAGTGGAAAACTGATTTTTGGCTCCTCTCTCCAACCCCTGTAATTAAGATGACAGCATGCTATAAAAGGGCTAATACATTACTGCAAGAGTAATCTTACTCATGAGATATTACACAGAATACTTAAATATCTTTTATCTTGCAATCAGATTGGTAATACTTAAATAAGACATAATTAATGATCCTGCAAGTTTGTTTCAAATTGAAACAGGAGAGATACTATAAAATTTCTTTCCATTACATTAAAAAACCTCAAGTATTAATTTGCAGAATATGAAGATATCCTTGGATTACTGTGAGGAAAACACAATACTATTAGAATGCTTTCAACAATATTCTAACTTTCTGTATCCTAACTTCTAACTACTTTTATTTTCCTCACTACATCTAGCTCAGTTTAAACTGATGAAAGTGTCACATATTCCTTTTTCCAAATAACTTTAATATATAGAAGTAGATTAGACAAATTTCCCCCAGTCTTGAAATATGGGGCCAAAAATTCTATGTGAGCTAATAAAATTTAAATACTAGCTACCTGGATAAAAACCCCTAATGATTCAAAATTGTCAGCATGAGCTACCACTGAAGAAAGGCTAGCCAACAAATATTTGTTAACACAGCGTTAAAAAAAACCCCGCTTGAATACCTGTTAGTGCTGCCACCAAGGAGTCCACATAAGTCTTTGCTGAGAAGCGTTGAGCACTAATGTGCTTTAACAGTGAACAGCAGTGAAATCACACAACAGACTTCCAAAGTATTGCACCGATCAGTCTGTTTTCACACTGAGTGCTATTAGATATAGTTATTTGCTCTGGAGAATTTGCAAAGCATAGGTGGGTTAAGGGGCTTGCCTAAGACAACAGAAGTTGCATGATAGAGATTTTAATTTCCATCTCAGCTCCAAGTCATCGGTTGATATCAGGCAAAGGCAGATCAACTCAAAAAAAAAAAAATACACACTCTCCCTGCGCATGATGATTTTTCAGCCTCGCATTAACCTAAAGATTCATTTACTTGATATCTGGTACCTGTGCTCTCAGTTTAAATAAACAAACAAAAAAATGTTTTCATGCAAATCAAAACTGTAATTCCCCAAACAAGAATAAATATTCTAGAATAATTAACATAATATCCTGTCTTTTTTTTTTTAAGCCCACGCATTTCCCTTTCCCCTTGAGAGCAGTAAATTGGGACTAAGACATGCAGCCAGAGTCCTGAGGAAAGCACTTCACTTCCACCACAACATCCTGAAATACCACCATGAGGGTAATAACACAGCCCATAAACCTGCCATGCCACAGTGTACGCAAGCTGGTACGCTGCCAGGAATTTTAAATAACTGATACAAACAGCCATTTTTCCATGGGTTATAACTCACCAAATTATAAATTTGAACAATCAGCAGGACTTCTGGCTTTAAAAATATCAAGTTTCAATTTCTAGCTCCAAATTCCTCGTACGCAACAAACATTCAAAAATAAAATGTAATTACTATAACTTTCTCTCTTGTTTTATAACCTTTGCAATATCATTAAGATGCTTCTAAAAATCACCTGGCACATGACTGGAAAAAAACAGACCCTGAACAAAGATGGCAAGACATGACTGACTGAAAAAGGACTTTTAAACAAAAGCAGATCTGAAGCCAATCTGCTGTGTCACAAAATGTATGCTCTAGGTAGAAAAAAAAAAACTCTGGAGCTTGGACTAGTCTAATTATGATTAACAGGGAATAGATATCAGATAATTGAGAAGAGCTTTTATGAAACAGACTATTGTGACAGCCTTTTTGACTGAGTCAGCTTTCTAGGTTTTATTCCAGCCACGCCACTGAAATAGTATAGTTGAGCAGTTATTTAAAAAGGTTCTTCTTAATGCCACCTCCCTCAGCAGTGATCAGAAAGAACAAAAATTGCACGTGTTATTTAACTCCATCACCCTGCTCCAAGTGCAGTTCCAACAGTATTACACGTATGGACAAAAGCTTTACTGGAAAGCCCTGAAGGAATACTGGGAAACTACATGCTCATTAATAAGGATCTTTGACATCTCCTGGGAGAGTAATCTAGGACAAGCGTACAGCACCATGTCATACTTACAAAATTTTGTAGGAGGTCAGTGAGCCTCTAGAGCCTAAGACTCTACATGCATACTGCCATCAGAATACTGAACCCCCCCATAAAGAATGAATACGCTTAGAGGGAGTAAGTGGATCAAAATAATCTTTAATCCTCTTTTTTTTAAGAGCATATTAATAACTCACAACTCTGCTGGCTTCTCAGTGGAAGTTTTCCAAAGCATTAAGCCCTCCATAAGACTGGAGAGGTACTAGCTTATACTTTATAAATCTATGTTTTTCATTATTGAAGTGAAATTAGATGGTGAAAATA
The DNA here is from genome assembly GCF_011004875.1 of Balearica regulorum gibbericeps. Lineage (NCBI taxonomy): Eukaryota > Metazoa > Chordata > Aves > Gruiformes > Gruidae > Balearica > Balearica regulorum. The sequence continues at coordinate 18,936,655 of NC_046190.1, forward strand.
AGTCAAACTGTTTTCAAAGAGCACATACAGAGTGCTTTCTGGGAAGAGGCAAAAGAGCATCTAGAACAGTTTTTGAAAAATCCTACTCTTTAGCCCTAACATAACTCACTCAAGACCCATATGTATGTTGCAAGCAAAGGCCAGTGAAGAGTAAAAGGTTTTCTTCCCTGTGCAAGATGACATGAAAGACACTCAGACTACCTAAAGGCAGCTATCAATGCAAGAACCTACTCAAAAAGTAGGACTTTCCTTTCCATTCATGTCTTGAAAGGTGTAACACAGGACTGGTTTTGCTTTACAGAAGCCTCTACTGGTTCCCGCTTACTAGGGTGCAAGTTATTTAGCTTCCCACAAGTTTCCTTTGAGAATCTGAATACTGACCTCCAAACCATTACCCCTTATGCATTATCTCTAATCACCATTTGGCCTGTAAGAAAAGCCTGAACTCCTTACAGGATCATGTTAATTTAATCATGGACTAATTTAATCTCCACAACTTTACCTAGAAATAAAAGCCAAAAAAGAAGTAACCATTCTTGCACAAATCCACATGGCTCTTGGCTAGGAAAAGCCACAATATGAATGACAATAGCAATAGTTACATAATCCCTTTATTCCAACTTGCAGCCAGCTTAAACTCCAGATGAGACCTCTTTCATGCGTATGCTTTTTGGAGAAAAAGGATACCACTGTTATCTATTGACTTACTAAAATTCTGACCTTTTCCACAGCTTTTGCAAGGAATGGAAAATGCTTAGAGGATGTGTCACACCCTCATGTTGCCTTTGAGGAAGCTCTAATTGTGTCACATCAGTTGCCCAAATCTATGGTGGGTCTTTAGTGCATTGAAGAAATTGTCAATTACACAAAATCTGGGGAGATGTTCTGGGATAAGGATACCTGAGGTTCACTTCATATAGAGACAAGATAAATTATCTATATCACCACAGTCATCATATGATGAATATAAATTTAGAAATAATAGGCAGACAGAATAGGAAAATTAAGGTCATCTGATGTATCACTGTATTTGTATTATGCATGTATTTTTAAAGGGAGGGAATTTTAATGAGAATTTTTTTTTTTTTTTTTTAAAAAGACAGTAATTTCCCCCTTTTGACATCACATCATATTACAAATTTCCTGCAGTTTAATGAGGGGGAAGCTGAGAACATATTTCTCTCTTTAAAAGTGTTTGAGAAGATTTGATTAAGTAACACCCATTTTTTTTGTGTTCAGTTAGAACTTTTAATACAAGAACTTGTATCAAAATCATGCTATATATTATAATTCTCACAACATACTTCACAAAGCGCTGGATTTAGATGTGTAGTTTGGTCACAACTAGAGCTTAGCAGACCAACAGTCCAATGCCTTCTTTACAGCAACTCATGAAGGTCTTGCAAAAGCATACCTGCATTCCCTATTTGAAACGTTTGGATCAAAAACTGCATTCTGTTACAAACAGAGAAATCCAGGGCTATGGAAATATCTCTTACATTTGTCCACAAAACTCCCCCTCTGTAACATACTATTAAAATCCGTATCGAGCTCTTTGTAAATTCAAAATACCACACACATTTGATAAGCAATCACATCTAGCTAGATCTGAGCTCCTCTTTGGCAGCTCGACTTGGACAATTTATGCCTGTGGGGAACAGTTCAGAGGTACACGAAGGATGTCCAGCTACAAACAAGTTCTCCTGATTCTTTAAGGCAGTGGGAATTCTACATGGCTGCCCAGTTGCACACGCTTTTCATTAGCTGAGCTAAGCCTGACACATTTTAGATCAGCACTCATATCTTTATTTTAAGGGACTGTGTTTGCCATTCAAAGTCTGAAGTGGAAATTTTCAAAGATACAAATAACTCCCGGGCACTTGTCCATTACAGACTTCTCCCACCAAATCTGTATTTGAATCACAAGAACAAACACATTCTTCCACATTCAGGCAGATTTGCAAAGCTGAAAGTCTTTCAGAAAATTGGAACATCATAGGCAAAACATAAAATTGGCAGAATTGCTCTAAGGAGTTTGCAGTTTGCCTACGATTACTTTGTCTAACATTACATTATTTCATGACAGTCATAAACATTAGATGCTCAATCTTTTCAACTCAAATTATGCAAAATGATAATTTCTAGCAAGTCAGATACTTGTCAGATACTTATCAGTACTGTTGAATTAAATCTCATAACTATATTACTTACTACAGGATTGGTAAAATTTTTGCTCTGTTGTTGGTCTGAAGTAAGTTACAGCAAGCTTTAACATCGTGCTACACAAGATATTCAACTCATGCCAGGAAAATTTTATGTTTCGTAATATTGTATGGTCAGCAGAAAGAAAATCATAACTCCAGTAAAATTAAAAATCTTAAATGAGGTTTCTAAAATAAAATTATTCTGGCAAATATCCTTCTCACAGTTTTTTACCCGTGTTAACTCATTCATCAATTATCGAAATGTTTCATCATCTTTGCTTCAACACAATGTAAAAAACCTTCTGGTTTTTACCTTTTAAGAAAAAGTTAACAATACAAAGTATTTTCCAGCTAGCTCTCTTGCTATTAAGTGTATTAAGAGCTGAAACCCTCCACCCCCGAAAACCCTTAACGAACATTCACAATGCTGCAAACCCTCAGTCATGACTAACCCAAAAGAGCACACCGTTGTAAAATGTTAAAGAACTATAAGTAGATGAAGAATTTATAGCTTCATTATGTCACTGCTTACAGATGCACTTGTTATTTTTAAGAAACTTGAATGAAAGCCTCTCAACGGAAAAGAATATGAAAGAAAATGAACATGATGCTTCCCCCCCCCCCCCCCCCCCATCCCCGAATAAAACGGCAAACAGAGCGAATGACACCGGGGACCGCAAAGACGGTCCCGCTCCCCGTGGCCGGGGCCCGGCGGGCGGCAGCCCGGGTCGCTCGGCCCCGCCGGGCACCGCAGGAGACCTACCCCGGCCGCCGCGCTGGATGCCGACGGGATGGGCAGCAGTTCCTCCCGCTCCGTTTCTTTCTCCTTTTCTTTCTCCCCTTCTTCCTCCTCTTCTTCCTCATCCTCGCCACCCTCCTCGGCTGACAGAGGCGCAGCGCTGCCCTGGTTCAGCTCCGCGCCCGGCGGGAGCCCCGCGCCGGGGCCCGGGGGGAGGTCGGCGGCAGCCGTGGCCGCCGGCGGGCTCTGCAGCGACATGGCCCCGCTCCCGGCCGCCCCGCGCCTGTCTCCTCACGGCAGCCCCTCAGCCCCCGCCGGCACTCGAGCTTCCGCGCCCTCTTCTTCTTCTCCTCCTCCTCCTCCTCCCACCCGCCGCCCCCGAGCCCCTCCGAGGAGCCCCCGCGGGCACCCCCAGTGCCGCCGCTCTGCTCCGCACCGCTCCGCGCGGGGCCGCCGCGGCAATGCAGCAGCCGGGCTGCTCCCGGGCGCTCAGACACCCCCGCACGGCGGGGCGGAGCGCGGCCCTGCCGCCGCGGCCCCGGCAAGGAAGGGGAGTGCGGGACGCAGCGGAGCGGAGGCTGCCGGCGCCGCCGGACCCGCTGCCCTTGCGCCCCCTCAGCCACCGCGCCACCTACAGACCGCGGGCAGGAAGAGGGGGCGCGGCCGCCATGTTGTTTATAGGCGGCTCATAGAAACGCGCTTGGCGACCGGGGGCGCTGCGCGGGGGCAGCGGAGGACACGGTTACGGAAACTCCGTAGCTCAGGAAAAGCCGCGGTGCTGGCCAGGCGGCGCCGGGCGTACGGGAACCGGGGCTCTCCCCCGCCCTCTGCGCAGCCGCGATGGCGAGGGGCGAGCGCTACGCTGCGGCCGCTCCCCGGGGGTGTCTTCGCTCGCTGGGGCGGGGTGGGGGCACCGCCGGGCCCCGGGGGTGGCGAGGCGCCCTGCAGCACCCGCAGCCCCACGAAGCGATGCTTCTGCCGGCCAGGATCTCCCCTGTCCCCCGCGAGCGAGGAGCGGCCTCTTGCAGGGCCGCGGGGGCAGGCCGGACCGGGGCATGGCTCCAAGTAAATAGACGAATAATAAATATAAAACTGTGGCCAAGGGATCTCGGGGTGGGTACCAGCACGGCACTCCCGCTCCTCCTTCACACCGGGCTGGTGTTGCACCGCTGGCAGGGACTGTGCTGTTAGTGGCACCTCTCACACCACCCTGTCACCTCGTGGTACCTCCATCACAGCTTCAAGTCACGCTTTAACGAGGAAAATACAGAAATGAAGTGTAAAAGCTTAGTCCTGTCTCCGTTTTGCTGGCAAAGCCAGAGCAGTGCCAGAACCTGTGCAATGGCAGGTCTTGGCCCTTCGTTGGGACAGGCCTCGGGAAGCCTGAGGGAATACTGCGGTCAGAGCCTCCCTGCGGTAGCCCGGGCTTGCTGAAGCTTTGCTGTAATAATATAAAAATATCAACTTCAGAAGACGAGCTATGTTGAACCGGTTGCAATACAATATCTAGACTAGATGTCATACAGCATTTGCCTGTGGGGCACTGAGCAACCACTTTGACTTGGTGTGCCAAGGTGTGGAGTCCTTTCATGTGCGAGAGGTGCCATGTTTGTGTGCGCTAAGCTACATAAAATTTAAATCCTTGAAATCATTAGCTGCCAGACAAAACAAGTTTCTTTCAGGCCACTCTAAGTTTGTGTCTGGAGAAGAGTTCCCCTCCCAGCTTCAGGATCAAAGGAGTGTAAATAGCGTTACAGACCACTTGAAACAAATCTCCAGAATTGTTTTTCAGATGGGGTAAACCATGTGACAGTTTTTCTCAGCACTGGCATTACAAAAGTAGCTCCTGCAGGTTGGAGCTGTGGTAAAGATCTCCGTAAGCCGCATAAAAGCAAGGGCATAATAGGTACTGCAGTGTTAATCTAACACATTGAAAAATGCTTTCCCTTTTTGAAGGAACTGGCAGACCTGGAATTTATTAGGTTTCATTAAGGAATCGCTTTGTCTCCTTACCAAGTTAAATGTGAGAGCTGTTTTTCCAAAAAGTTCATTCCTCACTGTGCTTACTTCCCAGTTGCTCTCAGTGGTTTGCATGAATAAGTGGCCTGCTGCACTTAAACAAAGCCCCCCAAACACTCACTCATCTTTTTCCTTCCCGTGCCAAGAAATAACATAATGATAGTAATTGCAACAACTTCAGTACAAGCAGCTATACACCCAGTGGCAGTCCCCAACTGGAAGTAATGGGCACAGCTGTTTTGTGGAGCTGTGCCAACTTGAAATATGGAAGGATCTGCTCCCTTGAGCCTGCAGAGAGATGAAGCAAAGGGAAATAGAAATGTAAGAAGGCAAGTATACAAACGAATTCATAATGCTTTTTTTTTCAATTCCATTGAGCTATGAAGGCCTGATTTCAATAGCTTCAAAAACACTGAAATAGCCTTCTACTAAGATTATTTCACAAAAAGCTAATGCAACATCAAAAGCATCAATTTTTACTGTCAATACTGTCCTGTGCTATTTGAAGCTGAAGTGTTCTGTTGAACTAAACTAATTCAGGTGAATATTTTGACTTGTGATAATTATGAAAATAGGCACAAAAGTACTGTTAAAAAACCTTAGTATTTTTCTAAGAGTAAAAGGATCACATATTGAAGGAGAAGCAAATGCATTTTCCTGCTTCTAACAAAGGTAGCATACATCTGGTGCCTAGGGTTTGTAACTAAAAGTATTTCAATATAATTCATAGATCCACAAGGCAGTCAAAGATGTAACCACAGCTGGCAAAAGCATGTCTAAACTGGCTTTCAATTTGCTAGCAGGGATGGATGCTAGCTGGGTGCAGCAGTGCTGCATGTAATGAGGCAATGCACATAAACCCTGCAATCATTTGTTGCCAAAGTGATAAACCAGGCTACCGGGCAATGGAGCAGTCAGAAAATGGGATAAAGACCGTCTGTCTTCTAACAGACAAGATTTGTGGGTTATACAATGTACAAAAATTTGCAAAACTAAAGAGAGGTATGCAACTGCCATTTTGCAAGACTTCATGGATTTGTTGCCCAGATGGCCTAGGAGCCTTGACAAAGGGCCATGCACACTCAATGCCTTTATTTTGAAAGTGTTCACAGGCTTTTTTTTGCATCACCTTTCATAATATTTCCATTTTTTTCTTTAAGGCTGATAATGCTTTTCCTTACCTTGGTAGTTGCTTTCCACCCTCAACTGTTACTATGTTCCCTCCTTTATCTTTCCAAGGGCCCTTTCCTTGATTTTTTTAATCTCTTCTGAGCTGCTTAAAAATCTTAAATCACATGGTGCCAGCTACTTCACAGTATTTTTTTTCGTGAGTAGGGTAAAGGTAAAGTTCAGTCAAAAACTGTTGCTCATGCCAAGTACATGCTGCCTGGGCCTACACATCCACCCTGCTTCCTGGATGAGTTTGCAGCCTGTGCTGGACCCCACGCTGGCATGCCACACTGCTGGCTCAGAGAAGCATACGTACACCGCAGTGACACCCCTGAATGACTACGGGGGCGCACAGGCAGTGCCTATGACCCTGAACATATTCTCTTGTGCTTATGGGAGAACAATCCTGCCTTAGCAGGGTGTTGGTCCTTTCAACCGGAAGACCTTCTTGACAAATTATTTTAAAATTGTTCACAAATATATTCCTTCTATCCAAAGAGTTTGAGTTGTCAGGAAGGGGAAAAAGTCAATGGCACATCTCTGTGCAATGACGTGGCCAGGCACAGCCCGCCACTAGGAATGACAGATGGAAACAACCCAAATGCTAACATTTGTTCACAAATGATTAGTAAATGCTTACAAGTAACAGATACACTCGCAGAGACTAGCATTTGGGAGTGATGCACAAATGAAAAAAAACAAAAAAGGGCTAAATTCCCTGGCTACTATTTTCATGACAAATAATTGAGTGTACCTCACATGTTCCTCTGTAGTCAGAAGTCAAAATGCAGCCATAGCCAAAATCAGCCCTGGTTTAATTCAGTAATATTAGGGGTGGTTTTGGCCCATTATGGGTTTTTCCCTGGCTCTCAAATGCTGTACTGGTGTTTGCAGTCAAAGAGTATCAAAGATCCCTGGTGCAAATTGGCATTTCAGGAATTGAAGTGACCTGTGTCCTTTAGAAATGGTAGGCTGAATTTCCTGTTCAGCTGGTGATACACTCTCATCACACAGCTATAGTGTGTCTCTCTCCTTTATTGAGTAGTACTGTTTCTTTCTCTTCATACTTTTTGAAGATCTCTTACACGTCCCATTACTAAATATTTGGACCATTTAACACGTGTGCTTTGTGAGATGGACCCTGAGTGGGCACAAGGGAAGCACAGGATGGCTGAAACATCAAAAGGGGATGCAAAGGCTGGAGACAGCCCGTTTCCTCTCTATGGGAGTAGGAGAGAGAGAAATGGTTGGGACTTTTCCAACACAACAGGTTTTCAGCAAAACATTTCGGTTTCAACAGAAAGACCTGATTCATTGAAATGGAAATGTTTTACAAAGAAGCATCTTTTTCAGTGACCTTTTAGCAGAACTCAGGCAAGATGCCACCAAAATCCACCTGTTACTCTGCAGACTCAGTTGGAGAGCTTGCTGCACTTGCCATGTGACTCATCAAAATCAGAGACTGCATGACTTCTGGACTCTCCAGCCAGCTATCTCCCGAGCTGCTCTACTCTCTCGTGCCACCTGCCCACATCACCCATTAGGGAAGATGGAAGTTCATGTCTGCCCACAAGTCATGACTGTTCTGAGATTGCACAGCTTCAGAGCTTGTAAGGGATGACCCCGATCTCATCTCTCCTCCCCTCTTGGCAGCCATCCTTTTCCCTTGAAGTTGGACTAAGGTATAAATTTGGGGAATTTTGTCCTAAAGAATCCAAATGATTGTGAATCTGCCATTGCTGACAAGCTAGTCCAATTATGCTTATTGTTCTTGCTGGGAATAGGAAATTACATCAAACTTGAGCTTCTCTTACTCTGTCTTTCAGTCTCTGGGTCACATACCTTCATCTGTGAGAGAGAAAAGGTCCGTCTTTTCCCAGAGCACATGTGCAAGGTGCACTGAAACTCTCCTGAGCTAGGTCCATGTTATTTCCCCTATGACTAAGATTAAGTGAACTAATCTATAGCTCTCACCATTTGGCTGTCCTCCAGTACTTGGAAAGCCCGATTTTTTAAAGAGTTTGTAAACATTTAGAAAAGTGGTGCAAAGAACTACTCAGCCACTTCATCTGAGGCACTTACATGCAAGTTACCCAGCTGTTGTTTTGCCTTGGCAGATATCAAATTATATCTTTCTCTTTGGCAAATGGTAAACTTTTGATTGAAGGTACATCATCAGATGAGCTGCATCCTGTTTGGGCATTCCTAGTACAGAGAAGGAAGAGGAAGTCAGCAGTTCTGTCTTATCTGCATTTGCATTTTGGGTTCCTTGTCATCACTGGCCGGTGCAATACAACATCTGTACCAGCTAACTGTGAAAGGCTCATGGACACTGGTGCCTAGGCAACAGCTGATTTTTTAGGTTAGTGATTAACTCTTTTTTATCTGCCTGAATAAGCTGGATATTATATTACCCCTTGCCATGGAACAGGACCTTTGTGTTGAAAGAAATCATTAGTCTCTGTGAAACACTATGGCTATTTTAGTGATGTCCAGAGTGAGGTTTTCTGTGATAACATGGTGTATGCAAACACTAGAAGAGAGACACAGCACCAAGTGAAGAGAATGAGCTTAGTGACCGTGCAACTTTTACTAAGATTTCCATTTCTTCTCCCCAGAAGGTTGGTGTTGGTTATTCAATCTTTAAATTCCAGTTAACTTCACTTAAACTCTTGCAAGATGTAACAGTAGCATGATCTCTCCCAGGGTGTAGCAAGGGAAAAAAGTTAAAGCTAGGAGATAACCTGTCTATCTTTATCTGAAAATTATTTTTGAATGAGATAGAGGCAGGTATTAGACACAAAATTTTATCCAATTTCTATTCAAACTGGAAATAAGAAACAAGTATGCCATGCTAAAGAAGGTTCAAATGAGGAGGCAGTATATAACATTTAATTCAGAAAGTTGCTTCTGTACCTTTGTCATCATCTGACCTATAAAATTATAAAGTACTGTTAGAATTAAGATTTCTGTTCAGCATGGCTTTGCTAATCTTTGCTTCCTTACGGGTTAACAAACTAGTCTGATTTCTTTAAAAAGAGAACATTCCTGAAGTGACAGCGAGAGATAACAACTGTAAATAATTTCAGTATGCTCATCCTCTTTGCTTAAGAGGACTGGGCGGAAAGGCGCGGTGCCGGTGAAGGCGGCGGTAACCGGGGCTACAGCTCCCTCCAGCGCCGGCACGGCGGCGTTTCCAGCCGCGGAGTCGCTCCGGGAAGAGAGCCGGCCTCGGCTGAAACAGCGTCGCACATGCCTGGGCGCCTGGTTCCTGGCGTTTGGAAGTGACTTCTTAGCTCACGGACGTGTTTGACATCGTAGAAATTCCTACATTTTGAGCTTTAAGGATAATACGTGCGGGATCAGATCATGCGTACAATAATTTGCATGAGTATCCTGGAAACTGATAGGGTAAATGGCATAGGCAAAATTAATCTCATATGTTAGCTTGGGCAGGATTCAGAGCTGGATTCTTGAACACTGTTGAGAATTTCACATCTTTAATGCAGTATGTGGTATTCCCTTTGTAATGGCTAAAAGGAATGGGTACAGTGCCTGCTCTTTCCAATACGATGGTTAGCTAACTCTCATTGTATTTCCTATTTATGGCTAACTGTTATAAATAGGAGAGATGCCTGAACAATTTAGAGAGGTCTTGAATGTCCCAAGGAGGAAAGACCTCTGGCAGACATAGGACGGTAACTAAAATCAGAGGGCTGGGGCTGCTACTGTCCCCACCCACTGAAGGGTGCTGTTGCCGATGAATCTGCTCCTTTCCTGCCACACTTTTCAGGCTGGTCTGTAAAATAAACCAGCTCTGATTTTAATCTGTTGGTACAAGCCTGTAGGAACCCAAAGTGGAGGGGGAGCCTCTCCCACAGTGCTAGTGGGGCTGTTCCTGCGGCAGAGCAAGCTCTGAGGACAATTCTTCCCATATCCTGCTCCTCACCTGCAGCTGGAGCCAGGCATGGATCCACCTGTGGATCTGTAGCACAGACACCAATGTGCCCCAGCTCGGCACCTGACCGAGCGGTAGCTGTAGGGTGCTGTGTCAAACAGGCAGGTACCAGGCTCTCCTAGGCTCAGCCTTCCCTCTTCCGGGGCTGGTTTACTTCCTCTTCTTCCCTGCACAGGGTAAGTTACTTGAGAAAGTCAGTTGTTTCAAAACGCGTGCCAGGGCTTTCTCCCCTGCCTCCTATAAATACCATCCGTTCTAAACCCAACTTTTCCACTTTGACAGGATTTTCTTAACTTTCCCACACTGTTATCAGTTGCAAATTTCCCCTTGGATGCTGCCACAAACCCACTGGCTGCCTTTCAACAGCTTGCCTGATGTACCTATGAGAGGGAGCAGAGGTAAGGAACAGCGTGCTGTGCTATGGTGGCCACAGACAAAACCACAGAAGGGTGAGGAAAAACTCCCAACATGACCCCTAGCTGTGCTGTAGTGTCAGCATAGGCCTACCACACATACTGAAATGTTCACCATACCTCTGAGGAGCACCCCTGAGGTTTCACGGCAGCTTTGGAGTAAGACAGCAGCTTCAGGACATATCCTCAGTCAGCATGGACTCTGACACCAGAAGCTCCCTGTGTGCCAGCAAGAGGCAGCAAGGGACACGACTCATAATTTTCCAGGAGCACCAGAAGTGTTTATGGGATCGGATGGGTGCCAAGGGCATCCCTGTGCTGTGCAGCCTGGATGCCATTCGAACACGCTGAAGGGCTGGCCGTGGCTGCAGGCAGGGTCCAGGGCAGGTCACGCTAGCATACTCCCCAAAGGCCTTTTAAAAAAAATGCACAAATGTAAGTAAATAAGATCTAGATGGGTTTTATGGATAGTGGCTAGCTTCTTTTACAGAAATACTCACTCAAAACTTGTTCCTTCCTAAACAATTTCTACTCTAGTAAAACCTCCTTGTCCAACATAAAACACAAGCAGCTCCCCTCAGTGTGTGTGGAACAAAAGGAGTGATGCAAACACAACTAATGTAATGGCAACAGAATATACATAATAAATGAAGAAATAATGCTGTTTTTCTTCTTTTGTCTTCAGAGGAAATGTTCACCAAGTGGTGAATAATGACATTTTCTGCCCTTGCCCCACTCACAATCCATGTATAAAAAAACCCCACCATGGTGTTTGACTTCAGTGGTAGAAACTTTAAAAAAGAAAAGCATTGGTCTAGATAATAGGATTGATATATCTGACTTCTTCCTGAATAATTATTTTTAAGAGATGTTTTCCCTTTGTACTTTTCCTGCAGTAATTCTCCTTAAAAAATATTCTGTCGTTTTTCACGAAGATCTTCACCTCTACGTAATCTCTACTAGGGTCATACTCACTGGAGTCCCTGAGACACGTAGTAAGGCTGTAGTTACAAAACACTTTTCATGTATAGATAGGAAATATTAAAACTAATAGCTGTACCAGGTCCCTGTATAAATTATTACAGTTCTTTAAATTGAAAACTCTCTACTGAAAATAAATCTGGAGGCGTTTTTCTCGAGACTGGCTTCAGCTCCTGGCATTGGCCAGTGCTGGCAGTGTGAGCAGGACATCATTTTCCTTTTCAATCCAAGTGACAGAATAGGCTCATCCTGGTCTTCCACCCTGCACTGCTCCACCTGGAAAAAGAAAAGGGGCAGAGGAAAGGTCTTGCAGAGCTCTCTGTGAACCCTCTGTCCAGGAGAAGAGGCAATAAGGAGATGTGTATAGATCCTCCCTGTGCTGCAAAGCCTGGACAGGGGCGAGCAGGGGTGCCTGCTCCTGCAGGGTGTGTGTGGGGGGGGGTGAAGCCGGGCGAGGATGGCCCTTCTCCCTCCAAGGGGCTGAGCTGGCAGTGGGGGAACAGGGGAACCAGCTGTGCTTATAGAACAGTCTCCCACATTTTCAGCTGATATTGCAGAATTTACTGCTATTGAGTATAGAGGTGTCTGATTTGCTGGGGAGCACTGCAGGAGTACAGGCTCCTTCCCAAGGCAGTGGTGCCAAGTTATAACGTCATTTGTATTCAGCCAAGTAGTTCTATTTATAATAACCTTTCAGGTGACCCAATCGTACACTTGGTAAAGCACTTCTAAAGAAGGAGATTACTTTTTATCTTTCCAGGGTATGAAGTCGTGTACTATATAAATACTGCAGCTTAACTACTGTCTATTTTGAATGTCAGTTAGGATCAGGTAGTGTTTATACACTCCTAGTTTTTAGCAGTTTTTATTCAGGACTTTTCAAATTTGCATCAAGCTGAAACTTGGCATGTAAGCTGTCAGCACAGATGCTAGTTTTATTCCAAAAATAGAGTATGTTAAAGCTTTTAAAGGTGTCAAATGGCTTATTTATGCAGTGGTTGCAGATGCTTTAGTTTTCTGGCTCTTTCAACTATACAAAAGCTTACTGTATTGCCTCCCTCCCTCCTCCATTCTCCAATGTTACAGTCCTGAACAGTGAGGAATAAGAAGACAAGTAATTGCACTGAAGTAATAATCCAAGGATGGTGAGCCCTGGAAACAGGTGTAAGTAACAGTTATTTTTGGTGAAACAGAACTATCCTTACAGAGTCACCATAAAGAAAAATATTGAGAAGGCACCCGAAGTGAACACCTTACCCAAAATGATGATGGTGAAAGGGAAGACAAAATCCTCAGCACTGTGAAGGGTCCCTAACACTCCCATTTGGACAAGGAAGAAACTCCTCCTGGTGATGACAGGAACCTCCGCCTCTGCAGTAATCACTGCAGAGGATAGCTCTGCATCCACCACAATATTTATTGAGTATGTGTATTCAAGTATAAGACATCACAATTCAGAAAACTGGTAATAGTATAGATCACTTATGTTCAGTGATCTACAACACTGTTTGAATGGTAAAAAACCCACCCCTCATAGAATAAACCAACCCAAATACATATCCACAGGTGAACCCATCTGCTCCATTTTGCACAGGCAAAGAAATGCCCTCTGCCATATCCTGCAGTTAACAAACCTGACTTCCGGTAGACTGCAAAATAAGACCAGGATATTATAAAACACAGTACCTTTCCTGCAGAGTGCCCTGCCAACAGCTGCAGGAGAGGGCAGATCAATGTAAATATGACATACATCCTGTTCTCTTTCTTTTGTAAGTTCCCTGAAAGACAGGATGGGAGAGATAACAAAGCTAGGATAAATTAGAGACTGCATTTTTTCCTAACGTGCATAAAAATGAGACAGCCCAAAAGATACAGGCAGAAGAATCCATGTTTGTGTCAGTGTCTGCCTAGACCCCTCTTGGAGCTGTGTGAATGCAGGGATCTTCACATCGCACATCATCTGTTGCTGCTGTGTGGGCATCAGTTGGTGTTTCCTTAGCACTGCACTCTCCTTTGAAAGAGGTTTCAGGAAGCTCAGGCACAGGCTAGGGAGGAGCACAGAATGGCCATGGTGCCCAGCACTCACACTCTCAGAGGTTGGCACGGCTCTCCGGGACACTTGGCTCAGTCCAGAGTTCTGAGCGTGTCCCCTGTGCTCGGGGTGTGAGCTCCAGGCAGTGTGCAGCAGCAGCAGCTCTGTGACTCTCCCAGAGCCGAGCCGGCGGAGGGAATGGGTCAGAGGAGCACATCTTAGCCAAAAGCTTTTTGTGTCTCCTCAGCCTCTATGAACCCCAGGTCACACTGGAACGTTTCCCCTCAGGAGATGCCATAGTTGATGCCAGAGTTTTCTAGCTCCCAAGAGTTTCTTCTGTACCTGTATCCAAGTGAAGCTAATAGAAGCTGGGTTTTTTTTTTTTTTTTTGTACGTTACTCTTCCCATTGGTAGTCAGCAGTGACTATAGTTTCATGAATGCTTTCAGGTAGCATAAACCAGTTCTGGTGTTGAAAGCAGCTGTCCACCCTTCCCACCCTCCAGCTACTTCCAAGCATCTCACTACTCCCCTGCCCTGGTGTTTGCAGGAGTGTTTCATGTGGTTGTGCTTAAACTAGGGGAAAACCAAGAACGGTTGGTAAATCATTCACGAAAAGATGGTGAGGGACAGAAATTCCAGGGCCTGGGCTCAGCAGTGACTCGGTGCAGTGCCTGAAGGTCAGGTGCCAGCTCCACGGCAGGGACTCACCACACTGGTGTGGGTGCTGTACAGGGTGACTGAATCAACCCCTGGGGGAGACTCAAACAGGGCACCCTTGGGATCCAGAGCCCAAATTCACTTCTCGTGCCCGGCTGCCTACAGCACGGAAGAGGAATGTGCATGTAGGTTATATTTTGTGAGAACTGCCCAAAAAAGGTACAGTGAATATTTTTTGCTTGTGGTGTGATTTGACACATGACATACCACAGCAACCTGCCAGGGCAAAGAATGCGATCCTAGTATGTATCTGATATAATTAAGGATGTATGACTTAAGTACCAGCTCATGGCAGCAGTCTGAAGTGATACCATTGGACTGAGATACAACATTGTGGTTTTGCTTCCCATCTAGGGAATTGCAATTTGTGCTAAAAATACTGTTGGGCGCATGGAAATGCAGAGTGTTATCGCATGCGGAGGGAGGGATGGAATGTCAGTCCCAGTAGAAGTCACCACAGAAGAGGGAAAATGTAGCAATGAACATTTTAAGGTGAGCCTTTTTGTATTGCCAGCAAGAAAATCTGTGACTGGGTTGACATTCTTTATCCCTTCCTCCCCTCTGTCCCTCACAGGATGAGAAATGATCTGTTTAGAAGTGAGTCATAAGTAAATAAAACATATGTAGGTAAGCATTTGCACCGTATTAAGGATCAGGTTTCTGCCACACACCATATCTGTGTAGCTCCTGAAGATGATGTTTTCCTCCCTGTGTTTTGTCATGGGAAGAAGCATTTATTTTTTAGCTGTATTTAAAGTAACTCCTCTCTAGGGAAAGATGGGAGGGGATGCTTGACATGCAAGGACCGCAGTGACTCATCCTCCCCTCCAAACCCACTCTGTGCCCTGGCTCTGCTATCCCAACTCTGGGTGGCACACAATGACTGTGATTTAAGAGAGCAGCCATAACAGGAGAGTTGTTCTGGCAACCTTTTTAGAAAAAGTACCCATGACCCTGTCTGAAATTTTGGTTACAGACAGCGGCATCTGCTGAACTATTTAAATTGATACATTCAGGTTCTACAACCATATAATCAGAAGAGAGGGAGCGGAGAAATTTATACACAGAGTTACTTGTGAAGGACAATAAGGTAATAAACAAAATGTTCTGGATAAATAACAAATTAACCAAAGTGATTAGATTTCAGCCTTAGAGAGCTGTAGAGCCAACTCCTGCCCATTTTACCCAAACGAGCAGTTTCATTAACAACAATCTGCTTCTTAGTAAATTGCCAGTTATAATAAAAACAATTAAACTTGTTCTTTTGTTTCTCTATTGTTATGCATTTTAATAATGCTGGTCGTAACCATTAAAAGTTGTGCTTTTGTACTCCCGCGTTGCAAAATGCTCTTCACATTGCTGTTAAACTGCTCAATCTCCCTTTTCTGTCTGAGCGTCAATATGGCATCCACAGAAGAGGCAGAGGAAAAGGAAATACATCCAGAACAGGTGCACGAGCGGGATGATGCAACCGTCTGTTCACTCTGCCCACAGGAGCAACGCGGCACCTCGGGGCCATGAGCGTGGATACAGAAAGAGGGACTGAGTGAATTCCATGCCAAAACATTGACAACATCTGATGTGTGCAAGAGGGATGCTGAGCACACCGAACTGCGTGTCTTGCTGAGCATAATATCATGCAAATGCCAGTGGGGTTAGATTTGCACACGGTAATCATTTATTTGCTATAAAAACAGATGTGCCGTGTAACTGTATCTAAAAGGTGTGGTCCCAAAATCAACAATCCAAAGCCCATATGCAGATAAAGATTTTGTAACTTTAATAGCAGCGAGTTTTCTTTAGGAGTTGTTTCATGTGTTTTCTCTTATACTATTAATGAAGTACTTAAGGCTATTCAGGTGAATAGCTAGCTAAAACCTCATGATCTTTAATATGCATATATACTATACTTATAAAAAAACTACGAAAATGAGTTGGCAGAATTTTGCATGAAGTTGTGGGTAACATCTCTTACCTGAACAATGGTACATTTAGGAAGTGGCTGGCAGTTTTTGATTCGGCCCATGAGAAGTGACACTCCGTGAGACTCCCTTTGTACCCATTCTTAGGAGCACTACGAGAGAGAGAGTGGCTCAGCGGTGTGACAGCTCTGGGGGGAGATATTTCACTTTACTGCCCCTATGAAAGGGGAAGAGCGAGGTAAAATGATATTAATTTGAATGGTTATCCACACTTCCAAGCGTCCCCCTTGAGAAGCTAGCAGAGTTTTGTACAGGCGCTACTTGTCCCTCTTTCTGGAGCCCCTGAATCTGTTGTGCTGAATGTTGTATCAAAAGGCAGGCCCAAGGGAAGCTGACAATCTACATGTGATACAACAGATAATAAATGAATATTAATGGACGGAAATAAGGAAATAATTCTGTTACAGGCCACTCAGCAATCTGAAGAATTTGTTTGCAGAGAAGGTTAGAGGGGATAAAAACTTCCTGATTTCTAGCAAAAAGACTGCTTCTAAAATAGAAGGACTTTGCTCAATAACTTTTTACAATCTGTTTGGAAATTCCTCATGATACTAAAGGCTGTTTAGTAAAAGAAAAAAAGGTCCCTTGGGTCTTTGCACCAAGGATAACATAGTTCCAATCCAAACTGGAGCTCCACAATACCATTAAGAATATATTAATGGTAACAGACCGCTGTACAACTGAAAACACAGGTCAAGGACACAAGACACCCGTGCCTCAGTAGTTTTCCATTTTCTCATGATGCAAATGTCTCCAATGACTATCTGACTGTTCTCCTGGCTTGTTCCAGTCTTGTGGCAAAAGCATTAACTGTGATGAACTCGGGGTTCGTGGGAGCTCAGCTCACGTGGTAAGTCAGACTCCAGGCTCCCAGGCTGTGTGAGTAACTCCACTGATGGCACTCCCTTAAGTAGAGTTGTAGCTCTGTGCCCTTCATTCTCTGCTGTATAAACTTGGGGCCATTTAATCTAAGCAATTCTGGTTAAAACTGGTTGGTGTGGTGGAGTTTCTGCTGAAAGATACTTGAAGATGGAGAGAAAAAGTGAGTGATATGAAGTGAAGCCAAACTGTAAGTGGTGTGAACCTTGTTTTCCTTTTCAAAGTAAAATTAAATGTATGTGATCTAATTTAAAATGACAGGATCCTTTTGAAATAGATATAAAATGTTTCATTTTAGTAAGAAGAAATGCTGAAAATCTTTTTTGCTACCAAGCAGACATGTGGATGACATTGGCTGGCAGCCTGTTACAACACAGTAGTACAAAGGGAACTTTTTCAAACATTGCTACAGTACATGGTTTTTTTCAATTGAGATCTTACTATTATAGAGTCAGTCAACTGAGAAGAATTTCTCATGTTTTGGGTAGTAATAAATCTTGCAGAACTGCATTAACCCACACCTCGGGCAGTTTTGCTGGTTCATATTACTCTATATCCCACAACACAAATTGCTGGAACAGAAGAAGGGGCTTAGGTACACATTTCAAATATTTCCTTCCTAGTTTTGGTCAGCACCATATGACTCCGTGAGAGAAATAGCAAGGGATTCATCAACAATATAAGCAGTAAGCTACATCTCAGGTTTTAAGTTAAAAAAAAAAACAAACCCCAAACCACTCTTCTTTCCCCTCTCCCCCTCCTTATTCCCATCTAACTGTTCGACAGACTTTGTGAGAAGTCTTGGAACAATTTCCCTTTTCAACATTTCTAATTTAAATGACTTACAGAAATGAATATTTCATGGGATATCAGGACTCCGTTCTTCAAAGCTTCGTCTCTTTAGTGCTAATTATTTCAACAAGACCTATACTAAAGGCAAACCCTGTCACTTCTCTATATTGTCTGCATTAACACTATAAGACTAGCTTCATATCACAGTTAAAGTTCTCGTTTCTAGTATTACCTCATTTTCACTTTTTAGTGTCTCCCACCTAAAGAAGTGACACAGTTTGAAGACAAGAAGGGTTTGGAAACCCTGCAGTTAACCAGCTATGGCTTTGTTAGTAAAAAAAGCACGAGTACTAAAATTTAATCCTTACTTCCCTTTCTTTTCAAGCCAAAGCCACCTTCAGTTCCTATACTGGCAATTCGCATAGCAGTATCCATGAACAAAGTACCATTTAACCCTCCCGGTCAGTTTGAAATAGTATGTATTGCCTGAGCAAGGAAGCAAGGTCTGCTTAGACACCTACATGTTCGGAGTTAAGACACTGAGAGAGTTTCCACTAAACCTCGCTTTTCTTGTCAGAGTTAAAAAAACAAACCAAACCAAACAACCCTCCACGTGTATTCATTTCACAGTCTGGGGGGCCCAGAGGTAACAAAATACACACACACGCACACCCCCCAAAACCCAACACTTATATCATTTGATCAAATGGAAAGACACACAGTACAAAGCTGGAAATCTTTTTCATGTACCTGGGCCAAGGTCAAGACAACCCTGCGTACAACCTGCCTCCTGGGGCGTCAGTGTTTCTGGCACACTTTCAGAGGCTCTTGCCACAGTTCCTTCATGCACTGTGCACACTCAGGAAAACAAATGTAAGGCAAAGTCCAGGCTCTTCATCTCACCCTTTGAAGTTCCCTCTTCCTCCTTTATTCATACTCAACCTTCAACAGCCCATCTCTCATTAGCTGCAATTAGGAAAGAAAGTCTTCCTTTGTTGTGGCTTCTGCCTGACTCTCAAAGTCTAGCTGAGCATCCAGGTGGACCCTCAGATTGAGAACCTGAATAACAAAAGCCACTGGGAATGGTCTAGGGAACAGCACGGGGGCTCCCTCATGACATTGTAGCTGAAAAAAACAAGGCAATTTTCCATTTTTCCATACAAGCTATTGCAACGATTATTGTGACAAAGCTGAAGTGGGATCTGCAGATAGCCATTGGGGTGCAAACAATGTTTGTATGCATGAAGCATCCTGGTGTGCATAAATGATCTTCAAATGCAAAAGATTGCTTTTGTATTTTGCATCACAAAACGTCTGCAGCAGTCCTACATCATTCGACAGCACTGTTCATGATCGAGGGCCAGATTGTAATATCTGTGTTCACAGATATTTAGCTTTTACCCTAGCCCTTCCCAAATTCAACTCCATTTTTTCCTGCTTCTGTTGGGCTTGTGACCATATAAACTGTATGAACAACTGTGCTTCTGTCAGGCTAGTCACTCTGTTGGAACTGCCAGAATCTCACTGGGCTGATAAATCGCAGTTCGATAGCTGCTGCCAGACATAACAAGGACATCCACTGATGTCAGTGACGCTATTTGTGAAGCAAGGCACTGCTCAAAGGGAATAAGGCTATCTCACAGTTGATCTGCTTGCTAGGAATGTGGAAGTTAGGGGAGCAACAACAGGCAGAAATATTAAAAAGTCTTTTTGTATGGTTAAATACTTACTTGGGGATTGCAAAATACAGGAAAACAGGGAACATAATATATTTAATTTGATAAAGACTAGATTAATGAAAATGATTCTTCACATGAAAGCTGAAGCACCACACTGAACAAGTATATATTCCAGCAGAAAATCCATTGCTATTTACCTCCTTCTGTTAATACAATCATAGTTTAGACTAAGCCCATCATAATACTTTAATGAACTGGAAAACAGAACATTCTGTTTTGCAACTGTTAAAAACAATTGAATATGATGTTAAGTTCACCATCGGGTTTGGCAGCAAGTCCTTGTTCCTTTGAACTCCTATGTACACACTTCTACTCTTTTGTAACAGGGACTTTAAAAAGTCATTAATTTGACTTGATTTGCATGGGAATGATGCAATCTGGACAATGTGGAGAGGAGCGATTGAAAGCCATTGTTTGCAAGGCTGTGCTGGGTAACAACAGCACTTCGATCTGTCAAACACTTGAAATGTGCGCTCACTCTGGGAAAGACTGGAATAAACAAGGAAAATAAGGTGATATTGGTCACTTGGCTGCAGCTACAAAGCCTTGCCTGGCACATGGCTGAGTTTTTGGGCAGGCAAGGAGTATACCAGTGGTGTACATCAGCAGAAACCCCGGGATACATTTGGTACTGAACAGAAATAATTCTCACTTCATCTGCAGTACTTAGCAAACAAACTTGTTTCACTAATTTTTCTTTAATAAGATTCTGAAGTAAAATAATTCTTGCTTCAGTGAAACTAGAATAAGGAATATTCTAAAAGCATGAAGAACTGATAAGACATGAATAAAATTACTTCCATGTGTATGTGATTATTATAAATGTGACTTCGCTTTTAAACAAAGAGTACTGTAAACAAATACATGATCCAGTTTATTAACTGAAGTTGGCTGGATTGCAGTTTGAAAATAAGATACACATGTTGGCAATCACTGTACTTCACTATAGTTAGGCCTTTAAAAAGCATACTTCATGTGTTTTTTCCTGTAGAAATTGTAGCCTTTCTAGCCTGCCATACTAGAAGGAAAAAAAAAATCTTTTAAAAATGTATGTACAAGCCTGACTGCTGAATCCATATTCCGACATCAGAGGACAGATCCAGTTCCATGGGCTGGGGTAGAAGTTGGAAAGATCTTCCATCCAGATGGGGTACAGCTCAAAGGGGGACCAGGTAAACATGTTTCAGTGGTTGGCATGCTTGCCTATAGCCTGTGCTGCTCAGGATACGAGACCGAGAGATGCATGGCCTGGTTCAACTAGGAGAAGAGCTGTGCCAGTGCTCTGTTTTGTTAGGGCTATTTTATCTTGCAGGATGGTTGTTTTCATCTCCTGGTCTGTAAAATGGTGACAAAACAGGCCTTCCCTACTTCCCACAGATGTTATTAGGGGAACTTAAACTGCCAGGCTCTTAGCTACTAGTTGCCAAAGAAAGGTAGATTATTTCTGAGTTGTTTTTTAGAGTAGCTTTGAGAGAAAAAGTTTCTCTGTTTGGTATAAATAAAGAAACCTTCTGAACAGGAGCAGCCTGGCATTCCAGGCACTTGTGGGAAGTCCAGGCCAAGTTCTTGTCCCCTGTCAGGCAGAGCCCTTGCTTCACCCTGGGTCTGCTGCCTTGCTGGTGCATAAACTGTAAGCACTTGGCTGCTGGCCATTCTGGATGGAGCAAGGCTCACTCCAAGTGGAAGCCTCCTCTTTCTGACACACAACAAAAAAAGGTGATTTAAGCCCTTCACATGTCTTGAGAGAGCTCTGTGCTGGGATGCGCTGGATAGAGTGGAGGGGGCAAGTTAGATCCCATGGAAGGGAACAGCGATACAGATCTGAACCAGAGCACCATATTCAGCCTAAAAAAATGATTGTTGTCGCACGGTTTGGACAGATGGCTGGCAAAAACAGCCAGAGGCAATTCAAAGGTAATATTCATATGATGTCCTACTTCCCCATGTTAAGGAAACACATTTTAATCCTGGTGCTAATCCGGTACTGGGCTATGACATTCGAAGGACATAGGCGGCAAGTAGGAACATGTCTGCAGAGTTCATTAGGGATGATCATTCACTTTCACAATATGAGGACTTTCTGTAGCAGATGTAGAAAAAAGAAGAGGAAACCTAGGCCCTGAATCTCTGCTTCAAGCCCATGATAATTTCCATCATATCCCAGCAATGATGACAAAGCCTTTTGCAGACGTGATTGGAGCAATAATTTTGGGTGCTGTTAGTCCCATCCTGGCGCAGCTAACAGGCAGGCAGGAGAAAGACAGACCTTACCTCTCCCTTCCTGTCACACAGCCTAGAAACCCAATGAAGTACCACAATAGATACAAACAACGGCACAAATGAACCTCCTTATCTAATTGACTCCAGTACAGGTGACTCACAGTTAAATATGTTAGAAAGACATGAAGTTAAAAGATGCAAACCACCAAGTTAAAAGCTAAAGGAACTAACTCTGGCCGCAGCTAAGATGCTCATGCAGCAGCTCCACAAATAGAGGAGTGCCACAGTTCAAGCATTCTTTACCTCAACCAAAATCTGCCACATTTACAGTGTGAAGGATTCTCCCAGTGAAGAAGCTATGTCAGTCCTGTCCCCTCTTCCAGCACAGCAGCAAAGACGGCCAGGTGATGGGTTATCTTTGTGTACTGCACTTCAGGCTTCATCAAGGCTATAGCAAGACATCACTTTCCAAGCAAAGCCTGGGATAAAATTACATCAGATGCCATACCAGTCTTCAGCTGCCCTGAGAAGGCCAGTAACATAGGAAAACTTCTTTTCCCTGTCTTGCGTTACAGCTTTCCCCCAGAAAACCTCAGATTATTTTTGGGGCTTGGTGCTGATTCTAATGCCACTTTTTAACAACATGAAAAAAATTGTCATTTGCAAAAGGAATAGAGTCAAAATCGAGAATGTCATAAATCTTACAAGAAAAAAAATCTGTTCAAATTACATGAGATGGAAGTATGTTCTGAAAACTCTCTAAAGGGTCTTAAAAATGCAGTATGGGGAGAGAGATGCCATCCACTTAGTCCTCTAGTCCTACCCACCATCATGACTACACTAAATAGCAAAATAATCAGTTTATGAGGGGTCAGAAAACATGGGGGGAAATTGAGTGAAGGACCCAGCAAAGCCAGTATTCCTACCTCTCTGTGTTTCATTTCATTGTACAAAGCCAAAGATTGTTTTATTGTCTTTATAAAATGAAAGCAAGCCCTGCCCTGTTTTGTTAGAAAGTGTTGATCTTTTTATATCAGCTGTCTGCTCAGACAAGCAGAAAATTTCAGATAAATCGTTGTAACAGGTTCTTTTTTCCTGTAAGGCTAAATGAAGGTTGAGGTATTTACTTCTTGGAAGAATAATAGATGAGTTTCTGCTCTGCCTCTGTGTTTGTGGCCATTAATCGGTGACAGCAATTAAAAATTATTGCCTTGTAAATTGTTTCCATTACCAGCCTAGTTCATGTGTTGGAGAGAGGCAAAGGTGAGCAGGACCACGGTGGTCGGTAGATTTCCCAGGCTGGCAGCCAACGCTAGCACTATTGTTGTCACGTCTTCCTTCCTGTGATGGGCGTGCGCTGGAGCCCAGGTCCCTCAGCCTTTGCAGCACGAGTGGTGGCATGCATCTCATGTCACAGCAGCTCCAAAGGGCTGACATGATTGTCTCTGCTTTCATGTGTTCCCATCTTTGCTGCATGTCAGGCTAAGCCACAAGCCAGCTAATGGATTTATCAAACACCTGTAGAGGATTAGATGAACATCACTTGACTAAGGTTTCACAGCAAGCCCAGGCAGCTCATGGTGGCAGCAGCTCTGGCATGTGGGGAGCTGAACTGCAGGGTCCCATGGCCCCAGACAAGATCAGACTGCATTTATGCAGCCAGGCTTTACAAAACAGCCATCAGTCCCTCTTCAGACGCAGGAGTCTTAGATGGGTTTTGGCAGCTGGATGGGAGCAGACTGTAACCAAACTGTTACAAAGTCGGTGATGGAGACCTGAGGAACTGCTCCTGAGACAGACACCCTCCGTCACAGCAAACCCCATGCCAAGAACTGCAGCAATGCAAGGAGAGAAACATTCATCTTACTCCCCATAAGGTGTTAGTTCTGTGGTTCATACAGTAAGAGAGGTATTATTAATAGTAAATTGGGCCCTTGCTCTCAGAAGCCAGGTGCCTGACACTGTAGAAATCACATCAAGGACGAACACCATCAAAACTGTTTTTAACTGGCCATTCTGGAGGTGTTTCCAAATTTGAAAGCATTTGTTAAGGGAAATCTGCCAAGTTGCCAGGAGACAATAAGGTTACCTAAAATAGAATTTACAGAATTTGGATGCCTAGTACAAAAACGAACGGATAGAATCACAAATCTATCTTACACTAACTGCCTCTATTATTCAGAGACCCTTAGAGTTTAATTTTTATATTTTCCAATTCTTGACTTCCGTAATGGTAGGAATTATATACTACTGTCATTTGCTCAACTCTAGCAGATATTATTTTTATTAAAACCAATGGAAGGAAGATTAGATGCAAACCTATCTATAGCAAAGCCAACCAACAAAAAAAAACCCCAAAACACCCAAATCCTGTAATTTAT
Source organism: Balearica regulorum gibbericeps (assembly GCF_011004875.1). NCBI lineage: Eukaryota > Metazoa > Chordata > Aves > Gruiformes > Gruidae > Balearica > Balearica regulorum. The sequence goes on from NC_046190.1 coordinate 18,960,882, forward strand.
AAAATACTTTCTCTGATGCAGCTCGTGCACAGCTCCATGGGAACCATGAGGGAGTATGTGAAATCCTTTGCAAGGCCAAAGAAGGAAGTACCAGATGGAAGACACTTTATAGTAGATGTACTCTGACTCGAAGCCCTTCAAACTTCAGCAACTGTTTGAGATGCCTTCACGTTCTCTGACTATAATCTCTTGTTTTCAGATCAAATCAAAACAGTTTTCCAACCAACATTGCAAAGGATTAAAAAAGAAAAATGTCCTTTCTCCCTTACACAGTTAAGGGAAAACCCATAATGAGGAACTGAAAACCAATACTCTGCTCTTATACAGAAATTCCAAGAAAAGAGGAGCGGGGGAACAAGTATAACAAACAGCCAAGGAATGGGCTTTAAGAAGGGTGAAATGTTAGACAGTTTTCAAGCTTATCTTAAGCAGATATCATTGTAAAAATGGCTACAAGGAACTTTTGTTAGTGCTACAAATTTAACTGGAAGGAGAATTCTGTCACAGTAAGGAAGCTGCTACTGCAAATATTTTACAACAGAGTAATAAGCTTTTAGCAGCTAATAAAAACATACATATTTAAAGAAACGGTGCATTACCCAGGTCAGCATTATGTTTCACCTCTGATTTCCCTTTTTTTTCCCCACACACCCTCTGCACATTTCTTTCTTGCTGGAGGCTCTAATCCTTGAGAGAGGAGGTAGCAAGGCTCTGCACAAGTGTAATAGTCTAAACCTGTCTTTTTCCTGCAGATTGAGACCTAAGAGTTTAATGATTTACAAGGCAACACCTCTGCTTGAGGACTTCTTTCAGCTTTTATTAATTAAAAGTACATGTCTTTGATACAAAGTGGAATCTCCGTGAGGTGAGAAGCTTTATATTCTCTAGTATATTTAACACAGTGCAACATAATAGATTTAATTTAGGGCTCTTCTATACTGCTCATCTCTTTGGTGGCATAAATTTAGAAAGTGTTAAAAGGTCTAATGCCTATAAAACTTAAGCATGTTACAACAAGCCAAAAAAAAAAAAAAAAAAAAAAAAGGGGAGGTTGTGCGTTCCCTCAGGAATCTGTCTGAGGAAGTTACGGGTGTAACTGCAGGGCTGGTTGGCTTTGGTGAAAGTCTTGTGGGAAGTCCCTGGGGAAACTTACAGAAACAAAAGCTATAAAGTAAGGGAAAAATTTAGATAAGAGAACGGATTAAATCCTTAGGAGAAATGGATCTTCTATTGGACTGAGAGTCTAGAAGAGGAATATCTTCCTTCTGGAATTAAGAGTCTATTGCAGAAAAAGAAATGAAATGCTATAGCAATGATGGGTCCCCCAGAGTGGTTACTGGGACCTCTCACTCGGAGAAGAAGTGAGAGAAATTTTATTTTTTTATTCTGCTATTTTGTTAGTGACAGCTGTAACAGCAATTTAGGCAACAGAAAGAATTTCTAAACCACTTGGGGAAGTTGTCAGCATTTTGTGATTGACTATTATTTTGTGATTTATACAAAATGAGTGGGACTCAATGCAGTGAGACTCCAAATCTTGCCCTCCTCACCACTGACCCAGAGCTGCTCCTAAGGCGGTGCTGTGAAAGCCTACACTCAAACCATTACTGACAAATGCGGTTTCAGAAAATGTTTTAAGTAGCCATGTGGCCTCGTGTCTGACTTCTTTTTCTAAAAGCAGAAGTTACCTGCTTAAGACTGCTCTGGCACAACATTGTTAGCTGTTTTCTGAGTATTCAGAAAGTCCTGCTTTGTTTGCAAAATTAGACCAGAGAACAAACAAAAATAATTTGTCAGCTTCAGTGAAACTATATATTTTAATCTGGAGGAAAATATCAGGATACCTTCTTGCCTGAACATTTTGGGCCAGCCTATACCAAATGGTGGAAATCAGAGTAAAGTTCATTAGTGCTATTTTGCCAGTGCCCAGCGAGCGAGCATCTGACGCTGGGCTGAGCTGCCCCATGGGCAGGCTCCAGCACTTACACCCGGGCAAGGTTTCTGCTCCACAGACCTGCAGAAGGGTATGAGTGACCAGCTGCCCTGCAGAGACACGTTTTAATGTAGCTCCAGCATCTGCAAGTGAAGACGAATGCCTTCACTTGCATAAAGCACCAGGCTCTGCTCAATTTTGCAAAAAGTCATGTTTATCATGTTAAGATTCTTTAGGGAAGAGGGAGACTAGAATTAGTCTCCTTGAAGCTGTTTCTTCTGCTGCTGCAGCTTTTTTAAATATAGAATTTATTGGTGTAAAAAACCAGACATGTGCTTAATGCCAAAATTCCAGTGCCCAACGTTTTATATCCGTGTTTACTTTGCAGCGTCATTCAAGCCCCAGAGCTGACTGGTCTGAGTAGTCTTAACGATAATAATTGTCTAATAATATTACAGCAGCTCCTCAGGAAGTTCCCACATGAAAAATCCACTGCTGGGCAGATTGAGGAGGGAAGAGGTTCAGGTAGAAATTCTCCCTCCTGCATACACATCTTTAGGATTTTATGTGAACCTAAACATGTGAAGGATATAGCTTTCACCCACAGATGGCGATGAACACAATCTATGCCTTCCCAAAGAGAAAATTGCATATTTAGACTCAAAGAAATGCCAACATATAGCTTAAGGAACAGGGCTCTAGTTTATGTTGAAACAGTATAATCAATTTGGCTTGAAAAAAGTGAGCGTCAGATTGGTATCTACCCATTCACCAGGCTCCTGAGCATCGCAGGAAAGCACAGACTCTGAGAAGAAAACTGCCTCATCCTAATAAGGCAGAGCTGTTTGCTAGTGACATAGTCTGGATGCCATCTATATGAACTAATGCAAACCATCGGGAGAGCTGCTTCTGTGCGGCTGAGGAGCCGTATCATCTTTCCATCAATAACAAAGTATGATCATCTTTGCAGGATTATTCATGCTGAGTGGCACACAAATGCATTGCTCATATGCGAGCTGCACGAAAATCTCATGTTACAAGAAAAGCCACTTACCAATGTCCTGGGTTACCCTCTGCATCACCTTCAATACGAAAGTGCAGTGAAAAAGTCCCAGTCATCATGACCGAATAGTAAGCACTTTTCTGCACAGGGAATATAAAATTATAGCAAATATTTGATTTATTTTTGACACTGTAGTAAAATGATATTGCTTCTTAGTTTGACTTGCCAGGACCTTCCTTTGTTTAGATTTAACTTGATATGACTGAATCCTTTAGAAATAATAGATGTGCTTTGGAACGGAAGACAAGAGCTCAGAAGAGGGGCACCTATCCCAACAGCCATGCTTCTGCCTATTGCTGAGTGGAGGTGGCAGCGTGTCTGCTGAGCTAGGAGCTGCTGCTCCCTCACTTTGAGGAAATGCCTTTATTTCTTGATATATTTATGACATTCACATCCACTACTTTAATGTGTTTCGGGGAGAGCCAGATCTCCCTACTGACGTCAAGAGAAACAGCTGAAAACAGGCCAATAACAATTTTTGGGTTTTAAAGCAGGCTCTGTGGCCGTGCAGGAAGGAGGAGATTTCTTGTTAAAAGCACAAATAAGAAAAAAAGTCATTTACAAAGAAGAAAGTGAGTAAATCATGTCAAAATTATTCATGTTTTGCTGTAGCTCTTATATTTTGTTGCCAAAAAATGATCCTTCCTGCAGCAAGATTTCCATCTGAATTATTAGAAGATTTGCTTGATTAAGGGCTGCAAGATGTGGCTTTTGCTCCAAAACTTCATTTTGGTCTATTGGCATTGCAGGCTTTTCTCATTCAAACAGAAATACCCAATATATTAAAATGAAAATGAACACTCAGCTACATCTACTACATCGTACTGTTTTCTCTCAATAATTATAAACATCTATCCAAAACATGGTGACATTTAGTACTTTTGCGAAAGAGCTGAGTTAAAGCAAGCGGTGACCTTTTCCTAGAGCCTGCAATAATCAAGTATGGCTCTACTAGCCTGCTAATCCCCTCCCATGCCCTCCTTTCAGATTTCTTCCTGGAATGGGATATTAGGGGCTTGAAAGAGAGCAAGGAATTGTGGTGAGGGTAGGAGAACGTGCCGTGGTGCTCGTGGGTGAATAAACTGGGCGATTGAAAAGATTTTGATTTAAGAGATGTTTATCGCTGAGCAGAGGAAAGCATGAGCTTATTCAACTCGCATTTTTATGGGGTGGTTTGGTTTTGTTTATCATCGCTGGGGACTCATTAAGGTTTGGTTACAATTAATTTTCAGTTCAGAGGAGGCGATGTCCCTTGCTGATCAATTACTCAGGGAACGAAGGTGGCCCCGACATTCACACGCAGAAAGGAACCTCCACCACAAACCTGCCAGTTACTGGAAGCAGCTCCTTTAATAGCAAACTTCTGCAAAAACACAAGATACACAAGAGGTGCGACAGACTGAGCATAAATACACCTCTATAGCTAATAAAACAGAAGAGTTGTTGAAATTTTGAAAGGTACTTTTAAAAACCCTTCTAATGAATGTATATACACAAAGCCAAGGAAAATTATGATGGATCTCTCTGATGTGCCATCTCCTACAGAGATGCCTTTTCTCTACCAACAAACCACACAAATCAAACCCACCTGTGACAGGAGAGAAGCTGGGTCTGACTAGGGATCTACAATTCACTTACAAGGCCTCCTATTTCACGTGCCATTTTCTTCAATAGTTTCAAGTTGCTAGTCATATGGTTTCCACAGGGGGCAACTTCCCTGCATGAATTATGATTTCCAGTTCAAATTTCCACATTTGAGTAGATGGACAGACCCAGTTATTTGAACTTGTAGATCTTAGGACAGTGCATCTCCATTGGAGTGACAGAGAGGGACTGCAGTACGCTCAGGAAAGACCAAAGGGTGAGCAAGCGTAGGGCACTGGTGTGGCAGAGTGCCACTAAGGCATCGTCAAGGTGCCCTGCCAAGTCCTTGTAGGTGTAGTCAGTATAGTTACCCATCTGAAATTTTCCAGAAAACAGTTTCCACGTGACCAACATCTTCTACAGGTCAAAAAAAAAAAAAGTTCATTATTTCACCTCTCTGTCCCAAGCAGACAAGACAGTAACAAATGCTGACACTTTGGCATTTCACACAAGACAGAAGTTGTCATTTATGGCCACCTCTGCATTTTTCTCCTTTGGATAAAGGATTTCATTCCTCTGCACCAGAATCTGTCAGCACACACCAAACAACAGTGACGTATCTCAGTGTAGATACTCAGCGCTATGTGCCCGAGCACCTACAGCTGAGCAAGCTATTCATTTAGTAAGCCAAATTCAGAGCCTCATTCTGCTCACCCTGAAGAAATGCTCCATCGTCATTCCACTGCTTATGCTCTTGTTCTGCCATCCACAGAAAGCCTGGTGACTCAGAAGTGGCCACTCTTGAGCAAAAGAAATTGGAAGACGCTAAAAACTAGAAGTACAAGAAAAGAAACCTCCTTAAATCCAGGAAAGGTAGGTCTTTTTTATTTATTTATGTATTTATTTATTTATTTATTTTGAAGTGGGCTGGCCATAGAGGAAAACTTCTTTCCTTTTCCTCCATGTTGCTGGAGTTCTCTAAGTATGCACTGGGTCCAGACTGTGGTTGGGAGGGAGCTCACTCATCTTTAACAGTAGTTGTAATCCAGAGGTTACTAGGCTGAACACCCTCATTCTGGTTGAGAAATAGTTCTCTCATTTCATTGCTTTCTTTACTCCCTTAAGTTTCTATCTGCTCTCTCTGTGTCACTATGATGAGAGAATGCCAAGTCCAGTCCCAAGCAATCATTTTGAGTATGTATTTCAACATTATTGTTGTTAATTAACTTGTCAGATAGCAATCCAGGAGCAGTTGGATATATAGGTACCTTGGGCATGCTGCATATTTAATCCTTGCCGTATCTCTAATTATAATCATAGTTGTGATTAGAATGCTGAGATTCACGTTTTTACACCTCAGTCTTTCTTTGCCAATCCTGACTTTCATTTCAGCCTCCTCTCTCTGGCTCGAGCGGCAAAGAAAACAGACATCAGTGACGGGGAACGCCTGCCAACGCAGCAGGAGCGAGCCAATGCTGATCCCTCTTCCAGGAACATGTCCTGGCTGAGCATGTCCAGACTAAAAATTCATTAAAGCCAAACCTACACATCCTCAAAAGCAGCTAGTATCACTAAGTACTAAAATGAACAGCGCTGTCATCAGAAGCTGTTTCTTGAACAGAAAACCTTTAGATTAATGGAGAAATTGGAAGCAGGTTTAAAACTAGCTTTTCCTCATACTGGAGGGCATTTCTTATGCTTACTTGCACTAATATTATCTAACCTCTTGAAATGCTCATCCTTTCAGAGACCCGGTAGGGTCCTTGCAATGAGGGAATTCAGACCAACAGAGCTGGAAAAAAGAAAAAAAAAAAAAGAAAAAAAAAAAAAAAAAACAACCCAAAAAAGGATACAAGGCAACATTAAAAAGGACTTACGCAGAACTCAAGTCTTGCATCAAGTACCTGATCCCAGATTCTCTTTGCCTGGTTGCTTCCTAGCACTGGAGAAAATTCAATTTGACAGATACCTACTTTTTCCACTTCACAATGCCCAGGTGCCCTGAGCTGTGCCACTTTATACATCCAGAACTGTCTCAGCTCAGACAGAGGAGCTGAGCATCCAGCTCTGTTTCAACCTACTCTACATCCAGAGGCAGGGCTTTAGTTCAAACAGGTGGCAGGAATCACTCACAGTGCTGTTGGCTTCCAAGTCTCAGAGATGCAAACAGATACCACGATGGCTCCTGTCTGCTTGTAGAACAGAGGATGAGGTGGGGTCCTCTTAATTCATTATCAGTCTGATGCTTAGCCGCTTCTGCCTGTGGGCAAGAAAGCTGTGATTCTGAGCAGGATGTCTTCGTCACTATGTGACAGCTTTATCCTCCATGAGGCAATGCTCCCCATCGCACCAGCTGAAGCCGTGACACAGTTCAGGGAAGCGCTCACCATGCTCAGGGCACTCCAGTGCAAGCAGGGAGTTCTGGTTACTCTCTCTGCTGCCAGAAATGCTCACATATACCACTGTTCAAGTGCCAAACAAAACTCATCTTGGGGGCAGGAACCACAGCTCACAACACCCATCTTCCTCATAAATGCCCTAAGCATTAGCCTACAGTCCTGCAGCTTTTTTTATTTCTTTGTATTCATGATTTCTCTCCTTTTAATTAATTTTAGTTTAGTGGCACACATTCAAAAGGAGAGGGGAAGGGTGTTCTTCCAGGATAAGCAGTTACCTTGAAATTAGGACATGTGGATTTGAATTCTCTCAGGTTGAGAAGGGAACTGAAGGTAAATCCCCTGCTTTCTCTGCAAGGGCTGTGACCACCCGTAGCTATGGGAAAGGCGCACATCCGACACACCAGCAAGCCGTACCCTGCTCCTTGAAGGAACGGACCTTGGAACCATCCCCAAGACAGAGCCAGGACCAGGCTCCTGCAGGAAGCCACTGCCTGAAGCTTGAAGCTCATAGTAAGACATTTCACTCACGTAATTATCCAGGCAGCTTCTTGCTGAACATACAGACTTTGCATGACCCTTGCCGCAGGCTTTCTGGCTGCTAATCTAAAATATTGGGAAACCCACACCCCTGTTGGTTTTGCCTGAAAATTGGTGTGGTAATGATGATGCTTTCCAGGTTGAGCCAATATGTGGAAGCATTACACTGTCCTCACAGTTTGGGTGAGATGATTGTATACCTGGTTTAGTTACTTTTCTGGCTGAAATATGCTTTCCCCCCATAACTTCTTTTCAAGAAATGTTAGTATTGGGTCCGGGTTACTTAGAACAGGTCAAACTGCAAAAAGGTTTTCTCAGGGCATGATCTTTCTGAAAAAATGCCAACAGATATTCACAAGCTGGGCTTAGATCACATGGTGAGTTTTGTAGGCTACTGTGAAGGTGTCAGATGATGACCACTTCAGGCATCCATAGCAGAGGCCTAGGGGCTGGAGAGGCTCTGACCCTGCCAGTCCTTTAAGCCCTGCTGTCCTGTGCGCAAAAGATCAAAAGCAACTGAAATAGCGGTTATTATGTGATGTCATGTTGATTCAAAGCACAAATATACATATTTTCACTTCAGCTTTTCCTGTGCTTTGAGAAAAGTGCAATTTAAAAAAAACAAACAAACTCAGAACTGTGAAATTAAATTGTCTATGTCCAAAAGCCAAGCCTGTTATGTTTTGCTACTTTTCAATTAATTTACACTAACAGGATTTTTAGAAGTTGAACATACCACCGCTGTCCTGTAATAATACTTCACAGGATGGTAAGATATGCTGCCTTATTTTTCTCTTTGGCCAAGAGTGAATAATTCAGTGTTGCATGTTTCATTGTCTGAGTCATAAATGTTGAAATTGATTACACAGAGGCATTGGAGTAGTCTCTCATTTTGCTTGCTTAAAGATCCACTGAAATTTGTTGAGACATTTACAATTCCCATGAAACTCAGGCTGCTAACTTAAAGCTTTTTATTCTCCCCCTCCCCGCCCCCACTGTCAGGACAGCAACTCCAAGGGCACCATACTTGTTCAGAAGTCACGAGAATGCTGAAAACCCCAGATATTGTCTGAGAAGGGAAGATGTGATGAACGTTGGCTGGCTTTCTTCTAGCAGTGAGCAGGTATTACCAGTACAGAGGCATATGCTAACACTCAGTGCTGTGTAACCTCAGTGGCAGTCCCTGTTCCTCTGCCTACAAAGAATTTTAGCATTTAACGAAATTTATATTTACTGAAATTACCACTTTTAACTCTCGAACACCCCTTTTGGTAGCAGAAGAATGTAGTTAGATCCTCCCAAGCTTTTCTGCTCCTGGGTCAACAAACCCAGCCCTCCTAACTCTGTTCTCCTCTGTCATATGCTCAGCCTCTCCCTCAGCCCCACATTTTAATGGCTCACCACTTAATTAGTCTATTTGTCAATAACTGCACTTGTTTAAAAAAAAAAAAAAGAAATATATTGCTTGTCTTCCTACTGGAAGTTAGTCCAAATACACTAGAGTGCAGGATGAAAGACATTAAAGTTGGTTTTTTTAAAGGTGGGATTTTGCTTCTTGCCAATAGAACCAGTTGTGGTCAACTCAACAAGAGTCATTTGTGCCCCTGGTGAAGTCCCTACAGAGCAGGAGTAAATCTACTACAGGAAATGCAGTGAGTCCAGTGTTGTTTGATGTTGTTCTTTGTACAGATGTAACTGACTTGATCCTCCACACCAAATGCAATGCCAAAGCAGATTACGGTTTGCCATTTTGGAACAGAGATCAGACCTGATACTTGTCTGACTTCCCGAAGACACCCCCAGTGCAGGAGCTAGCTAATTTAGCAGAAAGGGTGCAGCCCAAGGTAATGGGGCTAGCATAAAAAGGGCACTAGCAACACCTACTTCGAACTCTGGATATGCTGCCTGTGGAAAAAAGTCAGTGGAACACTAGGAATTTGTAAACATGCTGGCCATTTAAATAATTGTATTATGTTACATACCATAGCGCAGATCTTCATCCATCTGTAAGTACTGGGCAAACTTTTAATGCAATGCTTAATTATTTTCTCTTCTGCAAGCCAATGGGTACTGAAATGGAGGCTCTGGGGCAGATCAAGGGAGCTGATGGAACAACCTCAGCACCCTGCTCATCCGACCTCCTACACGCACGACCAGGACTGGGCAGGATTTTCTGCACAGCATGTTCCTCTTCCCCATCCTCACAAAGCAAATTAGAGTACATCCAATTAAGACATAGAGGAAGCTTCAGCTAGAAGGAAATAACCTAATTCGTATTTCACTGGGACATGAGGGTGATACATCCATCTTTATTAAAGTAAACAGAACAAGGATAACAACGCTCTGGGGTCCAGGGCCAGAACACAACCCTTATTGTAAATAGAGGCTTTAAATGTTATTCTTCAAAGGATCATCGTTTAAAGAGTTACCAAAACCCTCACTGGCCAGAGGTAAGGCCCTCTGATATGTAGGGGGCTGTATTTATATAAATGTTTTGTCTTCGTGACAACCTTATCCCCTAATGAAAGGCCATCATCCCCTCCATTCCCCCCCCCCCCATTATAGTTTGCTGTGTCACAGCTTGCTTTGTGCATGTTTCACACCTTGCAATCCTCCTTCTGTTGGTTGGGTTTGCAGCACTATAGTTCAATACCGCTCTGATCAACTGATTCCCTGTAATAACCTTTGGAATCACAGAATCATTTAGATTGGAAAAGACCCTTAAGATCATCATGTCCAACCACTAACCTAGCACTGCCAAGTCCACCGTGAGACCATGTTTCCTGGCATCCGTGGGGAAAGCAAATACTGTTGGTATCAGACGATGATAAATCAAAGTATTTTTAAAAGACTGCATTCCACCGTCTCTTGATTGCACAACAGCTTCATGGAGAAGAACACAGACGTGAGGCAAAGCAGTGCCCACCAAGAGGGAAGAGGAGGGCACGTGGTGATACTGGGGCACAGCCAGATCACCTGGTCCCTCCTGGTGCTGCGTGTTTGCTCTGCAAAGCCCCGGGTACGTGGAGGGCTTGCTTTGCTTGCTGCATGCTTTTTCAAAAGAGGAGTATCACCAATGTTAGAGATGTTTCTACCACACAGTAACGTGGGGAGGGATTTGCAGTGCAAACGAGTAATGCTGTTGTAAACATTTTACACCTTCCAGCCCAAGACCTCAAAGCATTTCCTAGACGCTAGTGGAGCCTGAGGGCCTCCCCAGGACGCGGCAGTCCTGAGCACAGCGGCTCTCACGGCACTCCCAGAGCAGCTGCTCAGCCCCACAGCATCTGACTGCGAACCCCTCTCTGGTGCTGAGCTCTTTTGGTTTTAGCTCTGGCAGGGAACTTTTCAGCTGCATGAGCGCAGAGCCATTCTGTTCCACGGGCAGCCTCCCAGAGCAATGCATGCGTTTTAAAAGCTTACTTAGTACAGATCAGATTTCATATTGTTTCATCTACCATTTCCCACCCCAGTCCCAAGGCTAAGGACAAAGACAATGACGCAACTTTGCATTTCTGATCAGTTTGCTGCCGGTCTCCTCTCCCAGGGTTTCCAAATAACAAGCATTACCACTTCCCTAGCAGTCACTCTAAGCCTACATCAACACAAAGCCGAGCCAGGCCATGGCATCTTTTCAGGAACACAAGAGAAAATGAGACCCAAGACACCCACGGACTGGTAGAAGGTAAAAACTATTTCAGACTGGTCCTGGGTTTAAAGAGCCAGCTGCCAGGTCAAAAGACTATGGAAAATGTCCTCTACAAAGACTCACAGTAAACGAGAAAGTTCAGCGGTGATAAAGCTGCTAAAAAGACAGTAACTGTAGCTAATTAGATGGGCTACTGCCTAGCTGTCTGAAACCCAAGGATTTGTCTGTGAGATATTGTATTTTAATTTTTTTGGGGCCTCGCCAGCCTTATGTATTATGCCCATGTAGTTCATACAACACAAAGGTGTTTCTTTTCCCTTTCTTTTATTCTTCATACCTTAAATGCATCATTGTGTTCTCCTTTAAGTCTTTTTTTTTTCCTGGAAAAAGTAAGTGAAGGTAGATAAAGGATATAGCTGCAAAATCTTACATATGCTGCATTAATGGACACTTGTGAACTTAAACATATTTCGCAGGTAGACAATTATTTCAGTGCAAATTTTTTCTTTAGAAAAAAGTTTTAGGATTTGAAATGACCGGTTACAACATTTTCCAGTTCAAAATTAAACTATATTCCTGCTAGGGTCATTTTAGCTTGGCATCTCCAAGCCAGCATCTCTCCCCCTTTCTTAGCACGTCTCTGTTCTTTCCCTGCTGGAGATAAGCTGGGGGATTTGCATGCTATTTTCTCACTGACTCATTTTCCAAATATGGCCATTTAACAAATATTATTTCTGCAGGCAGCCATCCCCTTCAGATCCTTCATAAAGGAAATTACTCAATCAATAAAGTTAATTTTCACTCCCCCCTGAAGCAGCCACCCACCCCAGCAGATGTTCAGAAACAGACTAAAACAAAGCCGGAAACCTACTCAGATCCAAACATCTCTTGCCAATGCCCTCCTGCAGCTAAGGTTGAAATTAATACTTTATCTATACTAGGAAGCAATGCAGAAAGCAAGAGCATGTTCTGCTGCTTTAATTAGCTAACTGAAAGATTAATAAACAGCAGCGATGAGCTCTGGTCCATTCTCACTATGTTTACAGTCAACCTGCTTCTACTAAAAATGTTGTTTTCATGTTGAAACAAAGTCAAAGGTGACATTGACCCAAACTAGGTGTCCCCTGAGGACAGCACGAATTCCTGCACTGCTGCAATTGCCGCAGTGGGACAGAGGAACTACTCTCGCTGCCTTGTTTCGTCTCAGGAGCAGGTCCACACTGGAAAGGGAGCAAAGACTTACCTGGAGATCCCAAGGAAATCCTGCAGCTGCGTTACTTCAGCTTAGGTCTGGATGCCACTGGGGAGACCCCCAAAACTTCTTGAGTATGGTCTGTTTTTTTTGCAAACCTGCAACCTGTGGCAAGTAATGCACAATAGCATTAATCACAAGAGGAAAATACACATCAACGCTATTTTTAAAACTCTTGTTTGCAATAAGAAAAATGAGTTTCAAACAAAAAAAAAAAAAAAGAAAAAAAAAAGGATCTTGAGATCTAATCCACTTTACACGCACGTGGTGTTTGTGGAGCAAGTCCAGACTTAAACTGAGAAAGCTTAGACTTAGGTTCTCCTCCAAAAGGGCCTTGACCAAATTATTGCCACCTGGAATCTCCCTGATCCTGACATGTTGGCAAAGGCAGCAGAGAAGTGGACCCCAGTTTGAATTTCCTTGGGAGTCACACTGGGGTAGAAGGGGCACTGGCACCCTTCAGCAGGATTTAGTGAGAGTGTTAGTTGACCTTAGATAAAGTTTGGTAGAAGACAGAAGAATGAAGGTTTAAATTTAATGTTTAAGCTAAAAAGAAAAATTACAGTTGTTCTCAGGCATAATATCAAGAAAGGTTGTTAACAACTGAAGCAGGTCTCCACACAGGCAGAGAGGCAAAAAGAAGAAAAAGCACTCGATTATGGAGAAGGGGATTTCACGGGCAAAACAAACATCATGAAATGACTCAGAAATGCACTACCAATGCAGAGAATCCATCCTCACAGTATGTAAACCTTAATGTAAGAGTAGTACAAAGGAACTGGACCATTGATTGTAAGCCTGTGATATGAAGCTAGAACCAAGGGAAAAACACTGTGAATAATGATAGCAGGAAAGAGAATGAAAGGAGAAACTGATCTATTTACTTATTATCTGTTTGCCAGGATAAAAAGAAAATAATGCATTCCTAACCAAGTGTGGCTAACCAGGGCACTTGTGGAACAGATCTACTCACATGCCTAAAATAGCTCCTGTCTCTGCAGTGTCAGAGTCTCACTACCCTAGGCACTGCAGGGCACTATTTATCTTACAGGTGTCACCATTTAAGAGACAGAAATAGCCCAAGGCAGTGGTGGGCAAATTGACTAACTCTCCCCTGGGCACCAGAGCAGAGGCTGGGTGGGGGATGCTGCCGCTGCCCCGGAACCCCCGTGGGTTCGTGCCACCTCACACGGGTGGGACAGGAACTTTCCAGAGTAGGGGCTGCCTAGGGAGGATGCCCCATGCTTTGGCGGTGTGCTAATAAGGAAGGAGCAGTTGAGGACTAAGACAGCTTTGCATTCAGACCTTGGCAACTGGACCTACCTGTGACTGCCGGTTTAGCAGCAATTTCCATCCTGCTGACACAACCGGCACCAGGACAGCCAGCTGCAAAGAAATTAACCACTGTAATTTCAAGCAGAGCTATTGCTATTAAAAGCACAAAGACATTTTAATGACAAACAGAGGGAAATCTTCTGCAAGAAGATCTGATAAGTGAGCACCTGATTTGATCCAATCTGAAAGGATGGAAACTGGTAACAAAACACAGCTGGCTTCTCAGATGGGACCTCTGGTGCGGAGAGCAGACAGAATAGTCACTGTTGCTGGTAAAATTAATGGCAAATGCTCATGGCTTCATAAGCCCATCGGCTGCTTGAATTGAGTTGATAACAAAAGATGGTGAGAAAAATCCTTCTGCAAATTAAACAAATACTTGTGACATGTATCATATAGAATGAGCTTAAAACATGGAGGTCCAGCACATTCCTACCAACAGCTCCTGAATATGAATAACTGCTTTGCTCGCTTTTCTGCTTATTGCAAGCAGGGTAGCAGAGTATCAGATCAATTGCTCTTAGCGTTTCTACATAAATGCTGTCAGAAAAGTCCAGCTGCAGCTGCACCACCTGTTGAAAATAATAGATCCTGGACATTAAGGATGTTCTTAGAAATCTTTACCACATAAGAAAGCTAGAGCTGCAAAGTGCTGCTTGGTGTCTCATCCTGCCTGGGTATGGAGTCGCTCTATTTAACTAACACCAAGCTCCTAAAGGTCAGGACTGATGACAGACTGCAAACAGATGGAGTTTCCAAACCTTAAGATAACTCTCTGTACCTCCTCCACAGCTATCACAGCTGATCTACAGCAGCTGTCTCCTGCATTTAAGCTTAGTTTTTTGCCTAACCACTGTAAAGGTATTATTTACAGTTCAAAACCCTGACTTGGACACATCTGAACCCAGGGAGTGGCTGCTCTGGACTGATCATTAACAGCAGTAAATTCTATGCTAACAGCTTAGGGCTCAACTATTGTCTTTATACAGGAAAAGGGCCAGATAGTAATGAACATAGAGAACATCTATAAAACCATTAACAAGCTTTTTTTTTTTTTTTTTTTTTTAATTCTGCTTTCCTTGGCTTCTACTTTGATGTACAATCCAGTGAGTTATTTTTTAAATCTTCTGTAGCTTTTTCCATTTAATAAGACATTTTCCAATCACAGAACCCTCTTCCTTTGCTGCTGTCACATTCGCAGTCTTTCCATGCCACTGAAGGTGTCTCAGTCCTAAGGGAGGAGCTTTGCTTTATGGCCTTCCAGTATTGGGTTTTACTACTAAATTTAGGAAAAAAAAAAAAAAAATTCCTGGGGCTTTTGGGAAATTGTCAAAAAGTAATTTTTCTTTGACTGCAAAGCACAAACTCTCCAGATGCATTCCACCCTTGACCAAAACACTGGGTGTGGGTGAAAGCTCAACAAGCCTTGATCCATCGGTTCTGGAGAGCCACAGAGGAACTTTTCCTCCCATTCCTCAGAACAGAGGCCTCTGTTTTCCCCGTGTCCCAGTCTGGAACCTGGGCCTTGCATACATCCACACTGCTCTGATAGCAATCAGCTGTGCATTGTGTCACTGCTCCCCATTCTTACCCAGAATCATTTCGGCATCTGGGCGTTGCTGGCATATTCATGGAAGTCAGGGGAAATCTTCTTGCCACCTCTCTTTGTGAATTTTGTAGAAGCATAACTGGATCATCTAAAGTGCTGCTTGGAAGGGATCTCTGATGCTTTGAGCATTCTTAATGCAACCTTCACAGGTCATCACTCACGAAAGCTGGATTTCTTCTCCTTTTCTAAATATTACTGATGCATGAAGAGATACAGATTCAGTTCAGCTTCAGCTCCTCAAATTAGAAATGTATGTGTGCCTTGTGGTCTGTTGCATTAGAGGTGCTTGTACCTGTAGGCTTTTAGAGATGTGTATAATTGACCCTGTACTGAAGTGGAAAAAAACCACACGTTTGACTCACAGAGTAAATGGAAACAATTGCCAGCCTCTGTGGGGACCACATGTAGATAAGTTCTCTTAGCAGCAGGCTACAACCCACTATGCTCTTGCTCTTGGGACATGGTATCTTTTCTCAGAAGCTATTAATAGTGTGAAGCACTATCTAGTGCTTACCTCCTCACAGAAATGTTTTATTTATATTCACAACTGTGCACTCCTTACCCCATTATTTTCCACCACTACCCCTCCCAAATAAATATTCTTATTCCAGCGGTTGCTTGTGGGCAAATAAAAGCAGACCAGACAAATAGCTGCTTCACAACACTGCCTTTCCTTTCCCAAGCCCTATGCTCCCAAAGTATTCAGCAACAAGAAACCTGTGAATCCACAGACTCAGTCTTGCCCTGGGTTTCACAGCCTCAGCCTGATGGCCACACCAAGAAACCTCCTAACTTCTGCCATAGCTAGTACACCCTTTTTTCTCTCTGTAATTCTATGGTAAGGCTCTAGGATGCCCTTCTACTTTTTCCACGGTCAAATTCTTTAGTAATTCAACACTAACAGTAGCTGGAACTAAGTCTAAGCTTCCTAGTAGTAAAATGTTAGGACATTTAAGAAACATTCGTACCTGCTGGTCACCTATTTTAACCAGAGGCATGGCTTGGCAGCAGTTAAGAAGATGGGTGATATTAAAAATGTATTTGATGGTAAAAGGTACAATATACTTTGAAATAGTATTTTGTATATACCCCATTGGCAAACATATTGTATACAATGAAGCATGATGTAAAGGTAGCCTGGCTCGCAATGAACCGAGTTGGTACCTCAGCTCAAACCCCACAGCCGCTGCCTATCTGCTGCCAGTTTCCACACTCACTGCACAGAGCTGCTAATCGCTTGACCAGTGCTGCACCAAGGCAGCTACAGCACTTGTACTCAACTGGTTTCCTCACTGCTGCTCTGCAGGGGGGCTGCCTGGTGTTCCCCTCCGTTGGCATGCTGAGCAAGTTCCTCCACACGGTGCTAGCTGCAATGCTACATCTTCGGAAATTCTTGGCCCCACCTGCTGTTGTGCTACTGAGAGAGCTGAGAACTGCAAGAGCTGAAGACAATGTCTTACAGGCTATTCAACTTTGGCTTTAGCGAGTCTCCTTCTGTGACTAACAGACGACATCGGAATAAAGAAAATTAGTACACAGCCCTCTCCCTTGGAAAGACAACTAGTCTCTCCCCTCCATATCCGTCCCCTTCTCAAAATCCAGCAGATACTATGAGGAACTTAAAAGAACTTAGGTTCTCCTCAGCTTCTTTAAGCAGGGATTATTGTAGTTTCCCCATGTTGGGAAATGAACCTATATAAAGGCTCATAGTGATAAAGTATCTTACTCTGTTCCCTGATGAAAAAATTTTTTTACTCCTGAGAATTTGTTTGCCATAGAACAGGTCTTGGCCAGGAGCTGCAGGTAGAAATGAGTGTTTTGGGGCTGAATGCAGATGGTAAGCAGCTCAGCATGGGCAGTCACTGAAAGGGTTTTTCTGGGCACTTTCCTCTAAAGCCGGGGGACAAACCTGAACAGATTTCAGTGTGAATTCTGATTTCACATTACTGTTACCTTGAAAACTTATCTTGCAGTTGCAGCTGAATGTAGTATTACTTTCTTGCGCTATGTTGCTCTATTCGACTTTCACCTATGGCCACGTTGCCATGGTAAAGTCACTCCTGTATGTGTATGTTTTAAATACATAACCTACAAAGCACTTTGGATTCCTTTGACATGGTAGGCATCTATTTTCCAGGCGATTTTCCTGTTTTAGATACAATCCGTAAAACCAATGGAGAACATGCTACCAGTGGGCCAATTCATATTTCCACAGCAGCGTCACTAAAATCCTATGTACACATGTTGCATGTTACACATGTAAGTACTCTTTAAGCATATGCCTGTTTTTTGGATCAAGCATCTACATAATATGTCTTTGGTTTCATGCTGTTATCATGCTGCAAAGTAATTCCTTGTGATTTTCATAGCAAGTATAGAGAATTATAGCAGCCTTTGGTTGAAATCAACAACAGTACAAATTTTATCCTTCATAGTATAACTTCTCTAAATAAGCTAAAGCATTATTTATTCTTGTATTAACACCTGTTTCTACTTGCCTCTCAAAATGACCATTTTTGATTTTATATGTCTATGAATAAATAAAAAAAGAAATCAGATTAGATAGGTAATGCTCTGAACATGCACATTCGTCCTCTCAAAGTACTAGCCAGAGAGCTCTTCAAAATATCAATTATTCAAATATTGAAAAACAAGTTGCATATTGCTTACCTCAAGCAGATTAGCAATGTTCTTCCATTTATTTATAAGGTACTCTGGAAGCACCTTTTCACTCTAAGAAGAAAGATTCTGGCAATCAGCAGAACATGAAAAGAGAGGGAGGTTGACTGCTGCAAGTTACAGAACTATTTACCAGTGCAGATCCTGGGCTCTTTTTTCTCTTGTGCCAGGGATTTTCATTACCAGAGAACAACAATCTGAGCTGAACATTTGCAGAAAGAGAAAGGGTCTAGAAGAAGTCCGTGAAATTGCTGTTTAACATTATAATGCAATCAACACTGGAGGTGAAGAAAGAATGCATATACAGGTGCTATTCTGGATGCTGCTTGCTTCCAAGTGGTACCCATTGGGAGAACATCCCTTTCCCTTCTAATGGATTCAAATACATCCCAGAACTTAGAGAAAATGAATGCTGTCCAGATAGCCATTTCTAGATTCTGTACGATGGAACTATTTAATATATGCAGTATAAAACATAAGATATATCCTATACACAATGCTGAATAGTAGGTTTTACAATAAATAGTAGGAAATTCATTATTTTCAGCTATGCTAGCGCTTCGTAGATGTACACGAGAACAAGTGCCAATTTTTTTTCAATGATAAAATTATTTTGCATCAAGGCTGGTGACAGCCAAAATGTTCACATGAACCAGAATCCAGTTACCGTGTTGAATTTTGTGACTCCTGTGGAATTAGGCAAGTAGCCCCTTACATTACAAGTAAATAATTTATTTTTTAACATGAGTCATGCATTATCTCTCTCAGAAGAGACCATTAGATCTGCTGTTCAAAGCCATTTTTCTGCTGGGAGTTCTTCATGAGCAATAATGTGGTTTACAGATTCAACATCATAAACTAGCAAAGCGTGGGAGCAGCAGCAAACTTCCTGAGCCCACTTTTTAAGATCTTCAGAAATCTTGATGTTGTGTGCAGCATAAGGGCAAGATTAGCATACAGAGTAGTCTCTTTATATCTGCATCACTTTCAGTAGTTTATAGGGAGGAGCATGGGAATAAAACTAGTCAAGACAAAATCATACCACTTTGAGAAAGACATAGACAGAAAAATTCAAGAATACTGGCTAGTAACAAGCTCTGCCAGTCCTACAGATATACAAGGATGTTACAATCTATAGAGGCTACTGGCAGCAGGACCAGAAGTCTGCATGGGCACTGACACATACATGCTGTCCATCTTCAATCACTAAAGAATGACATCAAATCCATGGAATACCAAAACTGGTATTAAGTACAGCTTTTCTTAAGAATAGGCTCATTATTGTAATTATTTTCCATATCTATAAATGTACTTACTATAGTTATTTGTATACTGCAGGAAAGGACAGAGCTTCACCTATAAATAGTTTAGAAAAGATGGACAGAGTGGTTTTGGATATAAGAATGTTTTCTCTTCCTGTGTTACTTTAATGGAATAAATGCCAATGCTTTTATGAATTATGAATGTAGCAGTCCTCTTTCCAAATGAAGATGTTGGAATTCTGCCACTGGAACGAGGTGCTCATATTACATACTGCCAGCAAATTTCTGTTTCTTTAATGAAAACTAGATTACTAAATCACTTTTCTTTTGAAAAACATTACTTTTGCCTATAATGATGTTGCA
The DNA here is from genome assembly GCF_011004875.1 of Balearica regulorum gibbericeps. Taxonomy (NCBI): domain Eukaryota; kingdom Metazoa; phylum Chordata; class Aves; order Gruiformes; family Gruidae; genus Balearica; species Balearica regulorum. The sequence goes on from NC_046190.1 coordinate 18,980,547, forward strand.
GAGCATATTCTCCTCTAGAATAAAAGATAAAAAAATAATCAGGATAGAAAGCAATTTGAATCACAGTTCTAACAGCGAAATTCATATGCTGTGCCCCTGATGTAAACAGCTGTTTGTGTACCACCTACCTTCCTCCTTCAATAAAACATAATCTGGGTTTATGACTGATCAGGCATTTGTTACTAGTCCCATGCATGTTTTTTCCCCCACAATGCTTCTTTTCTTAGCTACCCAAAACAAAGTAATTCCTTAAAATAATTTAATCACCAACATTTTTAACGGATATCTTGCTTGCTGAAACATGGCTCCCTACTTAGGAGCAGAATTTTGCACTTAAGTGTGATTCAATTTCTGTTTCATAAAGAATGTAGTAGCATTATGTACAGTTTGGGGTTTTTCCATTGAGTGACCCTACATCTCAAGAACACCTTTAGAAGACGGGAAAGTATTAGTCTGTGACCTTTGACAAATCTGGAGGTCAAATATTCAACATGAAAAGGGTTCAAAGCAATCAAGTGAGGCTGCACAGGTTACACAGCAGCCAGCAGGCCAGCACTTCTCTTTGCCTATCAGCAAACTGCAACGTTACTAACAAATCCCATGGAAACAATGTTTCATTTAATCGTATGTACATACTGCAAAACACTATATATACCTTCACATTTTGTGTTCACAAGCAATTGTTATCTTCTTCTGCTAACATCTAGAAGGATTTCACAAGAGGATGCAAAACGCTGTTTGTCTCAGGTCACTTTGGTTTAATCAGCAATCCTTTCTATTATTTCCAAATCTGAACCACATCTCGGGTCTTGTGCAGTGGTATTGCAGGTTTCACAGTAGCATTTCAGACAAAAAGTATGAGTTTTCTTAAGTAACAGCTCTCCCTCCATTGTATTTCTCTGCAATAACTCAGTATATAGTATGAAGACTGTTAGTTCACACCAAGGGCTCCTTTATAAGGATATCCTTGAGCTTCCAATTTGCATGCGCATTTATTTTATGTTACCTTAGAGTTAAAAAACCCCAACAACATAATAAAGGGTAATCAGAAGGTAAGTGCGCAGAACAATAAATACTACTGAAACCATATTAATTCAGAAAAGCATCAAAAAGGGAGAGAACAGAAAGGAAAAAATAAATCTGACCTGATAAAAAGCAGTGAAATTAGGTTTAAAAAAAAACCAAACTGTAGCAGAAGCTCTATGGGATTGTAAAGGACTGAAATGCACTTTTTAAAAAAAGCCTCAAACACAGACTCACACTGTATAACCTACCTGGTTATATTTTACAAATGGGGTGCCAAGTCCAGTCAACTTTCATGTTAGGCAGGCTTTGCACCCATCAAAGTTAATGGTAACACTCTCTAGGACATTAATGAGAACAAAATTAGGCCATGTAAGTACCTTCTGATTTGTCTATAAGGGAAAACATTACTGCATTCCATTTTCTACTCTGCATTTCTGTGACTTGATAGTATGCTTGCATGATTAAGATATTTGAATTAAAACATTTTCTAGCTTTATATTACAAACTAGAGAGAAGTCAGATAAAACCAGAGATTTTTTATTGCACAAAATAAATTATATAGAAACAATGCAACAAAACAACTCGTATTGTAGGCTGCACAACAGATGTTACAACGTGAATATATTTATTGCTTTGAGAAAGGAGCGATTCAGTGCTAGTAAGCAGATTAGTTATACTTCTTGCTCATCTAAATTTGTCATAAAATTAATCCAACTGGGCTAGAGGCATCTTGCAGCATACGGGTCACACCAAATTGTTATTTGTTACCAGCTGCTGTAAAGGTGCTGTGAACATTCCTGACATTAGCGTGAAGCACTCCATTTAACGTCACGGGTACCGAGCCAGACAGGTAGTTACATAATTAGGAATTTCATTAGATATCAGATATATTTATACACAAGATTCTAAAAGGTCCATTTACAGAGTTTGCATGAGCTGTTGTTCTAAAATAGATCTTGCTTACAAACGTTGATGCAGCTTTGAACAGGCACACTTCACTCTACATGAAGAGGCAGGATCATGGGCTTTTGCAAAAAAAAAACCAAACAAACAAAAAACAAACAAAAAAAGCCCCCAAACTCCCACAATCCCCCCCCCCCCCCCCCCCCAACAAAAACCCAAACCCCTAGTACCAGCACTTCCCTGACCTAATTGTAAAATTGCTCACTAGTGTTAACTCACTTACAGGTGTCTCATTTTCTCCAGGGCCACACTCTGCTTCTAAGGATTTTAGCACAGATTAAAAAAAAAAAAAAAAGCAAGCAAACCAACATTCCTTTGGTAGAACTGGGTGAAATTTACAGTGTTTTTTAAAATACTTCAAAACACAAAATATTTGGTTCTTTAAAAGATACAAGACTGCAATCCTGGCATTGCACTCAGCTCAAATGGATTTAAGTTTTTAAAATTGCTACTTCATGGACCCTGAGATGTTGACCCCCCAATGAAATAACAGAAATTAGCTCTTAACAAAAATTATAATAATGGTCAATATTGAAATGATAAAACACATCAGAACCTGATCACTTGCAGATCTTTGTGAAGCATGCATATTAATGAGATAGTGGCATTACAAATGTACATAGTCTGAGTGAAATTCTCCCCCAATTTGACAATTATGCAAGTATTTACTCAGCTGAGTTTATAATGCTGAATTCTACTGCTAGTGTACACACTCAGTGTTGCAAAACTTACTTACTTCTGGGAAGGTTAATATAATAAGATTAAATTTAAACAATATTAGCCACCTATGAAAGGAAATTCAGTGAGGAAGTGGGAATTCTGGGACATTTCAAGTCTTAGCTACAAGGATAATTAAAGAAAGTAGCTCCACTGAGGTCAAGCTGAAGAGCTTAACTCAGCATCAGGCCCATGGAGTAGACCCCTGTAAAATCCCACTGAAATAAGTAAATAGATTTTGGATTGTACGCTAATAACTACAAACAAATGCGGTTGCCACTCTTTACTGTGCTTTAATAAAATTCTTTGCTTTACTGTTTTGTTGTTGTTGGTTTTTTTTCCTGAAACTGTTAATGCACTATGTTGAATCAAAATACAGTTAAGAGTGAGGCTTTAAATAGCTGCAAAATATTACAAGAAATGAGTTATTCTGAACTTAAAAAATACTATTTGTACAAATGCTCAGAAACTTTAGTGATGCAATCATGTTCCATGCATGTACCCAGCAGTAGTTTCCTTTGCAGGAAAGTAAGTATTAAACATGACTAATCTGGCATACTTTTTCATCAGAGGAACTGTTTTTTTTAAATACTGTACGTAAAATTCTGTCACCATTTTATAAAAATGTTTGTAAGTACAATAAGATTCAACTGAATAACCAAATACACCTCAAAACATCCATAAAACACAAACATCACCAAAAAATAACTAGTATTTTTTATAATTATTATGAAGTAGAAATATAAGGCAGGATGAAGCTAATATCAAAGATGAAAAACAGCACCACCAGTCTATGTTTTGCAATTAGCTTTCTGATCGGACAGAAAATATATCACCATAGTCAGATACAATTGATTAAGAAATGCATTTAGCCCAGCTGTACTAACTATACAGCTTCACACAGAATAAACATTCCATAAATCAACAGAAAATACATTTGAGCACAAAAAATAAAAATATGTAAGTGATTCTCTAAGCAGCATTTTGTTGGTTTTTTTTTTCCCCAAAACATTAACATAGATATTGGACTGATTAAATATCTACAAGTGCTTTTCCTTTACAAAAATACATATATTCTTAATAGTAGGATAGACTGTCATTAACAATGACCTGTGTTTTTTTCACTTCAATTTGAATGATTTATAAGCTAAATTTTACAACCACAAAAAGGTTTATTTGTAATATGATGTTATCACTTTTGACAAAAAGCTTAAAACATTTTATATTTTAAAACAAATTAGCAACATAACATCACAATATGTTCTATGAGCTCTTAAGTACTGTGAGGGCTGTTATATTAAAAACTGGTAACTACTGATCAAATGCAAGGAAGCATTAGAACATTATTACTGCTCACCACAGGCTCCTTTCTTATCCTAACTTGGATCACAGCTTATATAAGGACACTTAGGCCCCCATCCCAAAAAAAAAATCCATTGAGAGCAACTCTAGATCATCTGTTCGGTAGCCTGGAACATCCAACAATTCAGGCTTTGCATTAATTTTATAAAACATAACATATTTTCCTTTCAATAGTTAAGTCTGCAATAAGGGAAAAAATGATGCATTGCTTCATATTTATTCTAAGAAGCTTGTATATGAGAAAAAAAAAATACGATCAGTAAGTTTTTAGAATGAAATATTTCAGTCAGCTAAGTAATTAAATTGTCCTATTACTTTCCAGTTTAGTTAATCACTATCCTGGAAAAGGAAATCAGGATATTTGGATTTCTTTATTCTTTCTATTTTATACTGCACAAGTAAAATAATCGACTTCTGGCTAATCAATGGTCTCACGCTGAGGACAGCAATGCCATTTACTAAAAAAATATCTATAAAAATCTGTAAAACACACTTAATATCTTCTCATTATCCTCCAAGCCTGTCCTTTCCACCCTCCAAAATATCACTGAACTACAACTAGAAACCCCAAAAGTAGCTTGGTGAATATTTTGTGCTTTGGAAGGTTTACAGGATTGACAGCACACTGAAGTTTTTTATTAGTTCACAGACCAGGTATAGCAGACACATCAGTAACGCAAGCCTTTGTGCTTTTCTTCGTGAACAGGAGCTATGACTCAAAGAGCTACTCTAGGTCTGTCAGCTGAACTTTTATGCTACTCCAGTTGGTTTTTCTCCTTCTCTATTTTGTTTTGGAAACTGCTAGGTGTGCCTAACCCTTCAGCATGGTGACACAGAGAGCTACCACCAGTCAAGTGCTGCATGACTGATTCCGGGTGTAACTCTTGACCACTGCACTCCGGAGAAGTGTCAATGCCTTATTCCAAGTCAGTTTCTGGGTGTCTTACCTTTGGTATTAAAGAGGTCCTTAAAACTATTAGGCAATCAGATTATCCATAAAAATAGTTTATTTTTAAAAAAACCCCTTTTTTAATGAACAAACTAAATATCTGACAACAAAGAGTAATTTTAAATCAATTAGTATGTGATTTTTTCAGTAAAAAGGGAGCATGTTTCATTTTACTGCATCAAAATTCATGAGACAACAGCAACAATGTCCACTATACTGAGTATAATACAAAACAGAATTTTAGGAGTAGAATACCATCACAAAATATGTGCCTTGCACTTTGATAATAAACATCTTTATTACAACTTCATTTGTAATACAAACCTCAGTATGTTAACTAGCAGCACAAACATTGCAGCAATTTTGTATGGTGTATAGCAACCTACTCTCAACTCTTACTTCACTTTCCACTCGCTATCAGGAGGAAAAAGGAAAATGCACAGTAACTACTTCTGTTCACCTCATCCTGTCAACTGTCACATTATTAAACCTTGTTAGAAGCGTTTGCTAAAAATACACGTAAAAGTCACTTCAAAGACAAGTACGCCTAATGGTTCAGATAAACATGCAAAGTCAAACTAATGCCTCTCTTTGGTTAAAATTAATGTAATTACAAAAACTTCCACCCGTAGCCATCTTTCATTCAAGAATGTCTCCTTCCTGAGCCTCCAGATATGGGTCTCTCTCTGCAAGTACAAAAGGTGGCCTGAATCTTTCTTCCCATCTACAGAGCTCCTCCATTTCACCGCCACACTTCAGAACCACACAGATCTAAATTGCTTACTAGAGAACGAAACAACGTCCTTACTCAACTGTAGTAGCAAGCTACCTGAATTTGGACGATGATTTATGGCACATACCTTGGATGGAAGAATGTGTCAGGAATTCATTAATTAATCAATTTTGTATTCTGAAATCTGATGTTTTAATCTGATCTACAGACAGTGTAGACAGTAGTTTTTTTAAAAAAATTCAACAGGTAGATCTGCTTATGGAGAAAAATATATTATCATTATAAGATCACCTTTGGGGGACATTCCTACAGAAAGATGTTTCAGCTGAGTTCTGAAGGCCAGACTACCCATGTGTGATAAAACTAGTGGTAAATGAGCAGTTTGAAGCCTTTCACATTTCCTTTAGGGTGAATCAATCCCTTTGTGTCTTGGAATCCATCCTGGAACATGCTCCGGTAGAGTGCAATCCCTCCTCAAACAAGTGTCTTCAGCTGAACACCTTCTGGAAGCATTATCTTGTTCAAACTGGTTATAAAGGATTCAAAATGCAGAACTGGGAAAACTTTACTGAAATTCATGAGACCTGCCTGACGAACCAAACCTCTTCCTCATCTGCAGTTTCTCCTTTATAACTCCTCAATGTTTCTACTTGTTGGCCATGAAATGGGGTGGGGTATGGGAACGGGCAAAGGATGTGTAAGAACCTAGAATTAATTATGGCACACAGGGTGCCTGAATAGACATTTTAAGGGAGATAAAATAACATTGCATCAAGTAAAACAAGAGGTGAATATCCTGCATGATATGTGCATTTTCGATGGAATCAGATGCCTTCAATCTGTCTAGGTTAAGTGAAGAAATTGGACCAAGCTCTTGATCTAAGCACCTCTATGTATTTGCTGTGGATAGGCATGTAAGTTTTAACCGACCTTGGTCTTTTCCAGGATAAAAATGAGTTTGCTCAGTCCATGTAATTGACCAGTATTTTAAATAGCCCCTCTATAAACAGGGCTCAATCTGTTTATTTTGAGACTAATGACTGGCTTTGAACAACTATCTGTTCTCTAATATTTCTACCATCTGTAGTACCTGACTGAGCTGGATGCTATTCCTTTTGTTGCAAGTCCTCCCAAGAATATTTCTTCTGGAGAGTGAATGCCTCTTGGTGTCTTCAGTGATATGAAAATGTAAAAAAACCACAAATGGAACAAAACAACTCAGTGATTGGTTCAATTAAAGGACTAAACCCTGGCCTGCTTTGTTATTTTAGAAAACAGAGGAGAAGGAAAATTGTTTACTTCTCTCACAAAGTCTTGTCTAACAATTATACATGGGAGACATAAGATGGAACTTATTGTTTTTGTCTGCAGCAGAGAACAAGAGCCTAGCTTATATCTAAAGGGACTGTGATCAACCTCTTTTCTCTTGCAGATATACTGCAACTGTTTTTGATAACTGCGGAAGAGAAAAGACAAGTCAAATTGCTGGAGCCTAAGAAGAAAAAAGACCAAGATCCAGAATTCAAGGGTTCTTCATGCAGAAAATGAAATAATTTCAATATAAATGTAATTCTTCTCATATAGTTTCTAGTGAGATAGGCTTTTTTCAATTTTAAATTATCTAACAGAACGCATTTCTTTTTCTGCTTGTTTCCCATGAAAGAAAGCTTCTCAATACAGTATGTTTATGAAATAGTCTTGCTGAAAATATTAAGACCATAGATAAAATACAGAAGCAAATATTACCCTGTCAAATGCAAATAATGGGCTTAAAAGGTATTCTGTATTAACAATCAGGCACTTTGCTTTATATAACATTTTCAGTAAAGTCAAAATAATACTTTTTAGAATTTTTTTTTTGCATAACAACTGCAAGCTAGCTGAGTATGCACAATATATTTATTGCGTTGCATACTCATAGGACCCAAATCCCAGAAGTTTTCATACAAACAGTACCTACTATAGTGATGAGTCACTTAGATTATTGTAGTAATCTTATTTGGTATTTCATCCAAATAAAAATATGCTTATAGAACCAGGCCCTTTGCTACGAGCAGTGTAGTAATGCGTGACAGAAGATACATTTCTTGATTAATCATTTAATTCCATATAGTTTGAGATATTATAAGATCTCGCTTGTAAAATCTAGCTTACAGTTTGTTACTAGACAAATGCAGCATACAGCTATGCTCAATAAAAAGTTGCTTGTGACTTTCATTAATGAATTACCCCACAGTTAAAAGCAGACAAAAGTTTTTCACTTTTTTGGGGGAAAAAAGGAGCACCAAATGTGCTAAATAAGAGGCAGCAAGGTTAGGTAGTAGCGTGGAATTTTTTAGGTCTTATTTCTCTGCAGCTAGGTACTGCCAATATGGGAAAGCCATAGAAACATAGTGGCAGCAACACTTATTTTATATTCCTATTCTTTACAAACATGCAATGGTGACACTTTGTCATGGAAATGCTCAGGAAGTGTGACTGTATACAGCAGTCTGCTCTAGGATGGCATATGGTGCGGCTTTAATGGAATGCTTAGGTACTCATTTTGCTTTACCTCATCTTTGGCACATAGGAATCTGTACACGCATTCTCATATTCCTATGCTGTTCAGATATACTTAATTGGCACAAATGAATTAAATATGCATGTCTGTAGACACATGGCACATAGGTACTATACAGGAGGGAAATTTCCTGTAAAAAAGGCAATGCCTGTGTTATACAGGCTGCCCAGTTATGATATGTATTTTACTGGCACTTCGCTGCTACAAAAACTATTAAAATACAACAGCACTCAGGCACCGTGCCATCAGATCAGAAATGCATAAAGTGTAGGTGGCTAGATCATATGCATTTAATGCCATGATTCTTGGCTGGGAACATTAAATCATATCTGTCAGTATTTTCCATGCTTAAAATGAAGATTTGCCTTCTGTAATCTAGCTTTAAGTTGCATGAAGAAAATATCATGAATTAAACCAATGTTCAATTCCAATCAAGAGAATTCATGGTTCTCTGAATTGTGAATACAGAAAGTCATTAAACAGTCAAATCTTCTATTAGTTGCCATTCAGAAGCCAATACAAAGTAGTCCTAATTCAGGGGTCCTGTTAGGTGGATGCAAACTTCCATGTAAGATACCTGAAAACGGATTAAAAATAATGTGTTCTTCTCTTTCTAAAACAAATCCACTCAAATTTGTCAAAACAGCAAGAGCAACCGTTGAGAAAAAAATTGTCCCCTCAACCAAGCAGAAATTATGCTTAAGAGTACTACCATTAGGTTTGTGATCAACTGAAACAGGCGTTTTATGTCAAGTGAATCTACAGTGAAAATTCTGGTATAAAAACACGTGAAATATATAAAAACTGTAAGGTGTCATTTGTGTGTGCATGTAAATATTTACAAATAGTATTCTATTTCTACCGTACAAAACAACTGTATATATTAAAGAGAAGAATGATTTGCAATTAGAATGCATGCTCTGCTCTTCCAAGCTGCTCCATGAGGAGGACCTCTATATACACAAAGAACCTACTTTTCCCTAGGGACTCTGCAGAGGAGAAGAGCTTTGCCTGCATGGAGTATCTTCTTGTTTCTGTCAAGTAGCACATCACAGATTGGGTGGGCAAAAAGACAACTGCTTCCAGCAGCCAGTATGTACACTCCTTCCCATCTACAGTGTGGGCAAACCAGTGCCTATACCAGTCAGCACACGATGCCTGCAGAAATCAGCAGCAGCTTCCTAAACATTTTGCTTCCCCAGGTTCACTGGCATCTGCACAATATGTGCAACATTGACCTGCAATGGCAGGTTTCCTAAACAGACCGCTACCGACAGCATCTTTATTTCTGCATGTCATATGGGCTTTGGAGTGCAATGGTAGAAGTTAACCTGACTATATACGGATCCCTCAAGTCATCAATGTCAGAACTCCTACCAGCATTAAAGGGGCCAGATTTAATCCACAACATGCTTCTTTCTCCTACAGAAACATACTAATGTACACGAACAAAAATTTTCAAAGGAGCTACAGCCTTGCATCTATCTTTTACACTCAATCCCAAGACAGAATTTTCCCTTTGTCTTATCTAAGTATGATTAGTTCACTCTATAGTAGCTTCTGAAAAGTTGATTTGGTTCCTTTTTCCTGTATGCAAAAGGCATAAGAAAGTAAAGAGTTATCTACAATACTAGCAGGTGTGTATTAAGTAGAAATTACATAAAGGTACTGAATTATATGTATCTTCACAGAATTTCAAGTGAGAAACTCAACTGACTTTTAAGCAGAGCAAAGACAACGGAAGACTACAGAAAACATATGCCTTACTATGCTTCCTGGAACATTACCAGAAACCTCAATAAACATTCTATACTAGAACCATTACGCTTGCAATACCCAAGGCAACAATCACTTTTTATCCAGCACTACCAGGTCTTAGGAAAAAGACGACCTGAACAATTATTTTGGTCAGACTGCTTATCTTCAGTATTGCATTACCTCTAATTTTATGGAAAAACAAATGAAAATTTCTATAATGAATTCTAAACTCCAGATAGTCACAAGAGATACATAATGTAATTAAAGCTACATATTATTTTTGTTTTAGCATATTATATACCTCCAACCAATCTTAAAAGGCAACGCTTACTACGAAAGGCAATAATTATGTAAAATTTTGCCTTAGTTGCAATCTTACAGTGAAATTTATTTATTCCATAGACACTTACATTATTTTTAACTTCCTTTCCATGGAGGCTTTATTACAAGAAATGTAATCTGACCAGAAGCCATTTTCCAAAAATAGCTAGTATCCCAAATTCCAATCTTTAGGGAAACCATAGAAAAGTGCAATCACAAAGGCTGCGATGCTTTTAAGCAATATTAGCCAAATTTATTTAGAAGATTTAAAATTTAAAATGTTTTGAATTACCATGTTCTACATCGCTTGTTAAAGGTAATTAATCTTCACTTACTGCAAAAGGACTGTTGCGCACTCATGAGTGAGCTATACCTGGACCCATGAGAAGCTTATCAAGAAAAAGGTAGTGGCCCAATCACCACTTTTCTAAATATATTTTCTATACAAAATATTTTCAAGGTATAATCCTCAGTTATTTGTACAGTACTCTATGATTTAAACAACAATATTCAGTAAAATAGTAAGTGTGTGAAACTGCAACACCACACGGAATGAGCACTCTGCCATTTTGCTAGTGTGATCAATATTAGGACCAGAAAAATTTTCTACCACGCAAGCAAAAATATTCCATAGTTTTTGAATCTTGACTGTACACTTCATGATTTTGGCTATGATTTGCAGCACACTCGTAAGATACACAAATATCTTATGCACATTTCAGTAGCAGAATGGCACTTGGCTTGCTCTAATAGAAACAACAGAGATGCAACTGACAATTTTAAGAAAGACAATGTCCTTATTTGCATGCTGAAAATCTGGTTGTGTCCCCCTAATCCAGGCACATCCATTCATTGTGCAATCTGTCGATGGGTAAACAAATAGTGCAGGATTCATCTCAGTGGGATCTGGCCCTTTGGTCTAACCGAAGTCAATTCTAGGTCGATACTGAAGTACCATAGGGTAAGACTAAAAGCAAAACCAAAACAACAAAAACAGACAAGAACACATGAAGACGTAATTCATAAAAAATACAAAGAAAATGCAATTAAAGAGTGCCTTAAGAATAGCCAGAGCTTATCCCTAAGACACATGTTTATGGCAATCAGTTTTATTTATGTGAAAAAATTCTATACATTTCAACAGTTAAATCCACACCTGTACTTCAAATCTATACTTAATCTCTAAGTCAGTTGTAGCTATTTGTCATTAATATAAAAAGCCTGTATCTGCTTTTATATATTTCATGATTTATATGTTTTACAACATATATATATATATATATGGAGTGCTCAAACAACTCTTATTTCTGTGTTGCTGTGTTTGAGGAAAAGCAATCTTGAAATTTTATACTTTCTAAAACAAAGTCCATTTATAGATGATGTACTTGGTTTGATTTTTATATATACGGAGGTTCCATAGTTATACTAGTAGTCAGCAGTAATTAATGGGAGCCAGGCTACTCTGGTATTAAAAAGAAAAAAAAAAAAAGAAAAAAGATCAGGTCAAATTGCTGTCAGCTGATTTTCTGAGACATGAGGGCTAACTTCTCCCTCAACTCCTCAACTTCAGATCCAGTGATACATTTTTTTTAGTTCTTAATGGAATTAAAAAAAAAAAAAAAAAAAAAAGGCAAATCAACTGCTTGATCCCTGAAGTGGACAAAACTGTTGTGGAACGGGAGGCAAGAGTGGGTGGGTTTCCAGAAAGTGCTGTGGAATACCTGGGCATTTGTTGCTGGAAGTTCTGTTTTACTAATTGTCTTACTTTTTCAGTCTGACAGCATTTCATTTCAATCATGTTTTCCTCTTAACTCCATTAGGGTACTAGACATTTTCTATAGTATAAACCCCATGAAAATCTTATTGTCTCAGCAACTGTATGGGCTTAACTACCTCTCTGCCACAAGGCAGAGGAACATCACTAATTTAAGTAATTTTTAATTGCAAATTTGGAATTATAAATAATTATTACAGAAGCTATCATTAAAAACAGAAATATTTTACTGGATCCTTCAAATGCAATACAGATGAACTTCAGTGACCAAAAAGAAAGATATCACTGCAGACACCTATACAGGTTAACAAACTTTCCATGCCATGGTAGTGAAATGATCACCAGAACTAAATGTGATCATACTTGCTGGGGATTTACAAACTGGAGTGCAGAGAAATCAAAACATAAACCCAGAGGTATTCAACAGTAGCAGGAGCATTGAAGAGAGAAGACAGGGAGCACCATGTGTAGTCTGCACGTGCAATTAACAAACATATATTTGTAGTACCATAAATTACTGATTTTTTTTTTTGTATAGGATATGACTACCATATTACTTAAATGCTATCTCACATGTTTTTCACTTTGATTATATAAATTGTCTCTAAAAGTACCCAACTGTAATTGGAAGTGCACACAGGCAGAGACAGAGCAGTTGCCTCACTGAAACTGCCATGTAAACTAGTCAGGCTCAGTGTTTTTTGCAAACAAAATTACAAACCAGCTGTATAAATAAAATGCACTATGCTGGAACAATTCTAATTATTGAAGTAGGTACAACTGCAGTAGTTTACTCCCATCCATAGTGGGGAGCGACTATCATTAACTTTAATTTTTGGTCAAACAAAAATATTATTTCAAACTTCCAAAGTAACTTCTAGAAATTAGTTCAAATCAAAATTCTCAATGAGGAAACTGAAATATGGTTTCATATAGGTGTGAACCAGCTTGATCAATGACATTTGGAAATCAGCTTCAGTTTGCAGATTCTGGAGGTATAGGTTTGTTATATTCTAGAGACAAGGCATTACTCCATTTTTAAAGATGTGAAAGGAATACAGCATTAGAAAAATCTAGCATTTCTTTACTCCATTAAAGAGAATATATGAATTGCCATAAAGAGATGAAACCAATGTAGTCTCTTTTGATTCACACTCTTCAGTTTTAATCCCCTGTCAGGGACTGCCCAACACTAGTAGTTAGAAGGATGAGCTAAGAAGAGGTAGATGTTTCCAGACTGATGCAGATATCAGCCTACAGAATGGTATCTCTCTAACACAAAGATAAATGGCCTAATGTAAAGTGAAAGAAACCTCTCAAACTTTTGAATGGATTCTATTTATTCATTCAATAAAGTTTTCTCTGAATGATCGAAAATGTTGAGGCCTTGCTCATAGTTTTAGCTCTTTGTAGCGAGGAGTTATAAAAACTCCACAACTTGGATTACAATTGGAGTCTGACAGGACCTTAACGACTGTAGTATGTACAGTCGTGAGTGCCTCTTACCTGATAAAAAGTGCCATCCTGTGAGCAGACTTGCGAAGATGAGCAGTTCTGACACCGAAACTGCGAAGGAGATGATTTTTCTGATCAGATAAGAGGCATCCACAGCTGGACATATACATTTACCATTTAATTATTTTTTTTAAATTTTCAAATGTAAAGCTTAAAATTAGTTTACTTATTTAAAAAGGAAAGAAGTCTCCAATGAATAAATGGATATTTTCCCTTTACTACTCTACTTCTTGTAAGGTGCATGGGTGTGCCAGTAAAAGATCATGATGAATAGTACCATAGATGGAGATAATGAATTTACTTGATCTTCATCCAAAAGAAGAGATTGTTAATTAATTACCATTACAACTTCTGTTTTATAACAGGACCCAACACAGTTATGGAAAACAAAATCATAGAAGCCCAGATGTTACTGGATTTGCTACCAGCACAATGTAATGTTTACAGGTTTTAGTTTGTCATCTCTGACTTCAGGAGAATGATGTAAAACTACATAAAGGAAAAGATGAACACATACCTGACTATACTGTGTGTATATAAACACAACTTAAATCTAATCAAGAGTTTTCAATTCTTATTTTCACTTAATGTTAGAAACTATAGTTCTGAGATTTTTGAAAAATTTTAACCAGAACAAATAAAGTCCTTTTTGTCAAGATGATAGTTACTGTTGCTTCTAAACCAATGCAACTGCCAAAAGTCCATTTGTAGGCAGGGGGTGCAGAATTAAATATCAGGAAAGAATTCTATTACCACTAAAGTTGTTGCGTCAACATTTCTTAATAGTACAGCCAATGCTAACAAAAATATAAGATGGTAAACCAAACAAACACCCACTGGTTTCAAGGTAATACTGGAAGAAAAACAAACTTAAAGCTCCCTTATTGGTATCATATTGGGGTTTCAGCAATCACCACATTTCAATATAATATTACTTTCAATTTAATGAATACTTGCCTATATACAATAACTCCCCTAATTCCTATCAAAAATCTATCCTTCTCTCCCCTTCAGATTTAAGTAAAACTTTAAGAAACTTGTGAATTGCTAACTCCACAGTGTGCTTAATTCTCTGTCTTCTCTCTCTGTGCACCAGTGTTTTTTATTCCAACTACTAGAAAGCTTAAAAAAAAAAAAAAAAAAAAAAAAGACGACTACAGAAAGTTTGGAATTTTCTACAGATCAGTACATTAACATATGTTAAGTGCTTAACCTTAGCTGCACTCCAATATAGCCTCCACTGGTAGTGATAGACAACAAATCTGCAAATACTACAAAGCAATGAACAGTGAAGAACAACCAACAGCCACACACAAACGAATTTATAAAAGAAAGAGAAGAAACAGGGATATGACTTTTAACAAAAAACCCCCAACAAACAAAACAAACAAAACAAACCCAATGCAATATAAGGGCTACTAAATCAAAGTGAATATCAGACCTGAAAGAAATGTCTTTTAATAAGTTAAATATTGCGATTCTAAAATATACACATTCAGCAAGGAAAACTCATTTAGCTGTGTTATCTGGATGTTAATGTTACACAGCATATCTAAAAAAAATGGGTGTAGTATTGAAAGAAACAGTAATAAAACAACTAGATTTCTGCAATAATTTTTCAGTGTCACTTTCAGTTTACTACTGAATAAAACAGACTCTTAGTAAAGAACTGCTGGATGCAGATTCCCCAATTACTGTAACTCAAAAGGTCACAAAAGCAAATTTGCAGAAAAAGAACAAGTGCTTGGGTTTTTAAATAGTAGACTAAAAACTCAGAGCAGAACTTGCTTGTAAACTTTGATACATGCTATTTTTAAGTTTCAGAATCTGCACAATATACGTACTAGAGGTTTTCACTTACAGGATTTAACATAAGAAAACCAGAAAACATGCAAAATGCATTTTTAAATAAGCATTTTTTGAAGGGTGATAGAACATACTTCGGACCAAGCTGTGAAAGCATGTATACTCTCTATAATAAATGTACCAAAACATCATTTATTAATAATGTAACAGCATTTACGTTTTCGCCTCTTAGTCTCCATCTCGTCATATAGATGAATTCCATAGTATGATCCTTCCCCATGATTTCTCCATTGCATAGTACATCCAGCTTAAAATACAACAGAACAAACAGTAAGACAAAGGAATGCAAAGTTTTAATGTCTAAATGAACTCCTAAGTGAATCTCTGAAAGTTAATCCCTCAACTCCTATCATTATACAATAATTCCATCAGACGTATATCAAACCTGAATAAATACAGCATACTGACAATAAGCTATACCGCTATTTTTAATAGTAGCATTCCACTTGATTTTTTCATTTTTGTGTTTTCAGTTAAGGTGTGCGCAAAAGAAAGTCTACTAAACAAGGTAGAAAATCACTAGCAGACAAACACTCCCTATATTTATCAATACTACACACTGTTTGAAGAGAAAGCCTTGTGCTGTATTTTGAAGGCCTTCTTGCTATGTCAGTGCTCTTTCAAACCCAAAGACACAAAACAGAAGTACTGTAATTTTCATTTTTTTAAAAATAATGATAAAGTAATTTTTAAAAATTACTTTAAAAATAACTATAAATTACAAGGAAAATGCACTTCTGAGTATACAAACATGATTCTTCATTAACTGAAGACAAAATAAAAAAAAAGTAATGATCTTACTGCGAAAAATGACTTGTTTAAACTGTATTATAGCATCTTACTTCTGCCCTCCACTGAAAATGTTTGAAAATTCTTTCATTACTATAGGCATACTGCTTTTCTGGGTTATAGAAGAAAAAAGGTCAAAAATTTGAAGTAAACATATAGTATGTAACACAAGGCATTAAGGTGCCAAGGATAGATTAAATTAACATAATTAACAAAACCAAATGATATCAAAACAGCTGGTCAGCACGTGATGATAGTGTGAAACTCCTGCATATAGCTCTGCAAGAACCTAACTCAGCCATACCTCTAACCAAAGCTGGAATGCTGCCATTTGTGCTGAAGGCAGCCTGCAGTTCACGGAGTCATTGACTCCTGTGAGAGAACTGGATGAAGAAACAGTCTGTGCTGAGGTCAGAATTCCTGTATCCCTGGGAAGAGGGAAAGCAGAGGCAGGAGTCTCACACTTCCCAACTCCATCCTGCATCACAACTTCCATAATGTTAGGAAGTCCACCCAGGGAACAGTCTTGGCCAAGATCAAATCACTCATGGAGCAAAGACTCTCTCTCCGTCAAATTCCACCTAATTCCAGAGAAGGTGCAAAAAAAGTATCTGCAGTTTGAAAGATTCAAATGGTATTGCTCCTCACTTCTTCATAATTACTGGATAGTTTCTTACATCTAAAGAAAAAGAAACTGTGGAGTAATTTGGTGTATGTCTAGTTGGATCTCTCCTCTTCCCCAGAAGCTACTAGCACAGAACTATATTAAGTGATTTTGTCAGTCACATGGATAGAGAAAGCATTTCTTTCTTATGTAACAACAGCAAAACCTAATGCATCTGTTCCTTCACACGCAAGTAACAAACTGAAATTACTAGAACTGTGTGAGTTCCTGGATTAGCAACTTTAGTCACCCTGATAAAATGATCACTTCTGTCTCATTTAAGGGTAGAAAATATAACTTGGAATACTGAGCACTACTTAGTGATTGGGCTAAAAAAAATATTCCTCAAGTTCAAATATGATTACATTTCATAAAAACCTAATACTTTGCAGGGAAATAAAAATACAAGCATTGTTCATTCAAATGTACCTCATAAGAACTTGGAAGTTTTAATTTTAAGCTGAGAAACTTTTTGATAGTTCCCACGGTCACTCGAGTAGAACAGCGGATAAATTTCTTCATTAAACCCTAAAGCAACAGCAACAAAACAGACAAACCATGTTAGAAATTTTGGAGCATGTAAGCAATCTTTACTGCAAGAACAGCTGCAATTGCTATTTTTTTCAACCAGTAATCAATTTTACTGCACTCTCTTCTAATTTATAATGGCACCATAGGTTTGTTTTTGTTCATTTTTTTGCAAAATCTACATGACAAACAAGTTCATTTAACCCATTAAAGAAATTTCCAAAAGATACAGAAGGGAGGAAAGAAAAAACAAAAACAAAAACCAAACTCCAAAACCACCAAAGCCCCAGAAGAACTTAAATAATCTAAGCACCTGTGTTAGTAACATTGGGGGTCAAACAGATGTTAAATTTCTTAGAATTTCTTCAGTCCTTGAGAGAAAAGGAAGTAAAAATATCCTCAAATAATCTAGGCAAAATACAGGGAAGCTACAAATCTGAGTTGTGATCTATTATCACAGATTCTGTGATCTAGAACCTAACAGTTTTGATTCAACAGAAAAGCTGGAAAACTGAGACTCCTACATGGTGATGGAATTACAGATTTCTTACTGTATATAGCATAAACAGACAGTGGTAACACATACATATGTTTTCTTGCTGAATACAAACTTTCTTACTCTGTAAGGACTTCCAAAATTATACATGTAACATACTATACAGAAAATATAAGTAGTGTTTTATTGGACAAATTTTTAATATTTAATTCTTGTATTTGCAATTTAATAAAACATTATTTAAAATCTAAGAGGATTTCTGAATACTTTCTTGTAGCCTCGATACCATTTAGATAACCTTCCCTTCATGAACGGAACCCAACTATTCCTAATTCTAAAACAGTAGTTAGCAGGTATTACCCTACATGTTTTACAGATGGAAGTGACCAGTCTGAGGCCACAGGTGACACATCAGTGCCCGGAACTGGGCTGGATCCCAGTCATTCAGTGCACAACATATCTGAAAAGCAGCTTCATGCTGGCGCGGTGAGACAGCAACCCCAAAAGCATGGGGCAGCTCACCTACAGCTCACTTTTTAGGTACCTCTGTGGTATGCTGTAATCTGTTGTGTAACACAGTTATATACCATCAAAGCTGTAGACTACAAAACTATAATCCATTTAAAAAAAATAAAAATCCGCTGTCGCAGATGGATTTCTGTGTGGAATTGTATTTTTTACAAAATTCCAAGATGTGTTGAAATGTTTCAAACAAAAGGACTAAATAAGCGTGGAAGTGGAGACAGGTCACCACATTAAAGTTTATTGTTGCTGGTTACAAAATGATTTGGTTCCTGTAAGATTCTATTCTGCCAACAATAACAGCAGCACAGATTATTTTTACTACTCACTTTCACTACATTATCTCCTGACTGCCCATTGTTGCGTAAACAGTCGAGGCAGATAGCAATCTGCGGGTCACTCCTGTGATAGTCTTTATCTTCTTCATTTTCATCACACTCCTCATCTACTTTGGGTTTATCAGCTTTTGGGCTTTCATCTGTAAAATATGAAAATCATATTATTTAAGTGTAAAATAACTAAAAGTCACAGTAGCAACAAATATGTATTTAAAGTAATACTTCATTTTCAAGAGCACATTTTTTCTTCAAGTTAACTTTATACAAGTTTAATTCAGTGCATTCTTAAATTGATCAATTTACAAATCTCTGAAAACAAAGTTTTACTACTGAATTTTAATGTAATATGCAAACAACAGATTTCTATGTGACAGAAAATAATTAGGCTGATGGACCACTAATGGTTATGGCTGTCTACTTCTGTCTGTGTCCAGTGATTAAAACCCTGCAACTGCACATGCATCAAGCTCACTCAACCACATAAATCTACTCTATGGTGTGGCAGTTCACAGCCAGAAAGTATTACTTCTCAATAAACAGTGGAATAACTAATCCCAATGCTTGTGTATCAAAGTAACATGGGTAATCAATTCATATTAACTGTCTGCCACAATAACTCAGTGGAGATAAGTTCCTGAAATGTTATCATGAAGTAAACCAAGGCAAGATAAAACTTAACTTTCATCCACTTTTGACCTGGTCTAAGTAATGCCATTGTAAAAACTCCAGGTGTCTCACCAGTAGGATTTTATAACTGAATAGGCTTATACTTACTTATTCCCCTTTAAAAATAAAAAATACAAAAAAAAGAGGAACGGTCCCCATATTTTTTGGCAGAGCACATATATCCTATACAATCATATATACCATGTTATCTCTCTTCACTGATGCTGTTACATGTTCTATTGATTCTTGGTTTAAAAATCTAAGTCTTTGGAAAAGGTACCATCTCCTACAGTTTTCAAAGGTTTGGCATAGTTGAACACTCGAATCCCAAGACTAGCAAGTACATCTAGATAAGGCCATAGTCTATGTAAATAATAACCATACAATGAACCATAAAATGGAGTAATTTTTACAGATTTGGAATACAGTATACAATAACCCTATTATATACATTTGTTGTAATGATTTTTTCTGTATCTCCAACTTATTTATATTGATTTAAAACAATGGTTGCTCTCTGTTGGAATAAAACATTATCACAAGTAACTTGAATAGGCTACTTTTGCATTTCCTGAGAAACTTGCAGATCAAATTCTGCTGTTTTCTTATACTTACCACAAACTTTTTGCCATTTAGAAGAGTTAAGATGAGAAGATAGAATGAAAACTTGAACAAATATCAAGCTATGCCTAAGCGTCTAGATACTTAGTTCACTTCATTCAATTTACATATTCAAGATGAGTTTTAAGCTACATTCATTGCTTTTCTTTCCTACAATTTTGAAGCATTTTAGAATGCAAAAGATTTGTCCACAAGTCCCTACTAGCTACTCACACATTTAGTTGAACGTGTATCATACATACATTTTGTTCCTATCATCCTGCTATGAACAGAATTTAGAGTATCAAACTACAGGTTATTTTTTTTTCTTTTTGTGAAAGTCCAGGAAGCAAAATCTTTTAAACAAGCAGATGCAGTCTACCTGTCACAAGCATTTGTCTGAGGAGCGTCTGCCTATGATTCACAGATTCTTTGGCAATGCAAACACATCCACAACTTTCAACAGTTATCACTGCTGAGTTATGGAGGAAGATTTAGTTATGCAGTTTGAAAAGTCTTCAAAGGCAAACCAGCTACAGAACTAGGGAAATTAGCAAAATTCCAATATAAAATCATTCCAGAAACAGGTACACACACAAAAAAGGTCACATCTTTCAAGGTATTCTGATAGAAATTCAAATGCTCCTCCATGTAAATGGCACCAGAGTATTTACTTAAAAAAAAAAATCCTTGTAGATATTAGAATTAATGATGTTTGTACAGGCAGCCTCCAGAAATCAATGTGATGGTCCATTAGAGGCATGTTATTAAAGTTCAATATGATAGAAGTTTACAAAAAAAAAAAAGAAAAAAGAAAAAAAGAAATTTTAATCTCACCAAATTGGACTCTTGTGTTCTCTAAGTCAAAAGCATAAAGCCAAGAACAGAAGAAAGGAAAAACAAACCAACATCCTACCCACCTCCACGCCCCTTTTCCTTAAGGCATAAATAGGTGTCTCATTTTTTTCCCTCATCTTTTTTGCAAACCTTGGAAATTGTCTACTTCCCATGCTTTTCTCAGATATTCAATGTAAAACTGATTGCCAGAGAGTGACTCAGTGTAAAGCTGTCTGCCCTCACCCTTCTCCAGTTCAGACTGGAGAGGACAAACAAGGATATTTTTCTCTGTACCACAGTATATGTCCTATCATCATCCATGAATTCTATCTCGTAACCACTCTCCTAGTGGAGTCACCAATGCCCGAGATATGCTTTCTTGTTTGGTTTTTTTTTTAATTCTGACATGCAAAAATTGTAAGTCCTGGGATTATTTTTTTTACAGACTTTAGATCCTAAGGTTGGGAACTGTGTTGTGGCCTGTCGTACAGGACATAAGTGATGGACTCTTTTAAACCAGACTGCCTATGTAATTGCAGGGCATGGTATTGACAACTGAACCAGTCCCTTCTTACTGAAAGTATTCTCACCAAATAATTTATTCTCAAGCAAGATTCTAAGTGCTTACTTATTGCAGAAAATAGTTTAAATGCTCATAATTTGTCTCAATGAGTTGTCACAACTTTCAAATGGTTTGTAGATCCAAATTTCCATAGCCCAAGGATACTGTCATTAACAGAGCTGGATATATCTGTAGCTACCTAAAAATATATTTTGAGAGTTAGAGCCTTCCTCTGATTCACAAAACAATCCAATCACTCATTACACTTAGTAACTGATCTCCATTAAGTTATGGGAGGCAAGTAAGAACCAGAAGAATAATTAGGATAAAAGTAAGTCACATTCTACAAATTTGCAAATTATGTTATTTTTTTCTATCTATGCATATACCAGAAAATATTTTTCTAAACCATCAACAAATGTCTATATTTCATAAAAATATTTTTTAAGTATTTTTAAAACTGAATAGGTATACACTACACAGTTTGTTGTAATAAACGAATATAATTTCATTTAAACTGTCCTGCAGTTCTTGATTTCATTATGTAACAAAGAACCTTGTCCCTTATAATGGATGACAAGTGCAAATCAACAGAACTGGTGAGAAAGAAAATGAAATGTTACGAAATTGAAAAGAAGATATACACAATTTGAGTACAGAGAGTATTGCAAGATGTTTACTTGACAGTGATCCTTTACTAAAAGTAGCTATTTCTTTAGCTTAGCAGAGCTTTTAAAAAATTCTTAAAAATCAAATAGGCCTATGATATCAAAACCTTGATGTCTAATCAAAGAGACATAAAAACAGTTGGATGTAGTCCTCACTTAGTACTTCAATACTGAGCTCTCAAAGTTCATGGTCAACTGAAAAAAAAAAAAAGAAAAGAAAGAAAAAACAGAAAAGCATTTGGAATCTATATAAAACAATTGTTTAGCATGTGTGGAAAACTGTTTTACTACTTGTCATAACTAATTCTTGACAACCTCCTACTTAACAGCTGGTCAAATTCAGTACCAGAAAATAATCTGTAAAATCTCAAGTAGTTCTGCAGCTTGCTGTATTAAGAGAATTAAGAATTCAAGTGGAAAATTGCATGAATTGTTGAAAGTGAGAGCTTAGGGAAATGCAAATAAAAATAATGGTAAAACAGCTAGTGTTTGTAAAACAAATGGTTAAAAGATAACCAGCAGTGCATGAAGGCCCAGACTACATTTACCTGGATTTGTCAGGAGTTTCTGTAGTCTCTTTGAATTCAGTAAAAACAATGTACACGCATAAGTGTTTGAAGAAACACAGCCTAATGAGCAGTTACTTAACATACAGATAAGAGAGGGAAGAAAAAAAAAATCATCACCTTGTCCATTTTCTTGAGGTTTGTTTTTTCTTCCAAAATTCGATCTCTCGCTGCAGTTCCTCTAGTTAACATCAAAGAACAGTAACGTGAATTTTTAAATCAATACTACAGGATGTCATTATAAATAGCTATATTCTCTCCGTCAACCCAAACAGGTACTCGAAACCAAATCAGAAACTTACGTTCTCGAAGTCCAGGCACCAGCTTAAATATAATTTCCTCTAAGGTATTATCCAGCCTTTCAAAGGGAAAAAAATACATTTTACATTAAGTAGAACTAGCATTTTAAGTATTTTTAGCCTTTAAACAACAAAACTTTCGAGTAATAAATGCATTGCATATTTTGGTAATTACTACATCATGGAAAACCCAATTGATTTTAGCTTGAGAAACAACATGCATTAAAGCTTATCTCAACCACCTCTTGAACTGATTTTTTTAGAAATAACCAAGGAATTTATTTTTTTTAATGTATAAAGACAAAAATGAAGCAAAAGAGAAACACATTCTACTCTAAAATTTTAATTGTTTTGATTTGTGTTACATGCAAACAGTTGTGTTACTAAAAAGAACAAACTGGAAAAGTAGTATCCAATTTTAAGGTCCAGGTCATGAGCAGTAAGCCTGAAAATTATTAACTCCATTATCATATTAAGCATTCAAGTGCTTTGTAATAAGGCTGTTATGAAAAACTGAACAGACTATTCCCTGCTCATTACAACACACACAAACCAATCTTGGCAGGATATAGAAGACCACAGAACATCCATGCTGCTCTGGCTAGACAGTTCTCAGTACTCAACCTAATTAATTTAAACTATTTAAATCTGCCATGAGTTTGTCTACCAGATGACCGTACACAGCACAGGCATATCCTCTGATACCCTGAAATGACCTATTGTTCTCTATAGTACCAAAAATAGCTATTTGTGTCCAGAGGACACAGTGCATTTACTTTGTTGTTGAAGCTAAAATATTTTCTTTTCTCTTAATTTTACCTATTGTCCTATCCATTTAGTTTATCATCCTCTTTCTAGATCCACTTCCTCTCCCTGTCTCACTTATTCTTTGGTTTCCCCCATCTCTCATTCTGTTTCATTTTCCTTTCTCTCCACTGTCCTCTTCATCTTGTGAACAATAACTCCCACTGTCCCCAGCCTAAACAAAAACCCATGATAAAACAAAGTACCAAGTAATATGGCCACAGAAATTAAGTACCTTGAGATTCAGTCAGAACCTACAAAACAATAATTGCTTTTGGTATATTTTTAATTGCCTTAATTTTTCATCTCAATAATAATATATATCTCTATATATAATGTTTGCATATATACATACCTGTATGTGTACATGTTAATAATACACTATATGCCTGTTATAAAACATATGGCTGTTCTCTATCGTTTGTTCACTAGCAGTGGCAAAATAGGAAGAAGAGTGAATGATTTTATTGTTGAGGAATGCCTAACGGCCATTTTAATAGATAATAATGATCACCTTATAACAAATATATGAGCATTTAAGGTTCTCTTCTTTACAGAATTTGTATTTATAATTAAAAGTCTACAATTAGATTTATTACCCAATCATCTTGTTTTGAGACTAATTCCCTATGTTATGCGTCAGTTCATGGAGACATTCATGCCATAAGAATATTCATATTTAAGCTCTGACCACGACCCATTTTTTAATTGCTTCTTCTTATAAGGACAAAGAAAAAAATTAATTCAGCAAGTAAAACAGATCTCCCCTAAACAAAAGCAGCACATAGAGCACTTTCTCACAGATAAGAAGAAAAAAAAAATCATGGGATGTTATGTCTTCTAGCCTCTCCTTTCAATATTTAATGCAACTAGATAGTACTGTGGGTTGGTTTTTGGGGTTTTTTTTGGTTTTTTTTGTTTTTTAATGAAGTTCCCACAGCAGAGCACTGGGAACCTGCCCGGGAAATGGAATTCATTTCACAGTGTAAGAAAACTCCAATCTTCATAACTTACTCATTAAGAGAAAAGAAGTAAGGACTTCAAAAGAGAACATCACTACCTGAATTCCAAAACCCACGAACCATCCTCAGGATGATATAATACATGCTGGTTTTTCTACATTTATTTTTGAATATTCCCACTTAGCACTTCTTAATTTGTCTTCAATGGCCCAAAAGAAAAGTCACTAGTAATGCTAACATAGCAAGAAAACCAATATACTTAGCAAATTTATGATGCTAGCAGCAAGAACTGGCTTCATACTCTAGTCAATGACTTCATTTTCTTTCAAAAACAAAACAGAAGGAGCTATTCAATCCTTATAAAGTATAAATACTAATTAATACTTTAAAAATGCAGAAAGAGTATCACTTATCTAATCTTCAAGTACAGGGAAACCAAAATTAAACTATAGGAAAAAAAAGGAAATTATAAAAAGATTCTCAATTTCAGATGCATCTTACAGTGTTCCTATTATCCACGCCTATGAGAACTCTAACAAAGATTTGTATTTCTGTGACTCGCATCAAACCCATTCCAAAACAAAACTACTTGACATAACTCCAAAGTTGGTCTCAGTCATTTAATACCATACTTCCTGGTAACACTGAAACAAGAACACTCATATTTGTGACGCACCTCTTTCCACCCCCACCATCTTCCAACCTCCAAACCAGAAAGTATAGAAAGAAGAACCAAGCATTTATGTCAGCTTCGTATAGTTTCTTTTTCCACCTCTTCTATAATATTGAATGAGTTATAAAATCAAAGCTACTCTCTGATAATTGCTAATTATCTGATGTGAAGCAAATGAAGACTATGACTCAGGAAAACTTGCATCCAAAGCATGCTACCAAGAAAAGCAGCCTGCCTTCATGGTGTAATCAACCCAGACCCAACTGAGTATTGCTGATGCAGAATTCTGCTAAATCAGGAAAGGGAATTCTAGAATTTAACACTCTTCTTGAATTTTCATTTTAGAGTTCCATGTCGAATTTCAGACTTAGGTTTATAGTTTAAACAAACCCTAAGTGTTAAAGGTTAAAGTTTTATCTCAGTTAAAAATATTATCCAGAGTGTTCAACACCATTTCTCAGAAAATGACTGCATTCTTGAGCAATGATGTGGCTGGTCTCTAATCAGAGTATAAGACATGAATTAAGTTATGCAAGCAACACGCAAAAAAGACAATTCCATTACACTGCTCGTGTGCTCTTCTAATTATTAGTGTAGCAGATGTTTAAAACTGTTTCATAAAATACAACCAGCAAACTACTAGTTATATGCAGTTTGTTGGCAAATAAACCCAATTACTCTAAAAGGGGTTTCAGGAAATAATCGCAGAGAAAATAGCTCTTCCCACATTTCTGGCTTGTGGTCTCAACTCTTCTCACCCTTCTATCATTTCCTGCTTTAAAGCATGTTATTATTTTACTAAACATCTACTAGACATTTCAGAAAATGCATTTTTCAGCTCCTATGAAATGGCCCTGTCAGAATAAAAGAAGTATTTCTAAAACGCTTTTGTTTTCAGCTTATTAGTAGCCTCTATACAGCATCTTCTCTTACAGCTGACACAGCGCCTCAGACACTGACAGGAAATCAGAAAAATACTTATGGTAAACATCTACAGAAACCCTTTTACCCCTTCCAAAAAAACATTCTGACAATAAAGACTTAAGCTATTAACACCCTTTAGAGTTGCTGAATTTAATCTCTCTCACCTAGGCTCTTGGCATGTAACTGAAGCATGGGAATTGCTCTACACACATATCTGTCATAAAAATCAAAGCAAAATATGGCAAACTGTAGCAAACACAATTACATTAGGAAATAATACCAACCCTAGTAAATTCCAGAGGTAAATATTTATTTTAACATTGATGTAAGAATATTTCTTCCTAAGTTCACAACAGCATTACAAACTAATAATATTAGGGGGTGGGGAGGTGGAGGAAGTGTTGGGAGTGAGGGCAGGGAGTGGTGTCATCATTTTAGGAAAACATGAAGTTCTTCCACTTATGATGACATTTCTTGATTTCTCTGTACTATACTTGTAGGATGGCTATCACCTTTGTTTCAACATAACATCAATAAATGAGAATCCAGAATTTAAAGAAAAAAATTAAACAAAGATGTGTTATTGTGATATAAAAATGCAAACTCTCAAGAAAGGGCATTTTCAGTGTCAAAACTTTCTTTCATTGTCTTCTTTAATCTGACAGCAGATTTCAATTCAGATTGGTAGATCTACGCCCTGGAAAACATTGTTATTTGCATGATTCATTTTCTATATTGCTCTAAGAAGAAAAAAAAGTTGCACACAGTTTGGAATAATTTGAAAAAAGAAAATCTAGAATTTAATTTCATGTAAAGAATAAAAGGTATCTGGTTCATTTGTTTGTTTAATAGATGTATTAAAATATTTATTTTAATTTGTACAATATACTCAGCCTTTCTGTGTCTTTCTCTTATCTTTCCTCCTTTTATTATATCTGAAAAAAACCAATTTACGATTTATCGGGAGATGAGAAATTGACAGAATCTATGGCCAGTCTAAGAACAGTTGATATATGTATTACACAAATAAGCAAAAAAATAAATTAATTCCCTTTCAGGATAAAGATATTAAGAATTTTTTAAAAAATTTTTTGTTCTTTCATTTCAGCAAATGTTGTGCAATGTCATCTTACCTTAACATTTCTAGTGGATTGGTCTCATGCACTTGGTTGCCACACCTGGGACAGTCATTGCTGTCTTCAAAGTGTTGAACAATACAAGTCTTACAAACTGGGGGACCAAAAAAAGAAAAAAGAAAAAAGAAAAAAAATAACTTACGATTAAGATCTAAATAATATTGCTTGAACATGACCTAATGGTACCAGCCAACTATTCACGCATCAAAGATAAAAGGCTATTATTTTAAAGCAAATAACTACAATGTATCCTATTCACTTCTTGTTCCTCAAAGCCATAGCTAGTTCTGCTCTGCCAAGACACTGAGTTCAGCAGTACTGAGTTCAGCAGAACAGGTTAGACAAGCGCTGCTTTAAAGTATGCAGTATTGTTACTACTTGTAAGTCTCTCAGCATCACAAAATGCAAACCCCATACCATGTAGCACATGTAAAGAGCAGGTTCTGAGAAAGTGCATGCTGGGGAGCTCTAGCCCAGCAGAGCCAATCATCACTTCAGATGATTTGAAAATGATTTATGCACATTATTTTCTTTCCAACACTGTTGCTGGCAACTGAAAATACTGTTGTAAATACTTCTCATAAGAGAAAAGTAAACAGACATCGTACACAGGTTCAAAGTGGGTATGTTTCCCTTGTGACACAGGGCCTTCAAAAGCAACGACAGAGCTTACAGTAAATATTTAATACTTGATTCTTACAATAAAAATGCAGGATCATGACCATGGCAACTATAAACAAACCCAAAACAACAACAATGTGCACTTAAAATCCAATGAACTGCCATCAAACTAAACAAGGTGCTACACTACTGTTGCTTCCAAGTGATTAATTGCAGACTGTAGATTTTACTGCCATTAATAAGAGAATGGAAGCCAAGCTGATGAGAACAAATATGCCTGCTATTATTATTGTGTTATAACATTCTGGATGGAGATAAACTCTATCCTCTGTTTATTATTACTTTACCTAAACTGAAATTAGAACTGCAATTTCAGTAAACGGACTGAAAAAATAAATGGACTGCTGCAATTGCAATATGCTTTCTGCTGAAAGCACTGTAATTTCTTTCATCAATTACCTAAAGAACTAAGAGTACCTCTAAAACAAGCTGGTAAATCCTAATTATATGACAATCTTTAAGGAATCTTGAAACTCCTTTAACAAATGTCACCTAACAAGCGAAGCCTGCATTTATCTTTGCCTTAGTACGCGCAGAAGAGTTACTACAAATCAGTTGACACTGATAATGCACACACATTAGGTCTTTTTTCTAACTGCTTTAAAACACTAACTTAAGGGCATTAACTTCATCGCCTTGGTTGAAATTACAATGCATTTTCCCCTTTAAGTCTGACAGACAGACTTCAGAGCTCACTGGCTGGCTCTTGGCACTCTGCCCAAGCTAAATGGCTCTACAGCAGTGCTGGATGCAGGGCAGATTTCTGATGATCCAGTACGATGAGCCCAGGAAGCCCACGAGTCCTGCCAAACAAGCCCAGTAAGTGGGGTGCAGTGCTGTCCACTGCACACGGGGACTCCAGAGCAGAGCTGAGAACACTGACGCTATGAGAGCGCCGTTCACCCCTCAGGATAAGAGTTAATTTTTTCTTAACCTCAGGTTTTGAGGTATTTAGCGCTGGCATACAGATGCAAGAACCTGTAATCACAGAACTCTTCTTGTATCACAGATCTTTTATAATTTGTTAAATTACTAAACTTAATTGACTTTTGCACCTGTATTCCCCGACACTTCCACAGGGTAAGAAGTCTAGCACAGAGCAGCAAATGTGATGCGCTGTACTTACATTTCTTCACTTTTCTATATACTTTTTATAACTAATGCTCCTAAAACTAAACATTTTGCTACTATGCTTACAGAATACAAAGAATTTCATCACCCACACAGAAGCCCTCATGCCAGCCCAAAGCAGCATTTAAGAACATGCTTAAATTAAAGCACAAGTCTCAATAACTTTTAAAATATATATAGTTAAGATTTCTATAATCTCTCATTAGTACGACTGAGAATCTCCTCTAGAAGTGAAAATAACAGAAGTTATCCTTGAAATTGAAAAGATACAAAGATTCTCAGCTCAAAGTTTTTCTTAAGATGCAGTGTCTGCATACATTCAGCCCAGGGACAAACATCACAAGGTGGAATTCTTTAGGTTATCCATAACTCCTCAGCCATCCCAGCTCCTGTAACTACGTGAACTATCTTTCCTTTTGTCACCCACCTGAAATACAAAGAAGCACAGGGAGCAACTGAAGGCATACTTCAGTTCCTTCACTAACCAAAACCGAGCCACATACACACAATGACATAACAGGGAAGAGGCACAGACAGTAAATTATATACAAAAATCACCTCTCCCGTCACTGTTCTCTTTTCTTAAATTAATGCACTAGTGGGATAAGAGTTAGGGCTTTCTGATTTCAACTAGCTATGCCAAGATTAAATAGAGGTGTGATTTTTTTTTTTCATTTCTTCACCTACATGTATTATAGAGATTTTTAACTGAGTTGTTTGCTTTAGATATCACAGTTTTTTTTTGCACTTTACCTGAAAATGGTTTAAATTTTGTAAGATTTTAGAGTAAATAAATAAGAACACAACATTGCTCACCAAAATGTATCATGAATCTGCTTTGCAGTGCTCCCTTTAAACGAATATCCTGATTCTAAGTACAACTTCCAGCACCTTCAAAGGTAATAGAGTGTACCCTCATTTCAGGCACACAGCCCTGGAGAGGAAGGGATCTTGTATAGTAACACGTAAGAAACAAAAAGCCCTCTCACCTGTAGCTAGATAACAGGGTGCATGCCTCATCCCCTGAGGTGTCAGGGGTGTCATAAGGAGGTCTCAGAGTCACAGATGAAGAAGCAGTGTCACTTTCCCAAAGTTATACTTTTTGAACAGGCATTGCCATAACACATAATGCTCTGTAAAAACATGTACTAAGGAACAACTAGAAACCCTACAGTGTCTGGACCTGAATTAGTTGTAGGCGGCCACCAACACTATCCAAGTGCACAGATAAAATCTGATTAGTTGGCCAAACAACATAATGTAATAGTCTCCAAAAACGTTCTTGCTTATCTTCAAGATCCTAAAAAAAAAAAAAAAAAAAAGGCTCCAGCTAAAACACAAGCATGCCATGTTGTTTGACTTGAAAGAAACAACAGCCAATAACACTAATTAATATGAAATTCTGATAAAGTGGTTCATGAGAGAGCTAGGATGAAGGGAGCTTTTCTTTCTGAAACAGGCCATCCTGGTATCAAACCATCCATTTATCTTGCTCTTCTTGAGAAGTGAAAAATGAGCCAATGATAAAAAGGTCCTACTCTGAACACGACAGGAAAATTAAAACATCAAAATCAAAACAAGACAATGTGGCACAAAACCATGATGGACAAGGCTCTTCAATTGATAGTAATACATATTAAATCCAATGTCAGATATAGTAAAAGTCTGAAGCAAATGCCCTAGAACAAGCACTTCCTGGATGACTTCAATGAGAATGAAAATAACCACATTCTGCCCAAGCTCCTCAAGGGATCTGTGAAATCTGCTGCTGTCAATTGAGCTCTTCAACTGCAGCATCTGATATCTCATAATCCTGGTATCTATACTGTGCTGAAGGTGGAGATGACACACTACCTCTGTCAGGAGAAACTGTATAGATTAGTGGCGAGTGATGACAATACTGATGAGAACTGCAAGGTTAAGAATCATCTGTTATCTCAGAAATTCCATTAGTTGGAGAACCTCACTTTAAAGAGTGTGGGGTAAAAAAGGCTGAGAAGCTAGTATGATGATCAAATTGTGAAGTCTAACAGAGTCAGCTGAAAGTCACTGATGTAAGTAACGTAAGGGTTTGGTTTACTGACTTGACTTAGAAACTGAGCTTAGGGATAACTTTTTCAATGGAGAACTGCAAGTGAGAGAGAGTTCCTCTTCTGCTAACTCCTATAACAAATGAAGGGGTTAGTCTTTAATTTACTTTTTTTTAAGCCTCCTTTCCAGTAGACACAGCAGCATCTCTATGGAGTCAGTGTTTCTAACCTGACACCAATTTTAGATGATTGATAAAGAATAAAAAAAATGGAAAAATGGTATAAATGTAATTGGTATTGGTCAATATTAATTTTGGAACTGATAAGCCTAACCCCTAACCTTCTCCAATTTCAGAAATTTTTAGCAATGGAGGCTCTAAGAGGATTAGCACAAAAATTCTTCCAAAGGATTACCAGTGGCTTTGTATCAACACCAGAGAGGTTTGTTTTTTTTTCCTGTAAACAATTAGTACTAGCCTCCTTCAGAAAGCATTTCCCAGTGTGTTAAGCAAGCTATGTCTGAAATTCTTTGAGGAGGATTTAATTCCATTCACTCGCTCTTGGGATCGCTGCTCCACTCATGTCAGGGAAGTTCTTGAAGTCTGTGATGAGATGACACTGATCTGACTGCTTTGAAAAGGACAAATTGATTTGTTTTGTAAAGATATTTTCAATTTGGCTTTGCTAGGCTTTTTGTTTGTTTTCAAAGACAAATAGGACCTATCTGAGCTGTGGCTTTCATTTACACCTAGAAGAAATTTGAAATTATTACTGTTCAGAAGAACTCTATGCCACACGATAGATAACTAACATACTTGTTTAAAGTCATAGAACTGTAGAATCATTTAGGTTGCAAAAGACCTTTAAGATCATTGAGTCCAACCGTTAACCTAGCACTGCCAAGTCCACCACTAAAACACGTCCCTAAGCACCACATCAACGTGTCTTTTAAATACCTCCAGGGATGGTGACTCAACCACTTCCCTGGGCAGCCTGTTCCAATAATTGACAACCCTTTTGGTTCAAGAATTTTTTCCTAATATCCAATCTAAACTTCCCCAGGCACAACTTGAGGCCACTGCCTCTCGTCCTATCGCTTGTTACTTGGGAGAAGAGACCAACACTCACCTGGCTACAACCTCCTTTCAGGTAGTTGTAGAGAGCGGTAAGGTCTCCCCTCAGCCTCCTTTCCTCCAGACTAAACAACCCCCTTCCCTCAGCTGCTCCTCATCAGACTTGTGCTCCAGTCCCTTCACCGGCTTCATTGTCCTTATTTAGTTGTGCTCCAGCACCTCAATGTTCTTCTCGTAGTGAAGGGCCCAAATCTGAACACAAACTCGAAGTTTGATAATTCATTCCCCAAAACTTCCCAAATGCTAAACACTGCTAAATATAAAGCCTGCTAAAATCCACACTAATGTAACTTGAAGACGTATTTAGAATATAAACCAATCTATAGAAAGGAACTGAATTCCTCAGTCTGAATACATTTATGTGCTCTCCTCATACCTTTTTTTTTTTTGAGAGTAGAAGCCATGTGTGGTCCAAGAAAGAGACTATTGATTAATGAAGAGCTTAATCTCCAGTGTAAGAGAGGTCTTTGAGAATATATACAGAGAAAGCATCGTAAGGAACCAAGAATCTTAAGCCAGTCCTATATGCATATATTTCCTGCCCCAACACACATACAGATGTGGATCAAGTCTTTGTGCAGCCAGTGCAAATCATAAGGTCATCTTATACCACAAAAAACCCCCTTGAAATTTTAAATCAATACTGTAGTAATCTAAAATAACTTTTGCTTTTTCTCATGTAAAGCTATGGTGCTATGAGGATTTGCCTGTCAAAACTAAATGTGATTTACTGATAGCAATGTAAAAGTAAAAAATACACATAAATTCTAGCACTGAAGAATAATGAACTGATGTGATACTCCTAGTAGAAGTAGGATCATCAACCACTATTTTCAGATATGATAGGTATAATCATCCTCTGTTCTCAATATAAAACACTGAACATTTTCCAAAGCTTATCACTTTGAAGTTTCAGAGAACGGGATGAAGTCTAAGCACTGGGTGAAAAGGGTAGGGAAAAAGGGAATCTTTAAACATAATTAAATTACAGATATATTTAACTGACCACCTTAGGGAAGACAAACAAAACAAAACCCCAAAAAATCAAAACGAACACCCAAACATTTTTAACACTTCCAGTATAGATTACTGAAATGACATGGTTTCACTTGCTTTACTGTGGGTCACAGTGTGACAGCAGACAGGCAAAAGAAAATGGCTTAACCCAAATGTACACAGTTTGCAGAATTCTGAGGTATGTGCCGAGGTACGTGCTACACATGCCAGTGAAATGAGGACCTGAATTTCATGGTTGTACTATGACAATTTGGATGAGCCATAATAAAAGTTAAACTCACAGAAAATTATTTGCTACAGCTGATAAAACTACTTGTGTGGCATATACTAATTGACTGGCAACCATAACATATTACACAATGCTATGTTTTCCAATACAGACATTTCAGATCTTTGTAATCAGCTGAAAAATACAGATACAAGTGTCAGGACTGTGCTGTATGTCATCTTACGCAAAAAAAAAGCTTATCACCATAATCACAGTGATTATGGGAGGTGCTCAATGACTGGAAAAGGTTAGTGTGTTATGACTACCTTTAAGAAAGGTGGTAAGGATGACCCTGGTAACTATAGCTACACAGTCTCCCCTAGATCCCTGGAAAGATGGCAGATCATGTCACATCCCTTGGAATCAATTTCCAACTACATGAGGGACAAAAACATAATCAAGAATAGGCAATATCGATTTACCAAAAGCAAATCACAGTTGAGGCTAGTAGATGATCTAACAACAGCCTATACCACTTGAATAGCAGTGACAGGAGTGGCGGAGCCCAGCTCTTCTTGGTGGTGGCAAAAAGTATCACAAGGAGCAATGGTTACAAGTTGGTTTTTGGTAGGACGTTCAGAAAAACTTCTTCAATAGGTAAATAGCGTAGCACTGGAAATGGTTATTGAGAGAGGCTGTGGGGACTCCGTGCTTGGAAATTCACAACTCAACCCTACAGAGCCATGGTTTGACCTGGTATAGTGTTGGCAACAAACCTGTCTCATGCATGAAGTTGGCCTAGACATCCTCCAGATGTCCCTTCCAACCAACATTTCTACATTTGTGTAAACAGCCTGATATTTTTTAGGACACTAAAGAATGTTCCGAGGAAAGTTTATTTTCCAAGTTTTCTAAGTTCACACTGTACTAAGCAATGGAGTAACTCAGGAAACAGATGATGGGACATACCCTTTAGCTCTTAACCCCTAGTTCTTAAACAACCTTGACAACTGTGTAACAGACTAGAAACAAAAGCCTCAGTCCACAAGACAAAAACATTCTGTTGAGAGTAGCAAAAAAAGAAACAAAGTACTGTATTTGCAAAATAGTTAATTATTTTGTAGCAATATAAGCATTTCCTTCCCAACAGATAGGAAAGTTTGTACTGCTGATGCCTGAGTTGCACTTATTCTTCACGGTGATTGGTGGAGTTGTCTGTCCAACATTTCCCAAAACTCCATCAGAAACATCTCTTATTAAAAAGGCACACATTTCTCAGAGTAGAACTTTAGTATTTAACATTTTTCAGCAACACCGATGATGTGAATTAATGGCTAACTGATTTGGTTACTATTGATCACATTAGTTCCTCTATGATCACTGGAGAATATCTATGTCAATACCTGCTTTTCATCTTGTCCAGAGTAATATATTGTACTCCCAGTATCTAATGAATTTATGCTGCTTCTTAAACTGTTAATATCTGCAGATTTTGATAATTTGTGCAACACTGTTTTGAATTACAGCTATTAATAGTACAAGACAAATACCAAAGCACAGTTAATATCATTGTATTTTGTGGTAAGTATTTGAATATGACTGAAGAATCATATCTGCATTTCAAAAAACCAATCAAACAAAAAAGCTTGAATATTTTCTAGAAGCCAAAGCATAAAATAATTTATCAGCGTACCTTCCTGAATTCTGCCACATACAGATCACCTTTTCCTCTACAGACATAGGACTTCCATATCACCACTTGAAGTTTTTAATTTTCCTTTCTATCATTGTAAGCTTCATATTTTGGCAACTTTAAAAAAACACC
Organism: Balearica regulorum gibbericeps; assembly: GCF_011004875.1. Lineage (NCBI taxonomy): Eukaryota > Metazoa > Chordata > Aves > Gruiformes > Gruidae > Balearica > Balearica regulorum. The sequence continues at coordinate 19,016,153 of NC_046190.1, forward strand.
ACCTTCTTTCCTACAGTTCTACTTAATGACCCAAACACGTGGCAGCTTTTCTGTGAGGAGACTGTGCAACTAGTATGGCAGCTCAGTAAAATCCACGTGCACTAACCTGGGAACTAGGCAGTAATAGAGCTGTCTCAGTGAAGAGCTCAAAATCTACAAGTGAACAAAAGAAACAGATGCTGCTGAGAAAAAAAATGCTCCTTCTGCCATTATTGTTTTGTAATGGGAGCAAAAGTAAATAAAATACATTACCTAAATGGAAAGATACCATAATAAAACAAATTTTTTTTCTAAGTCTGAGCTGATCTCTGATGCAAATTTTTTCCCCTCACCCCAAGCTTTTAAAAGTTACTACTGTTCATTAAATTTCAACCTAAAAAAATTATCTAATGCTGGAATTTTTCCATTTTCTTTCAAGGGAAAGATAACTTATTAATAGCTACTATACCTCTCTCCCTCCTGTTTCACTTGAAGTTCTTACAAGGACACTTTGCTTAACTTCTCTCCTCCTGAACCTAAATTCCTTCACCAAGAAATTCAAAACTCAATAATAATATTACATTATAAGCTGATATTAGAATTGGAAAAAGCCAGTTCAACACTAATTTTTCTCAAAAACTAAACTAAAAATAATATTATTACAATGGTAAACAATATTATCTTTATACTAAGAACAACTTATAGGAATGACATGGTTTAACGTGCTTGATATACTAGGGACATAATACCATAATGTAAAAATTAACAGTGAAGACAAGAACAACACCATGCAGAAATGACAGGAAATGCTAAGACAAAGCTTTTAACTGATATTTATTCAAGGTTTAAAAATGAGAACTCTACCAGAAAACATATAGTTCCCCTTACTCTCCTTTTAGAGGAATTCAAATTTTATTTAGAAAGATGCCAAATTCTCAAAGAGGTCTAAGAAAACTCTCTTCTATTCAGGAAAAAACGTAAAAAATTCAAGCATGTACGTAACTTAGCTCATGGAAGTAAGACAACACAGTTTGACAGGACCATTCATACATTTAATATAAATCATACACGCCAATGTTTGTGTATGAATTATATGAACAACCTGAATAATTCTTCCCCAAGTCAGTTTCATTCAAAGAGATCTACTCCCTAAACAAATATTTTGCCAACTTTCAAGTATTTCTATGCATTTTGCCATGGAACACATTACAGAGAGCTGTGAGCCAGTACTGACCAAACTGGTGTATCCATCATGCACACTGCCAGCAGATACATTGGTTGATGTTTCAAAAGCATAGTTATATTATCAAAATACCACACCCAGCCTAATGATCTTACTTGTGATCAGCCAGGCCACACTTACACGTTTGGTGCTGGAGCCACCACTACCTTGGGGGAAAGAAAAGGGGTACCTTTACTCTGTAAGGTGCAAAGCAGAGTCAACATGCCCTCAAGATGACCCAAATGGCAGACTGGTGTCTAGAAACCCCACCAGAAACTGCATACCGTTTCAGGCAACACTTCAAAAGTAAACAAAAACCAGCACAGAAATCATATTAAACACATAAGACTTCAAGGAGGGATCATGATCATGAAGGAGGGATATTTTGCAAAGCACTACTTACAGGTATGGAGGCACTCAGTTACTGTAGTTGGCTTGATGAGATAGCCTTTACAGATATAGCAGGTGATATGAGGATTGAAATCTTTCACCAAGTGCTTCCTCTGAGTAGCCATTCGTGGGGTAGGAAATGCTGGCAGAGTGCTCAGGGCCAGAGGAGCAAGTCTGAGAGGCGTCGATGCCTGTGGTTCACAAGAGCTGCGGTGCTGCTCTGTGCAACTGGACCTCTCCAGGCATTTGCTCTTAATTCTGGAGGACTCACTGGGACGTGGCTCCTAACTCCTGCTCCTGTGCCAGGCGAGTCATTTTCCTACCTGTAACACACGTGGAAAGAGAGAGGTGTGTAAGCCTGGCAGCACAACACAGGTGACGATGCCCCGGAGGACAAAAGTGTCGCCAGGAACTTGGCAGGGGCACCCCGGTTACTATTTACATAACAGCGGCTGTGTGCCCGGCGCTCGGCAGCCACGGTCCGAGGCTGCGCCCCTGCCCCCGCCAGGCTCCGGCCGCCAGCGGGACAAGTTGCCGGGCGCCGCGGGACAGCGGTGACAGGTGCAGGGGCCGCTGGCCAGCCCCGCCGGGCTCCGCGGGCGCCCCGCTGCCCGCCCCGCACACCCCGCCGAGGCGCGCCGCGGTCCGCAGGCCTCGGAGGGCCCCCGCGGGGAGGAGCCCTCCCACAGCCCCGCCGCCGCGCAGCCCTGCGGGAGCCCGCCGGCAGGAGAGGGCGGCGGGCGGGGCACCTCGGCGGCGGCCGCCGGGCTCTCCCCCCGCTCGCCCGTCTCCCGTCCTTCCCCCTCGCGTCGGCCCCCCCCGCCGTACCTGGCGCAGCCCAGCGGCCTCGGGCGGAGGGGCGGCCGCCCAGCGAAAGAGAAAGGGAAACGGCGTGCGACTCCCGCCCCTTTCGAGCCCTCCCTCGTTCCCTCCCCGCCAGGCTGCCGCGGCCGGTCCCAGGGCGAAGCGGGCGGGCGGGACCGGCGCGCAGGCGCTGCTCCCCGGCCGAGCCCTGCTGCGCCACGGCCCGCAGCGCCGCTCCGGGGCGGGAGCCGCCGGGAGCCTTTGAGCGGCCCCGCCGCCCGGATAGCGGGACGGGCAGAGGGGCAGGGGCGGGTAGCCGTGGAGGTGAGGCGGTGGGCAGCGGAGCGGGGGCGCTGCCGGCCGCAGGTAAGCGCAGGAGCCGCCGCAGCGCAGCCCCAGCCCGCTCCCGGCGGCACGTCACTCGCCCCGCTTCGGCCCTTTCACCCCTTCTTCAAAACAACTTCAGCTTCTGCCCGTGGAAGGGTGAAACTTAAACCCGCTTTTCCACCCCTCAAGAGGAAATAATAAACCACTGGACTAAGTTAGGCCCAAATCCTGTGAACAGTTATAGATGTTATACATGTGCTTCTCTCGAACTCGGACCAACTAGCTGGAGAACGATTCAGCACGAGCGAGAGCTGTCTCTGTGGTTCAATGCATCTGCCTTTTGCTCCCCTATTCACAGAAACGCACGGTATTACCAGGAAATTATCCATAAAACTAAAGCTGCCTTAATGGTATTTTTCAATTACATTCTTTCTAGAAAATTTCTTCTACACTACTTTTAACAATAATAACAAAAATATGAGGCATTTCCTATATTAGCTGCAAGACCATCATATTACCTATGACTGTGCTAGGTCTTTGCTTTTCTAGTGTGCATTTGAAGTAAATGCTCATTTTGCATTGGTCCTCCAGTGCAGTCTCCCTTTCATCCTTGGGTATGTGCTGCAACAGCAGAAGGCTTTAATAACTTAGGGCTACTCTTGCCATCCATTCCTACTTCTGGAATATTTACCCTCCAGTAGATCTCCGTTTACATCAATTCAATTGCCAGGCTGAGGCAGGTGCATTAAAAACCTAAAGTTACAGTGCAGTGGTGAATGCATGATAAACCCGATATAGGTTAATTCAACAGAATGTGCATAATTTTTCCTGATAAAATTTTCATCTTGTATGAGATTATTTCTCCACAACATGAACAAAAGTTTTTAAAACTAAAAATCTTTTGAAGCAGCATGTGACATAGTTTAACAAAAACTTGTGTTTAGATGGTTTTGGCCTTCTATTGTTAACCACTGTTTGCATTATTATACCATAAAGCAAACACTGCTGCATCAAAGGTTAGAGAACTCTAACAGAGAAAGTAGATAACATAGACTATATATATCTCATGGGAATATTTGAATTAGTAGTCACATTCTGTCAGTTTAGCAGAAGTTGACGTTTTTCAGAATGAGTATGAGTGGCCCTGCTTGAACGTGAACTAAGCATGATACAGCGTTATTGAACTTACACACATGCAGTTAAAACAAGCAACTGCTGACGTTCTCCTGGCTGTTTCAAAATGACTGTGTCTGGTAAGATTTGTTTTAAAAATAAACTGGACTCTAAGTGAGATTTCAAAGCACAGTTGATCAAGTGTCCCTATTGAAAAAAACCCCAAACAAACAGCATTTTCTAAACAAATTTATCAGCTAGGCTCATGTTTATACAATAGCGGATACACAATGTTCTACCCAAGCACATTAAAAACACAGTTACAGTAGTAATTGGGCAGCAGTTGTGATACTTGGAAACACATACAACCAGTACAGATTCCCTTTTTTAAGGACTACCAGGTAAGGGACAGTGTGCATGACAAATTCTTGCCTCATCTCTCCGCAATGTAGGAGCTTGGTCCTGCCAGTACCAAGCTGTATTTGTGAGATGCTGAGTGGCCTTAACTCTCATTGAACATGATGAAAATTGAAGCATTCAGCACCTTTCAAGACCACAACATAAAGAACAAATGAGAAGCAGTGCAGAAAAAGCTCTCATTTAATTATCAGAGGAAAGCAGCATAATAAAGATCCTTAAATACTTACTCCTACTTTATAGCATGAGGAAGAAAATTATGTTAATAAATGCTTATGAATTAATTATAATTTCAAAGGTGGTTAACTCCTAGCATTGCATACAACAGGTTTATTTAAAAACATAGTGCCATATAAGTGATGTGAGCATTTTGATCTCCTTAGCGGTTAAAAGGTAACAGAGGAATAGTGTTTGAATCAAACAACGTGGTCATTTTCATGTTATGACAGAAACAGAATTAACAAAATAAACTGAGCTAGTCACAGTAAATATATATCACGTATTAGCAACAGCAAATGTGGTATTACAGAGAGGGTGATTACAGCTCTCAACTCAGTGATGAAAATACAGCTGCTCTCATTTTTCAGTGTTTCTTAAACTTCTGACTTTCCTATCAACTGACTTGTACTCAGTAGTTCTTGGAAAGTCCTCTAACAATACTTTTTTAAAAAACTCATTTTGTACATATATGCACTCATCTAACACATAGAAAATAAAGATTGCTTTCTCAGCATTATCAAAGAAGGGGAGTAGTTCGTTGAAATCCCTGAAGAACTACTGGACCATCCTAATGTGAAACAGAGTAATTCTTTACATAGGAATAAAATGTATCCTTTAAAAGGAACAGCCAGGACACATTAGAACTTGTGAACTCCAAGCATTTCATTAATTTTACTCATTAATGCCGCTCTAACATTTTTGAAAGATACCAATATTTGATGTCAGTTCTCAAGTAAATTCCAGAGAGAAAATAAACATTGGTCAATACAGCCAAGTTCTCAGTAACATTTGAAATGAGTGAATAATTCTAATTCTGCAAGTAGATCCACATGAGTGCAACCTTACATCCCTATAGAGCTACGCTGGAGTGTGTTTCTAGGCAAGTCTCCAATTACCCTCCAGTTATCTAAGAGTTACTTGTATTTTGTAGATGGTAGAATTACTGGGACACATCTGGACTGGGAAAATAATGAAAGAAAAAAATTTCCCTATTTTTCTTAATAGACATTGTGGAACAATCTGAATGATATTTAGAGGGAAGCCAGAGCATTCACCTTCACTGAATACCAAGTCTCTAGACATCTGATGGAAATGCCATTTTATGACTTTTAAAATCTTGAAAACTTCACAGCATTGCTTAGGTTGGAAGAGACACCCTGAGATCATCTAATCCACCTCCTCTGCTCAAGCAGGGTCAGCCAGAGCAGGTTGTCCAGGACTGTGTCCAGCTGGGTTTTGAATATCTCCACAAACTGGGACTGCACCTCTCTGGGCAATCTCTTCCTGTTTTGACCACTCTCATAGTAAAAACAAATGTTTTCTTGTGATCAGATGGGATTTCATGTTTCAGTTTCAGTTTGTGCCCATTATCTCTTGTCCTGTCAGTGGGCACTACTGAGAACAGTTTGACTTCCTCATCTCCATTCCCTCCCATCAAGTGTTTATACATGCTGATAAGACACACACACACACACACCCCCCTCACACTCTCAGCCTCTCCTCATATGAACGATGCTTCGGTCCCTCAATCATCTTTGTGGCCCTGTGCTGGACTCGCTTAATTTCTTTCTCATACTGAGAAGCCCAGAACTGGACACAGCACTCCAGGCATCGCCTCATCAGTAGAGATGAGTAGAGAGGAAGATCACATCCCTTAAACTGCTGGCAACTTGAAATTACTGCATATTTACTCAAGTATGAAAAATAGACCAAATATAACCACTTTTGGATCTTTTAGTTCCAGTGTTAAATTCCCTATCTACTAGAACAGTATCTAGGGTAGAACCACACACTAACTGGGCTGGATGGGACTTTTGGACACCATCTGGTCCAATGTCCCTGCTCAAAGCAGGTCTAACATTAAAGTTAAATTAGATTGTTCAGAGCTTTATCTAAATAAATTTTGAATTTATCCAAGGATGCCAATTCTACAGCATCTCTGGGCAACCTGTCTCAGCCCTTGGCAATCTTCATTATGGATTTTTTTCATTAGGTCCAGTTGGAATTTTCCTTGCTGCATCTTGTGTACTTTCCCATATATGTAATTTACTAGCAGGAAGTAAACGTAACTCTTACTGTCATTATCACTGTCTTTGCCATTATCTTGGGATCATGCATCATATGTCTTTGTTTTTTAGGCAAAAACCAGTAACATTGTTTATCATATAAACAATATTACTATGCTCAGTGTGAAGACTGTCTTTGATTTTATAGGAAACGATAGCAATTAGGCTCTTCTTATCCCCATCTCTTATTTGTGAAATGATCGGCAGTGAGGTTTTGTGTTTCTACTGTGAGGGGTTCTCTTCATCCCTACTAAGCTCCATATAAAATGCTGTATATTAGCAAATATTAGCACTTCTGGGATATATATATGGCATTTTTTTCTTATATGCTTACTTTTCCTTTATAGTCTAAAGTAGCAAAGTGGGTTGCAAAATGCTCACATCTGCATTATTACGCCATTGACAAATAAGTAAACAAGACAATTCAAGATACATTTCAAGAGTAAGGTAAAACCGTATTCCAACAGTTGAACTAATTTCAAGCATTCCAACTTTGTTGAACTAATTTCAAGCAAATTTTAAAAAGTAAGAGAAATTGTAAAGTAAGTTCTTACAGGTTTTATAATAATTGGCTGCTAGTAAAGAAGAGGGAATCAAATTAGTAACTCTACCAAGGGAAAGACGAGCAGATCTGTATTGTTAAACGTTTCCTTGGCATGCTAAAATACTGATCAACCAGAGCACACACTATCTCTTCCCAGTCAGAGAAACACAGAAAACAAGTAAGGAACGAGGCCATAGCACTGTGAGAGTGAGATTACCACTGCAAGAAAAAAAATAAATCACAACTGTGAAATAAAATTGACTAGAAATTGTCACTACCACAAAGGAGAAAATTTAGCCACATGTATGCAGAGGTTGAAGTGAAAAAATACCTGGTTTTGAATGTATTATTAGTTGGCCATTAAACATACTGAGGGAAGATCTTGTGACCAGCTTGACATACCTCCCTGTGAATAACAGATTTAAGAACTGTGGTTACGGTCTTCAGGGGTATTGCAAATTTAAAAATACCAATCTGTCACAGCAGTATTCAAACTATTCAGCTGAAAGCAGCTGTAGATTTAAGAATTAAGTGTGATAGGCATATTTTAAAAAAAATATTTTCCTTGTGTTGCCTTGATTATTTTGTCACTATTTTGTATTTTTCTTTTGAAGAATAGTTTTAATAGGTATGACTGTATGCATCAGACAAAAACATGTCCAGAAACTTCTCAAAGAAAGCGGGACAAACATTTAAAATATTAGTGACCAAATTCTCTATTCAGTTACTCTAGTATCGAACTGTGTGAACTGTGATGAGCTGTTGCTTTCTGGTTTTTGTTTGGTTTTTGGTTTGGTTCTTTTTTAAGCACAGCAAAGGTACACCATAAGCTGCCACATAGCCAAGCTGATTCTTCATCTGAGAACGACCTAATTGATATTATTTTGGCTTCAAAGGCAAATTCTTCATTACAGTATAGAGCCTTGCATTGTGCCACAACGGTATTTTTGATTCTCTTCATACATAATTGATTTTTTGGTGACAAGGTGGAGAGAGAGGGTTTAAACCATCAGCGATTAGGAGTGATGCAACAGCAGGAAGGATACAAGATGTGCAATCCAGAGGCTTCTGTGCATCCATTTGCCTCTGTGCTCAGTTTCAAAACAATGATCTGCGGTGGGGTTAGGAACTATAGGCAACTAAAATACTGGTGGTATCCTCAACCTCTCCTGGTTTTGTCTTATAGCACACTGTAGTTTCAATGCACTTTAGTCTCCTGCACTACATCGCATTTAGTTTTTTATAGGGTATTGAAAAAATGTTTTGTGGTTCTTGGTATGTTCTGTAGGCTGAAATGTAGTAGGCATAATTTCACATAATTTGCCTGTGACTGTGGGGAATCACAGAGAATGACCAAAGTAGTCTTTTACAGCCCTATGTTTTATATAAATTTACAGCAATTCTGTATAAGTACTTAGAGCAAGTAACAGTCCCACATTTTGGTAACAGCTTAAAGAGATGCATAATTTGGAGCAACCCACCTTGGTTCTAAATCAGCTGCTCTCCATGCACCACAAAGATCCTGCATCTTCAGAATTACTTTTTTGGGCTCTGGCCAGTTATTTCACTTTCACTGCATAGTTTGTTACACTTTCTCTGAACTCATGGAAATCACACGTATGTTGCCATTTCTATTGTATAATCTCTAATACTTCTTAACTACTTTACTTGTATTTGTATCTGATTATATGTTTCTGCCAGTTCAGTTTCCTTTTACTCTGCTCTCTACAATAGCATCACCTGCTTATTCTGTGGCTTTTCCAGAGAAAATCTATGAGGGAATTAATGCTATTTCAAATCTGCCTGCTACTGCACAATGGGGAAAAAAAAAAAAATCAATCAGTGACAATCAGAGTCACATTATCAGAAAACGCCAGTGGTGTAACATGCACAGGCCAGCCTGAATATAGCTGTTGTCTGTATGGGCAAGACGATGTCTCCTCCACAGGTTTCCAGGACCTGTTGGTCGTGAGGCAAACACTTTGCCAACTCTACGTATGTATAGTTCCATGGGAAAAATACCTCTAGACCAGTATAAGCACAGGTTTCAAGTTTTCTAATTGGGTCTCAATGAAGTCTATGCTTTTCCACAAGACATCCCAAGGGCTATTTGCTATAATTCAATTACCTTTTTTTTAAAAAAAAATATCCTTTTTTCTGTCAGCATTATATTCCTTTTTCGATTCTATACTGCATATTAGGTATCATATATATTATATATATATATTTTAGTCTTTTTTTCCCTGAAAATATCAAAGCCACTTACATCAACACAAACAGCTCAGCAAAGCAATAATGTGAAGTGTTCAAATAGTTTTATAAAAGTGTCATCTTTCAATCTCTAGGAAATGGAAAATAAACTGTAAGAACCCTCCAATGACTCCTGCTAAAATTGCTACTAACAGATTTTGTTTCTTACAGTTGAAAACTGGCAGCAATGCAAATCAAATTGTATCACACGTGTCAAACAGCTTCACAATTACGCAATCAACTTGCACTGCAAATTAAAAACAAGACTTGCTACTAGATCTTAAGTCAAAACAAATTTAAAACTCCAATAAGCTCAGCAAAAGCAATCCTCAAAAAATCTACTCATGCCCATTATGATGGCAGAACCAGCAAAGAAAGAGGCTTGAAAGGAAATAGAAAAGTAGCAATCAAATTGCTTCATCTTTTACAAGACAAATTAATGACATTCACCATATCTTAAGGAGTTAACTACCCTACTTCAATCAATTTTCAGTTCTGTTTCCCGTTCTCTCAAGAATAAAACCTTTAACTTAATAAGACAACGTTGGATGGACTCCATTTCATTTGAACTGTATAGGAAGACTCTCATTCACAGGAACCACCACTTTGTCTGCCAATTAAAACAGTAGGCTTCACTGGAGGAAACCTAATACAGATACCTATGAATTTCATTTTTAACTTGTACAATAAATAGATAATGGGTTTTTTTCTGGATAAATTAAGAGAAAACAGCAGGCAGACTAAGATACTCCAACCCAAGCTTCACATCCTCATACAATCTTTTTTGACAGCAATTTAGCAAATACATAGAGTCAAACTGTGCAGCAGCATGTTCCATGTGATCCAGTCCATCCAATCATACATCCATAGTCACAGCTGAATTTGGCCTACTGAGTTAGGTAAAAGACAGTTTTTCCCTAGGATTAAGCAAAAAATAGAAGGTTTTTTACATATTTTGGACATTTGTAACAGTTCACATTAATAAATGAGAGTCGCTCCAGATAACATTTTACTGAAAGCATTATCTTGAAATATTAATAGTTTTTATCCAATATACTAATGGAAAAACATTAAGCAAAACTGATACTTTTAATTGATTCTTCATTTGAATAATATGCCAGTTTTAGGAGAGACAAACTCAGGATTCTAGCCAGAAGCTATTCTCAAGTGAACCATGGCTCCTCAGCCCATAACTTGGTATCATATGCCAGTTCTGCAGTCATACTAACTTAGGAAGTTGACAGTGCCGGTTTCCCAACTTTAGTTCTATGACTGCAGTAAATCATAAAATTTTGCATAAGCAGTGCTTGCGTTTGACATTATCATCACTGAGTTTTCTAAAGAAAAGATGTATAAAACAATTCTCAAGTATGCAAAAAGAGTTTTAATTTTTTTTTAATTTTTTTTTTTGCAATTACAAAATCATGGCCTTCAGACTCTATCTGTATCAAACAGCATATTCTGGATTGATGTGCATCTAATCAGACTGAGCACAATATCAACCAAAAGCAGTGAGACTATGTTTACCATCCCTGCATCTTGAGCTTCCTTTTTGTAATGCCTGGAAGTCTGGGTTCAGCACGGTGCTAATGAGAACACGTAGCTTTGAGCTGAGTAGCCTATGGCAGTTTGGACTCTCTCTTTTTAGACTCTGGACAAGAGCAGGGCTGAGTCCCTCCCAGAATACAAAGAATATACACAATCCTGCTTTTAAAAAGCTGTACTGTCTGCTGAAGTTCATTCTCACATTACTAACTTGTCCAGTCTCATTAACTAGACAGGATCATGAACTACATTGCCAGAAAATTTGTAGGAAGAAAATTATGGCAAGAAATGTAGGTAATATTTCAGGATATTACATGCTTTTGAGTCTAAGAAATCATTTCTTAAGCACACTAGTACAGACAAAGCCCTTCAAGAGATGCAGTTGTTTGAATAAAACAAAATAATGTCTGTTTTGGTCCTTAAATATCTAATGGCACATACTGAAAAGGTCTGACAAATGCTCAAATTGGATCATTCTATTAAGACTCTTGCTTTACATTTCAAAAACCAGATCTTTATTTCCTCTTAAAAAAGCTGTCATTTAGCAAGAATCACTTCCTTGCTAAATTCACTACATTCTCCTACAGGGGTATCTATACTTAAATAGCAATTGAACTACATTTATATTTTATATTTAGGTCCTGATTCTATAAACACTACCATTCATGCTTCACTATGCGCGCCCATAGTCCACGCAAATCTACAGTCCAACTCATTAAAGTGGGTGACTATTCACTTGCATCAAGCTTAGTATGTAAGTCCATGCAGCAGTGTGTATACATACATATGTAACAGTCACCTCCTTATATTTTACAAAGGTGTATAAAATCAGCAGAGAGCATGCATCATTCTTTACTATTGTTTCATACCTCACTGCTATTTCTAATCTGTATTGCAAAAGTTCCAAATCCTATAGTCACCATCAAACACTAAGAGATTCTAAGAGATGAGGTTTATCTAAGATAAACCTCAGCTTGAGGTTGCCAGCTGCTTTTTTTTTTTTCAGCATCAACACATTAAAAAACCTTTTCACTTTCAAAATTTTTCACAATTGGTTATGATCTGAGTTGCCTGTTAAATACATTTCAAATATGTTTTTCTAAAGTAGATTATAAAGATACTATACAATATCTGACCTTTCTACATTACTACAACCTGTATACATTTTGCTGAATTTTTTTAGATGAGACTGTTCTCTTCAGCACTGCGATAAGTTTTGGTTCTAGAGGCTTAAAGCTAGAAGGTTTCACCTATCAATTTACATGGCAAACCTCACTCCATTCCCTAATCTAATATCCTTGGTAGGCTTTAAAGAATAAAAGACATGATACTCTTAAAATTATTTTCCTTTATCACAAATGCATAGATGGGAATATGAATTTTTGACAAGGTATTGGGCTTATAAGAACTTGTTGATACATATAACACATAGCCTGCTCCTATCATCATCATGCTGTCTATTTAATAATTCACATTTAAATACAAGACCTTAGTTGCCACAGCTCAGTAGGAATAAAATTAAGGAGATTTACATTTTCCTACTGAGAAATCTGGAATGCCGCCTAATGTTTTATCCTTGTGTCTTTTAAACTTGTCAGAAACACTGGTGCCATCATAACCCGCCATCAGTCAGGAACTAATATATGTATTTCAGTGCTATGTCTTCCACTAAGCAACTTATCAAAATCATGAGAGAAACCATTGTTAGAAAATACATCAAAAAGAGATACCTTCAAATACAGACTGCCAATTTACAGTTATCCAATATATTTTAAATCTATTGTACAAATTTCTTCATTGCATCTGTTGGTCTCTGTATTTGTCCCAGTGAAGCAATTCCCATGTCCACCCATGTGTTACCCCTCCAACCCTGCCTTTTCTGAAAAAAAAAAAAAATATCAATGAACAGTGTAAAAAAAAGGCAAGAACAAGTTGAAAAACCTCAAGGTGAGGTATTGAAACTGCTTCCTAATAATCCTATTTTATGTTAGTGTTCTTCATTCAAAAAAGACGAACTAATGAATTTTAGTACAGAGACACTCAATAATATTCCTGAAAACTACAATTTTTGGTAGAATTCATGTGATGCTTACAAAACCACACAACAAAAATTGTTATAAAGAAAAGATAAAGAAGAGAAATAGAAAGTATACTGTTTTGCTGTAGATAGATTACATACAGTCACTTTTTTGATGAAGGAAAAAGCAGCTCCATAGGTTGGATTCTAGAACCACCATCCAAATCTTTAGAAGCATAATCTTTACTTCGTAACAAGGTCAATATTACTAATTTTAGGCAAACATCCTGTGCTAGTTTTGGCTGGGTAGAGTTAATTTTCTCCACAGTAGCTGGTAGGGGGCTCTGGTTTGGGTTTGTGCTGAAAACAGTGTTGATAACACAGGAATGTTTTCGTTACTGCTGAGCAGTGCTTACACAGAGCCAAGACCTTTTCTGCTTCCCACCCCACCCCACCAGTGAGCAGCTGGGGGTGCACAAGTTGCTGGGAGGGAAAACAGCCAGCAAAGCTGACCCCTACTGACCAAAGGGATATTGCATACCATATGACATCATGCTCAGCATATAAAGCTGGGGGAAGAAGAAGGAAGAGGGGGACACGTTCAGAGTGATTCTGTTTGTCTTCCCAAGTCACCGTTACACATGATGGAGCCCTCCTTTCCTGGAGATGGCTGAACACCTGCCTGCCGATGGGAAGTGGTGACTGAAATCCTTGTTTTGCTTTACTTGTGTGCGCAGCTTTTGCTTTACCTATTAAACTGTCTTTAGCTCAAACCAGGAGTTTTCTCACTTTTACCCTTCCAATTCTCTCCTCCATCCCACTGTGGGGGAAGTGAGTGAGTGGCTGTGTGGGGCTCAGTTGCTGGCTGGGGTTAAACCACCACAGTCCTCACTATGAACATGACCTCTCAATGATGTTATTGTCCAAACCACTGGCACTGATGGAAACAGGAGCCAATTTAAATGGTACTTAGTGCACAAAGAATCATAAACTTGTAACCACTTACAAGACTACTGTAAGTAATTTATTTAGCATAGACAAAAGATTATGAAGATCCCTACTTCTTTGATAAGTGTCTCTTCTTCAAAGCCACAAAATACAGTAACATTAATCAGACAAGATGCAAATATTGACAATAGAGTGAAAGGTAACTGCTACTCTACCACATAATTTTCTCCCTCTGTTCATGATTTTATAAAACGAAGATCTTGAAGAGCCACTAAGATGATGAAAGGATTGGAGCATCTGTCATATGAGAAGAGGTTGCTTAGCCTTGCTCAGTTCTTATCAATGTCTGTAATACCTGATGGGAGAAGTAAATAAGACAGAACAAGAGACTTCTCAATATTGTCCAGTGGCAGGACAAGAGGCAGTGGACACAAACTGAAACATGGGAAATCCCATTTAAACATAACGAAAAAAATCCACTGTGACGGTGGACAAACCCTGGACTTGTTTGCTTGGTGAGGCTGTGGAGTCTCCATCCTTGGTAATTTGTTTAGTTGACCCTGCTTTGAATAGAGGGGCTGGACTAGACAAACGGACAATGATGTGGACTGAAAACTCGTTGAACTGATGGTCTCAAAAGGTTATGATCAGCAACACAAAGTCCAGCTGGAGGTCAGTCACTATTGGAGTAACACAAGGGTTGATTGTGGGGCCAGTACTGCTTGACATCATCATTGAACAGTTGGACTTAATGATCTTAAAGGTCTTTTCCAACCAAAACAATTCTATGAATCTATGATTAATGACCTGGTAATGGGACAGAGAGCATACTCAGCGATTTTTCAGATGATGCAAAACTGAGAGGAGTAGTTAACACACCAGATGGTTGTGCCACCACTCACAGGGACCAGCAAAGGCTTGAGAAATGGGCAAACAGGAGTCTTATGAAGTTCAAAGGGAAATGCAAAGTCTTGCACTTGCAAGGAATAGCTCCTGCACCAGTACACGCTGGGGACTGATGGGACTGAAGCAGGTTTGCAGAAGACGACCTGGGTGTCCTGGTGGGCATGAAATTATATATGGGCCAGCAATGCACCCTTGCAGTAAAGAAGGCCAACAGCCACCTGGGCTGCATTATGAAGAGTATTACCAGCAGGTTAGGAGAGGTGGTGAGACACATCTGGAATGCTGTGTGCAGTTGTGGATTCCCCAGTAAAAGAGACATGGACATACTGGAGTAAGTCTAGTGAAGGGCCACAAAGATGACTGAGGGATTGACACTTCTATTGCACGAGGACAGGCTGACAGAGCTGGGAGTGTTTGCCCTGCAGGAAAGCAGGTTCAGGGGAAATCTTATCATTGTCTACAAATTCTTGATGGAGGATGGAGGGAGGAGTAAAGAACAATGAGCAAGAGTCTTGTCAGTGGTGCCCAGTGAAAGGACAAGAGGCAATAGACACATATTGAAACACAGGAAATTCCATTTAAACATCAGAAAGTTTTTTGTGAGGTTGTGGAGCCTCCATCCTGAAGAGATTTTCACAACCCAATGGGATAAGGCCCTGAACAACCTGCTCTAGTTCACCCTGCTTTAAGCAAGGGTGCTGAACTATATGATCTCCAGAGATCCTTTCCAACCTTAACATTTCTGGGATTCTGTGAAATACTAACCAGAATTACTCAGTAGGTTTGGAATATGCTCACTACATGCAGTTGTAGGCTACCTGAAAGAGTTAGCAATTCCAGTTGAGTCTGAACTGTATCAGAGGTGTACGCCATGGTGAATGCTGGGGTCTTGTCTCATGGCCATGACATTGGTCCCAAGTGAGTGTGCAGCATGGAAACTAGGGATATACCCAAGCATGCAGTGCCTGTCACCTCCTTGGCTTCATTGTCATGTGGGATCCACTGTGGTGAGCACCATAACATAAACTAAACAAAAGCCACTGGGTTTTCCTAAAAATCATCACAGATCGCTATCATTATATTACACAGTAGTTCTGTGTCCATTCCCATTTGCTCCATGACATGTCTAAAACTTTAAATTATGAAGAAGCTACTGTATATGCTAAATAATTAACAATTATAGTAAGCTTCCTGGAATAGTGCATAACAGCAAAATACACAGTCCTGTTAAACTGGGTTAACAGCTGCTTCATGTGTCCCAACTTCCCTCTTCTTTCCCTTCATTCAAATTTTTCCCTTTCTCTTGTCCTTCCTGTGTTTCTCTGCTTCTATGGGTTGCTACATTTCTCAGAGGCCCCAAATTTTAACTCAAAATCTGATGAACAAACCTGTCAGCTTCCAGAAAAATAATTGTGTTTTCAAAATATTATTGTTTTGGGGTAGAGGTGTTACTCCATGTTACTTTTGTAACAGGAGTCTAAATACTTCTTGAAGAGGAAAACTCAACAAACTCAAACTGCAGAATATGTCCTTCCATAGCATAGAATTCTACTCGATCAAATTTTATATTCAGTGCACTACCTGACATTTGAACAGCTATAGTCCAATTGTCATAGAGGAGAACGTAATTTAAGAAGGAAATGAGTGCTCTGTTAGAGGTAGTTCAGGACGAGAATGAGGGTAACTACATTTGGGGTCTGGATTATGTATTACTACTATCCAGCCCTAGGCAAATCTATGCAAATCTGTATTGACTCAAGCTTTAATTATGTTTATTTCTTGTTTTTCTTACAGCACCAAGGAAATCATACTTCTTGGGAATTCTGGGGCAGCTGTCAAGTAGTATTCCCCAGCAAAACAGCTTTGTTTAGCAAAGCAGCCACAGAGGCATGCCTTCTGGTCTTCTGTGGGTAAAGGAAGAATCTGCGCATTATGGTGCAGGGAGGGCCAAGGGTAGATAGAGGATGGAAAAACTTGCCTCTACAGGAGAATAAATGAGAAGAAAAATCTAAAGGTTGACTGCACAATTTAGTAAAGGAGTAAAACAGAAGCTCATCAAAATAAAACTTTATTTTTTTTTTTAATTAAAGGAAAAAGCAAATCTACTCTTTAATCTAGCTAACTCCAGTAATTATGGA
This sequence comes from Balearica regulorum gibbericeps, assembly GCF_011004875.1. Classification (NCBI taxonomy): domain Eukaryota; kingdom Metazoa; phylum Chordata; class Aves; order Gruiformes; family Gruidae; genus Balearica; species Balearica regulorum. The sequence continues at coordinate 19,033,038 of NC_046190.1, forward strand.
AGTGAACGTATAGAATGTACATCAGCATAACCTAGCCACACAAGGGTCCAGAGCAAGCTGGGACCCATTTACTGAAACACCTATTTTTACTGATATTTAACAAAGCTGGCTAGATTACACTTTATGCAAATATATCCATTCAGCTAATACGCCTTCAGCTGCAGTGGAAACACAGCCTTTCAGAGTCCGTCTGGTCTAAAGGGTCTCCAGTCTAAACTGTGAGAAGAAAAGGATGCATTACTGAGACTGTTTTACACAGAGAGTAAAATTTTCTAGCTGGTTTCCTAATAAATTTCTGATGTCAGCCACACAGAGAGACATTAATTAAACTTCCAAGTCTCAAATTCCAATACAATGTGTTAATCACAACATTATTCTTCATCTGAATGTTCATTTGACATGCATTTAAATCAGACAGCTAATCTCTGAGGTGAGAGATTTTGAAAAAAATAGCCATATTGAACACTTAACCTACATATTGCCTCATATTGCTATTGATACTTGCTTCTGAAAATAATCAAGATATCTGCAGTTAGTTTATAACAGGATTGGTAAGGAATTAAAAGGTAAATCTCAAATTTGCAGTATATGGAGGCAAGTATAATATTTTGCAAGCTAAAATATTTGAAGATAAAAAGCTGGATTCTTCAGAATTTCATATCTTATATAGTATACGTCTGTGTATTTATGAATATATAATTTTATACACTGGCAAAATGGGGGAGTGAAACAGAACATTGTGTTTTAATTGCATTTTTGCATTCAGTTTTAAGAAAAAGTAAATGACCACTTAAGATGACAAAGAATCAGACCCATCTACTCATCTTTCTTCTTCATATTAACAAACATCTCATGAATGTGAATATCACTGTTTACACAGCCTAATCCCACACAATACCTCCACGACTTCCTGAAACAAGTTATTTTTATGTCTCTATGATGTAATTAAATATGCTTTTACCTCTGCTGTGATGAAGAGGTCATTGGTTAATACATGTCTAGTACTGATAGAGTGTTTTACAGCTACACGTTCAGTATTAAAAAGGAAATAAAAATGCACAGTTATGCTCATTTCCAAAGCAGCAGTTAATATTAACAATCACTGAAACAGAAATACTGTCTCACTTTATACTTGTAATTAACTGAAAGCATTTTTGGTTGCAAATAAAAGAACGTTATTACAGATTCCAGCAGACACACATATACTCTGCATTGCAGTTTAAAGACAACATCTCCATCACTGCATTCTTTGCAGCACGGTTAGAAGTGTACTTGTAAACTACTCTTATTCCACACATGCGCAAGTACCAGAATCTCCCAATAACTAGCAGGGAATATGTCAAATAAAGGATACCACTGGTGTCCACAGTGCATTTGCAACTCTGGGAGAACAAAGTGTCACTCCTCCTAACTCCTGTAAGCATTCCTAGGTGAGAAAATTCCAGCACTACATTATCTAATAAAAAATGTACTGGAAGCATGTGGACATTAATAAGAACTGAAGTGGTCCTCTGGTCTACTGCTCTACTACACCTCTTAGTCTTGAGGCCACAAAGATTGCATTATAATCCCATGGATGCTTCGTTATCTTTGGTTAGGTTTGATGACCACTGCACAGGCAGAAACTGCTCATTTGAAAATGCCAAATTTCCATTCTTTTTTCTAGTCCCTTCCTCACACCTCCCAAACCCAGGATGGTTAGATACTGTAAGTACCTTCTACTCTGTCTAAAGTACTTCCATACTTTATAAGCATTTGAGTGAACTCTGTACTTCACAGTGGAGTCAGTGGCTCATTTCACTAATGACATGTGAGCAGAGATGAGGAAAGAATAAGGTTTTCATGCAATATTCAAACATTGTTATGGAAATAAAATTGTTCACATGAAGAATGCTAGACTGCTTACATCCCTACAGACTCCATGTCAACAAAAATAACAGCAACCTTTTTGCCCTATTCCCAAAACAGCACTGCTAGTAAACCTGCAAAATTCTCAGTAGATTCCAGCAAAAATTTCAGTTTCACTAGAGACTAATGCCAAATATGATCTTTCAGATGTTATTTCTCTATAAAAGGAATGCATTATGTTAGACAGGAGTAGGTGGAAACATAAGACACTTAGGCAAAACATCCAAAAGCCTCCTGCACAAGAAAATAAACACTTTCTCAAAGTTGAGCATTATGCAATGCACACAACTGTGTAAGTAGTCTGTTTTCTGCACTAAAAGAAATGAAACAGAACACTTACTGACCTAAGTACAAATTTGTGTCCAAGACAAACCTAAATTCTTATTTTTCAATTCATTCAAGTCTTGAGCACTTCAATGGGACACACTGCTTAAATATGTACCTTGAATATCTTTGATGTGTGGATTCCCTTCTCAGTCTGAGTTAGAAATATTCATCATCTCCCCCACCACGAGAACTACAAAATATGTTCAAAAGCTCTAAAGATATCTGTAAAAGACTGTCTTCCTTCCTTCCTGACAAATATTTTGTTATTCAGATGCTATATATAGCTTTTTATAGTTTAAATCTCAAATGCTTCCTAGGTCATCCTGCTAAATAACCATACTAGGCCTGGCTAGGATAGAGTTAACTTTCTTCACAGCAGCTCATATGGTGCTGTGGTTTAAATTTTTGACCAAAACAATGCTAGTAACACACTAACGTTCTAGCTATTGCTGAACAGTGTTTGCACAGCATCAAGGCCTTCTCTTTTTTTCAGTACCCACCGCAATTAGGGCGTGTGCAATAGGTTGGGAGAGGACACAGCCAGGCGGATGACCTGCACTAACCAAAGAGATATTTCATGCCATGTAACTTCATACTCAGCCATAAATAGGGAAATGAGGAGGGGTTAGGGAGGTTAGCTGTCTTTTACTTGGGAACTGGATGGGCATCAGTCTGCCTGTGGGAGGTGGAGAGTGATTGCCTTTGCCTCACTTCTTTTCTTTCCTTTCTCTCATCTTCGACTTATCGTTCATAAACAATTTATTTTTTTTTATCTTGACCCCTAAGTTTTTTTGCTTTTACTTTTCCTTTACCCATCCGCAGTCCCATGGGGGGTTGGAGGGGTGAGTGAGTGAGTAATTTGTGGTGCTTAGCTGCCTAGATGGGTTAACCCACAAAAAGAACATAATCGACAAAATGATTAATGTCCGACCTTTCTGTTGTGTTGTCTGGTGATGTGTGAGTAGGTATTGAGGGTTTATACACACTTATGACATGACTAAGCCTGTATATAACGGACGTATGCTGTTCCATTTCTCGTGGCCAGATACAGATGTGCATTGTATGATGTGCCCAACACCTCTGAATGATGGGAAGAATGTGGGAGTGGGCTGGGTGCCAGATAAACTACTTACCCAGGCAGTATTCAGCTCAGTCTGTAGTTTGCCTATAGGTTAATCAGCTATAAGACAATAATTTTGTGTAACACTATACATTGATTATGTATTGTCAACACAAACGCTTTCAACATACCTGCCCCAAAATAAACACAAAAAGTCTACCAAAACATGGCCATCTACTGCACATGCTTCTTTCCTTGAGGAGAGGATGTGTTAAAAGCATGTGACAGATGATAGGCACATTGTTTAATGCACTGCTGGAAGATGTTTCATTTACATGGCAATAAACACAGTGTAAGAAGCCATACAGAATAATGACATGATCTCATAACAGACAGATATTTATATCAAGGTATTGACCTTTTTTTTTTTTTTTAGAATGGGAATATATTATACATCATACTAGTGCCATCTCACTGATACTTGTTACTTTTACTGCATTCATAGTAAAGCACCATTTGTATTACCGAATATTCTTAACATCCTCTCACTGAGCACGAAAATGCTGCACTACATCAAAAATAAAAAACCTCTTAGCAGTAGATTTTCATACAGAAATTTTATGGGTAAAATAGAAATCAAAATATATGGGCTATAAATTAGAAGTTGTTGCAAGCAATTTTTCCTATTGACTTTAGGGGGATTTGAACCTGTGGCTTTTGACTTTCAAAATAAACACTGCATCACTGTCACACATGAAAAACCCTAAGAACACTGAAGTGTACTGCAGAACTAGTGTAATCTACTTGTCACAGCAAACTGAGTATCTCTTACAGGGGCTTAAAGATTACTGTACATCTGAGACAAAGCTCTTTCTTGCACACCACTGGAATATAGTACAAATGACTTAAAGAATGCAGTTATTAACAAGGATGTTTATCAATTATAATAAAATATTTATTTTCTAGCAGTGGTATGAAAAAAATCTGCCAAAATGAAGAGAAGCTGCCTGAAAGATAGGAACTCTGACTTCTTATGACTCCTAAGCAACTGTTAGCTCTACTTACACAATGTACACCCTTGTGTTACCTTAGGGAAGCTAGGGCATACACTTCCACACAATATTTATATTCTCTAACCTTATTATTTGCAAAATAAGTATGAGACGTTCACACAAGTCTGCCTTTCTTCTTTCAGAAAGAACTCTTGTGGAATGCTGATCTCGGACCATTCTCCCACCTTAGTTTGCTTTTATCAGTTGTTAAAACAACACATCTTCTCTACGTTTATTTTTAAAGAACATAAAAATATAAATGGAGGTGGGTTTTATACAGAACAAATAGGGAACAGTATTTTTACAGATATCTAACCTACTCTGAGACCAACATGTTATGTAAATACAGTACATAGCTCTCCCTTGTATCCAAGGGCTATCTTTTGCAGAGCTACAGGGCTACATGTTGCTTTGCTTTCCATATACTTTTTGAATACTACCTACACAAAAGGAATATAAAAGTTCATTTAAAATGTAAATAGCCACGTATTTTACAAGGGACCCTGTCACACCTTTATAAAGTGCTGACAAACTACACTAGATATGCTGTTCTTGAAAACGCCTCATCTGTTTAATAACGTCCTACTGCCTTCTTGATATACATGTCCCTCTAGTCTGGTTTTACTTAACTAGCAATCTCAATTCTGGAGAATTTCAGGTAATCTCATGCAGAACATTCTCTGCCAGTGCTGTGTATAATTAAACATCTAAATGTTACAGTAAAGACTGACTGCACAACCTTTACTATAACACATATTAAGTCAAAAAAACACCACTGTGATCATCTAGTCTGAGCGGCATTAAAAAAACCCACAAACCATAGGATTTACATTAATTCCCACCTGAAGTTCAACAGATTGCTTTGACTAAATTATCCTTCTTAATTTTCAAGATTACCAATGCTGAGGAATCTACCACAATCATCAGTAGTTCCAGTTAGCAAAAAAAAAAATAAAAAATTTAAAAATCCTTAATTGTAGTCTGAATTAGTCTGGTTTTTATTACCTCATTTACTAAGCTACAGTCATTTGATTTTCTTTTAATCTGCAAGACTGAACAATCTGGTTTTGAGTATCAGTTACTTTATCACAAATGTTTCCACTTAGTTTACCAAAGATAACATTAATGGATGGCTTGATTACTGGCTGGAAGTGCCACCTAAGCTTTAGTTTCACCAAGCTGTGCCTCTGGTCTTTCATGATAAAGCATGTATCCCAAGTCCTGTATCATTCTTTTAGGTCTCCTATACACCCCTTTCAATTTTTCTGCATTCTCCTTGAAATGCAATTGCCAGAACCAAGTTCAGTAGTTGAGTAGTGATCACAGCATTAACAACCACAGAAGTGATGTAATTCGACAACTGCTTGATACTCCCCTTGCCCATTCATCCACTACCTTCATTCTTGTGCCTCCCCTTGATGCTGGCAGCTGATTATACCATGACCCTTCAAAACTCTTTTAGAAGTCTGTGATTTGTGAGGGAAGAATAAGGAACCTACAAATAGTTTCTACATAGTGATTTCTCTTTTGCTATTTATCCTATTCTTCTATTTTATTATCTCAGCATCTTGGAGAGATCATGGAAGTGTATGAGACCTCTATTTGAACTCATCTAATGTCAGGGAGCTTAATTACATTTCTATGGAATATATTGGTTTTAGAATTACCCCTATGGGTTTTTTTCTGCTGTTTCCTTCATTAACACCTAAACACCGTATGATTATTTCTGCAACTTCAAGCCAGGAAAGAGTTGGTAGGATATGAATGCCTAGCCCCCCATATGCATTCTCTGACTTCCATCTCCTTTGTGATGCTTTTTGGATTCACAGTTAAGCAGTACTCTAGGCTAACATTTGAATCAAATGCCCATTGTAGGGAAATCACAATTATATTACCTTAAGAATATTGCCAGATTATATCTCCATTTCATTTCTGCTGATGCACTTGGTCCTTATTCAAAGTTTTGTATCATCTAGATAAAGTACTTTTGTAATGATTTCCTCCTCTGTCTCCTCCCTGTCCTTTCTTTGGGTCGCCCTGAACATAGAACTTACAAACTTGTAGCTGCACCATTTTATACCAGCTGAAGTCGGTACTTAGCAACAGTGAGATCATAACTTGAATTTCAGTTCAGTGAGCACTAAATGGGTGTTTTTATATAACAGCACCTAGGATATGGGCCTAGAAAACATACATGGCAACCTTCCAGTCTTCTGTCTTATACTTACAAAAAGAAAGCTTTTGAAATTGTACCAGTAAGTCCATCTACATAAGACTAAAAATAATCAATCCATTTCTCTAGGATTAGGTGGTTGGTTCCAGACAGTCAACTTGTAATGCAAGTACACCTGGTTTTATCCTGATGAGCTTTTACATAGCCAAATTCTGGAAATAATTACTACTCAAAAAAATTCAAATTTTAATGCTACAGAAGTGAAAAAAGAGCAATTAAGGTTTTCTAAAATTAAATAAGCTTTCGTGGGTTTTAAACATAATCTGACATCAAGGGAAAGACCTTTTTCTTCTTGCTTTGTGCAAATTCACAGGTCTAAATTCAGAATATCCACAATAAGTTTAAAGGATTCCAATTGTGGCCCCTTAAATTAGTAGGAATGCTTGCCAGTGCCTTCAGTGGAAATATGGAGTCAGAAATCAACCAAGGTATTCTCTAGGTGAATACTGATATAGTGTTATTTAAACGCGTGGAAGATTTCAACATCTTCAGTATTAAGAAAATTAATTGCCTTTTGACTTCATATTGTGGAGATGGAAGAATGCACTCAAGAGTATTTACACAGGGTTTTCCTTCTGGTATCTTAAGGAGGAAAAAGTCATACTCAAAACATTTTTAACAGTGGCAAAAAAATCTAGTACTAGAAACTTGTCCTGACTTTGTAGTTAGTTTTCATACAAACAAGTTTTCTTGCACGTAAGACACTTCAACATTTGGATAAAGCATGAAAAATATCTCAGTGGATACCACATACAACAGCGTAGGAACTAGGCTAGTCTGAACCCATTTAAACATAGTTTTTCTCTTAAGAAGTAATCTTTGTATGGCCAGCACAGACTCAGCGGAACTATTTTACATGCTATGCTCTATATTAAGCAAGGTTTGTCTTCCAGAGCAGACAGTGCCCTGAATTCCACGGAAAATACTTAGAATTTCATACCAGAACGTGTACTCTATATTCTTCTCCACAATCCTTCCGTGATTTCTTTTCAGTGTATGCAAGTTTCTTCTTATTCTGAAATTTGTCTTCTACCTGGAGTTTCGATCAGTTTCTTGTGCTTGTGAGATAAGCAGGAACATGCAAAGAAAAAAAAAAAAGAGACAATGAAAAAATAAAACCATGAATACGAAATCTTGCTAACTCAGAAACGTAAATGTTGCAGAAAAAAGCACAAGCATAAGACCTAAAAACCAAAAGACTGCAAACATATGTTTACATAGACAAGAACTCCAGCCCCCCAAACTGAAAAAAATTAGCACCTACTTGCTCACAAGAAAACAACTTTGAAAAAGACTCTTAGCCATTAAGCCCAGTAGTCTTGTGCAGGTAATTGCAATGCAGTTCACTCCTGCAGGGACCTCCTAACTATGAAGGTACTTCAAACTGGTATCCTGCAAAGATCTGATTTACTGCCTTTCCTCTAGAGAAGGAACACAGTCTAAATATCTCCTCCTGCATCTGTGCATGGTCCCCGCCCCCCCCCCCCCCAAAAAAAAAAAAAAGTTCAAGCTGCAAAAGCAACTATTCTATCATAGTTTTCTTTCTATGTTAGTAGCACTTAAAGTTCTGGAGCTCCTGCTCTATGCTCTGTTTCTGGGTATACTACACTGATTAATTTTGGTACAATGTGAGACAAGAGCAGCAACTGCACAGTCAGCAGTTGGATTTCCCTGCCCTGTTTAGCTAGATAGCTTATATGGAATCATTGCTTTTCTGTTTTTGGTATAGGTCCAGGGACCAATGCACGCAGAGCTAGTGACTTCCAAGTGAGTGCTGCTCATGATAACATGACAAAATGAGTAATGATGAAGTATCAGGGGTTTTAGCCACTATTTAAAACCTTTGCAGCCCACAAGATACATAGAAATGTGGGATTAAAAAGAAAAGTTACTATAGTTTAGCAACTAAATTAACATTTGAGACACAATGTAACACTTCATTAACACACCTGCCAGATATCTGACTTAACAGTCACAATCATTAATGCCAACATTTTACCACTCACTTTTAGGGCAGTACCACACTAAGTCGCCTGACCTGCTCTGACCTATGACAAACTCCTACAGCACATGCTCCTGAAACACCTATCAATACAGGATGCTCGGCAATGTTTATGCTTTTCTTACTAGTAGGAAAGCACAGGAATCAACATTTAACTGTCAATCACCACTTTCAAGGAATGTGTAGGTTTATTGCTGCGAACAAGGTAAATCTCACTGACTCCAATAAGCAGGATCAATAACATCCCACTCAGTGAGGTATAGAAGAGAAGGTTCTGCATTGTCCAGGTTTAAGTATTGTGGGCTTCTATTATTCCACAGTTGCACTAGTTCTTTCCTAAACTCTGCCTGTCTCTTCCTGCAAATACTATATTGAGAACTCATTCATAAGATCACAGCTTCCTAAAAACCAGTTTGTTTGCTTTAATAAAGTATGTTTAATGAATCTTGTTTGTTTTAATGACAAAAAAAGTTGCAAGCTGGGTCTACTAGCAGTCAGATATGTTTGTGTTGTAAGCTGATTAAATCCCATATTCTGGTGTTACCATGGCACTGAGCCACAGCTAATATACTCTGTCTTGCTATTACACTAACCATAGGCAGATATCTTCTCAGTTTCTTTAAAGTCAGGCAGCAGGGGCCTACATCTTCTTAAAATCACATAGATGTGTCCCAATGCATATGTAGTTTAAGGAATAAAATAGCGCCTTTGTACCTCCAAGCAGCACACCCTGGTACATTATGAAAAAATATCTGTATGACCGGTGCCTCTCCCTGACCCCAATTTGTCTATTACATTCCTCTGTCTAAACATACAGCCTTTAGGCAAAACCAATCTCTTATACATCTCCATGAAACCAAACTCAACAGAGTCATTTAGCATCCAAAACGGGCAGAAACTAGTCCTCCAAGGCAGCATTCAACCTCCCTAAGCTGACCCCATTCTTTGCCTTCCTGCATTCCTCTGCACCCATTCTCCACTCTACGCAGACAACTCCTACTGATAAATCCCCAAACACTTTACAACTTTGCAGCAAATAACGGGGTGCTGGGAAGAAAGCCTTTTAAGAACAGAATTGAAGAGCACTACAATGGATAAATTATGGTCCCACTAACAGCCTAAAATAAGAAATGCCCTAATATTTTAACCCTTCAGGCTTAAAATAGCTATATTACAGTCTAATTTTTATACTTAACCATGCCCAAAATACAGGAATTCTACTGCAGAGTCAGTATGACTCCGTGCAGTGTGAGTTGTCAGCAGCTTGACTTCTGCACCCACCAAACAGACCTCACGTGTATGAATAAACAGAATCGATACCAAACCAGCAAGCACTGAAGGGAAGAGACGTTCTTTGCCTGTTGTTCTCTCTGCTATTTGCTGATAGTAGAGGAAGAGGCTTAGGAAGTATGCTCTCTACTGGTTTTGGACGCTTGTCCTCCGCTGAGCAGGGGACCCCTCCAGATCACTCGACATCCATGTACACATTTCCCCGTGCCTAGGCACTCCTAATGGTTTTCTAACTTCCTTTACCCTCTGATACTTGTGAACAGAAGACACTTGCAATTCTCACTTCTCTGCAGATGTCTGCATTCCTTCATGATGTCTGTGCCTCCAACAGTCAAAGCAGAGTTGATCTCCTCCTTTTTAATACTTGCGTTGGAGTCCACATTGGGATTCAAGGAGGAACAATGACAGGGAAAGTTCTACTCAACTACTTGGCTGCAGATGCTGTCTTTGAAAATGTCACTGCCAAACTCTCACTAGTTTCTTCTAAGAACATACATAAACTTAGATTTTTTTTCAAAGGCTTATACTTAGATCAAACACTGTTCTATTTTCACAAGAACAGGAAAAATACATTCGTAATACAAGGGCAATAATTAAGCCAAATTTGAAGTCCTGGGTTAATGAAAAGGTTACAAAAATCTGTTTAACTGGGCAAAATGACAACTTTTCCCTAATCTTGTTCTTGGAATTATTTAATAACTGACAATTTTAGAAGTGATTCAAGGCAAGGTCTACGATAACTTAACTATGGTAAGTACAAGCAGTACTTGTGGTTAGACTTTATCTACAGACATATTCAATATTGGCATAAAGTCAAATGAAGCAACTGAAGTTTAGGTTGCAGCAGTTTTCATCAGCTCAGGCTAAAGTTCTAAATTATTTGTATTTTTATGGCTTCTACCTTGGATTCATGAGACTCAAGACACTTCCTCAGACAACATACAGTAAAAATGACATGGTAAGCAGCTATCACCACTGGTGAGAAATACAGGAAATTTCTTTTCAGTCAGCACATTACCTGTCAATGTTATCACACATTACCCCCCAATAAAGATGGAAACTGTAAATCCAAAGGCCCAATGTTCAGCAGATCTTTGCAAATATTTTTATATGTGAGAAATCTAGATATAGAACAGCTAGATGGGAGAAGCAGGGAGAGTTCTCCACTGCCAAAAAAGAAGTCAGATGCAGAGTCTGCACCTAATGGTCCCAAACCAGAGAACATCAAACTTGCTCCAGCAACGCATGTCCAAACCCACTTCTAGTACAGCAGCCTAGTAAGTATCCAGAAACGAAGGTGCCAGAATGAATTCCATGAGAATGTTTTTCATCAGAAAATTCCACCTCTCACTTCTCAGTTCTGATCACCAAGTCAATGCTGGAAACGAGGATTCATAGATCTTCTAGATATCAAAACTGATAGACTTACTGGAGATGCTGCCTCTACTGCATGATGGTACTCCAGCTAAAGCCTTCTGGTGGTAATGAACTGTTTTCTTTCTGCCCACGATGGAGCATTACCTCACAATTTCTCCCTATACTAACATCTCCTTTGTTTTACAGGTCATAACCACACTTTTCCCTCAAATTAGCTATTTGATTGCTACAATTATAATAGACTCAAAGCAACTATTCCCAACTTGTCCTAAAACTACAGTTAACTGAACAGCAGAGCTGATCTAACGGACCAGTTGTACCAAAAAAAGGAAGTATTACTCCAGAGCTCATTGATCTATCTTTAAGTCCATTTAACATACTAGCCCAGCAGAAAACTTGGTTTTCTTAGTTTCTTGCTGGGTAAGTTAAACTTATTTTGGGGTTCAATTACTGCCAGAGGTCCGATAGCATAAGAGATAGCAGCAGCAGTGACTCGTTCAATAGCAGTGACTTTAAATGCCTTCTGAAACCGCACCCTTAGTTCAAGATTTGCTGCTATTCTTTGAGACCTGAAGAATGGCCTGTGTGCTGAACAGTTTGTGTGTTTTTCCCTATGGTATTAGTTGCTGTAATAAGAGCTATTATACCTTGAGTAGCCAGGTGTTATAGAAAAGCTCCTCTGTTACAAGTTTGTTACTGGTTTCATCCAGCTTCACACTGAATTCACTGGAAAAACTCCTCTGCAATTAAGGGAAATTTTGAATTGTAGACTAGTCCCATGTAAGTTTACGTTCTAAATTTTCAGCAATGAATACACAAAAGTTACATATCAATAGTAGATTTTAAACACTTGCCTGTGTGAGGCACCAACTGTCACTGAGTACATTATTTCAAATACATCCATTTGCATTCTGTGATCACTGTCCACACAAAACACTTGTAAATTTTGGTAAATATGTATTTGGGATGAAAGCATGAAAATTTACTTTATCTATGATATATCAAAAGAGTTAAGATGGAAAGCTGAAAAATATTGGTTTGATTAAGCAGCTCTTCAAAATCACTTTGTATGCAGGGAAATTCTACAGCCAGAATCAACCAAGAGTACTTAGTCAAAATATCATTTATATCACATAAAGGATCTTTTGTCTCTGCAGCTAGTACTGATGATTCTTCAAAAAAGTAAATAACAATTTTATAAAACCATAAAAGAAAGAAACATCTTTAACTTCATTCAATCCACACATTGGCTATTTAAGAGCTGATCTTCCATCTGAAAAAAGAACTGTGTTTTCATTATGAAATTAATCAAGAGCCTGGTTTCTTACATATTCTGTTCTTCTTGAGGGAGGAAATAGATGTAATTGCACTTGCTTTAATTAGTGGTGATGCTTCTCTAAGAATCACTCAAGACTTTTATCTCAAGATCAACTACTTCTTTGTGGCAGAGAGAGTTTATCTGTCTGTCAGATCAGATCAGTAGTAACTAGCACTGAAATCTATCTTCAGAATATATAATTTTTTATTTTATTACTTCAATGTGCTTTGTTAGTACACAAAGATTTTAATACAAGTAACACAATGCAAAAAGTGATCTGAAAAATTCTATCTAAGAAACATAAATAGATAATCCCAACACATTTTACGTCCCAAAGAAAAGTGATAATTTCTCTTTTGGGGACTTCGAACACATACTGGTATAATCTAATAAAAAGACTTTCCTATCCAAATTAAATGAATAAGGTGATAATATTTTACCAGTATCATTAAAAAGGAGAACCAGAGCTAGGAAACGTAATGTAAAGTCTTCTGCTGTTGAAAGGAACTCCCATGCCTTTTCTTTCTTCTATGTACAGCTTCAGATGCAGGAAATTAATACCTTGTAATAGGACATGTCAACAGTATTACATTGTATTGTTACATCAGCAACTGCTAAGGAGACTCAGTGTTGACTTGGACAGCTGCTTTTATGAATCAAGCCCTGCTATCGATCAAGACCAGTTAGAAATTATGATCATACAAGTAATTTCAATCTGCAGGTACTTCCTTTCTGCATCACAAATTCACAAACTAAGAAAAATGCAGTGATTAGGAAAATGCCAAGACTGGAAATCGAGACTGTTCCATAACAGGAACTTTTTCATGGGTTAGGATGCTCGTGCTTTCATGAAAGCTACACATAACTGGGCCAGAATACACATTACAGCCTATGTTCTTGTCTTATATTAGGGTGTTTTTTAAAAGCTCTTATTTACATGAATTATCCCCATTTTAAAATGACTGAAACAAAAATTAAATGTCTATAGGCAGATGAAAACATAAGAATTAATCCAAGTGTGTTCTTGTACATCCACACTATCTGTATGAACACATATTAAAATACTTTCATTTCTTATATGATGGTAGAAATTCTTTTAAAAAATGTAAATGTTAATGCATATAAAAATGTTCCATTTTATAGTTCTAAAGAGAAATCTCAGATATTCTACTTCTGCAAATTAGTTTGTCAGCTGCAGCCACTGGGAAATACATGTTACTGTCTCATAAAAAGTCACAACATCATCTCTATATGATCATACAACTCCTAGTTCACAGCTGTTGCAAACTAAGTTGGGTATTTTCTTGTTTTGTTTGGTAAAATGGAATTCATTAGTACTGACTGAAACTGCTACAGAACAATTATATTAGTCCTGAAAAAGTAATCCATGAACATTAACACTTTTAAAGATCACTGCAAAGAAAAATTAATATAAAGGTACCAGGTAACACTACACTGAAAATCCATGTATTTCTTATACTTTGATATAGTGCCAATGTGAAATCACCCTTGTAATTACAAGGTGAAGATAAACTGCCTCTCTGTCATCAAGTTGTGCCACAGCATTTAGTTCCTCATGGAAGAAGTCAATTGTAGCAACTTCATCTGTCTGTAACAGTGTAAGCAGTCTCTTATCTCCACATCTCTGTGAAGAGAACCAGGATAGCTGGTACAAAAAGAACCGCGTGATTCCAAGTCCACAACTGAACTTCTGAGTAGAACTGAACTTCCACTCAGGGTACCACAGGGTGTTTTGGCTACACAAGAAAATCACCATTTTTTTTTTTTTTTTTAAGAAGAACCAAAAGATACTATGAAAATTACCACCAATCTGTCCCTTACAGAAGTTCATCACATTTGAGAATTCCTGTGAGATTTTTCCTGCTGAACTATGTTAAAACAAAATCGAAGTCTTATTTTTTCTTAGGGCTTAATTTTGCTCTTGGTGGCATTCACAGTCTCCCTCACTGGAGCTTCACATGAGTCACAAAAATGTGAATACAAATTTCATTTGTACTGTTGTCTATTTGGAGTCATATTTTACTTATAGTGTTGGTCTTTGGACAAATGTTCTATTAAAACTGCAGAAGAGTTGTTTTGTTTTTTCTTTGCACTGGGATAGAAACACAGTAAAGATTCAGGCAAAAACATCAAAAAAGAAAGCTATTATTTATTACTTATTTCCATAGAGACCAGAAGACAAATCAGCCAGGATACTGAAGTGCTGCAAATTTTACAAATACAGAATGAATGACAAAGTGTTCTCCAAGAGCTCATAATACCAAACCTAAGCTGTAACAGGTGAACTAAACAAGCATGCAGGGTGGAGTTTGGAAGATGGGAATTATAAACTGGATGCAAGTAATTCTATGGCAATTACAAACTATAGCCCTCCCTGCTAGTATCAGATTGTACTCACTGATTCAGCTGTCTGCTATCCGTAGGGACAGAGCCATACATTTTTCTAAGGAAGCAGATAACTGCCAGAAAAATTGCCAGAAACAATGCATCTTTGTCAGAAAATAATTTTGTAATGCAGCCATCAATAATATGCATAAATTTCCTGATTCATACCAATGAATCAGGAAAAAAACACAGCTTCACCATTTAGGTCCTGACACTATTTCTTGGTACATCTCCACAACTGATTTAGCGCGTAGTGTGTAAGAAGGGTTCTTTTTTGACAAGAATTTGCTTTGAGTAGAAGTGGTATGACTACAAAGTGGTTTTCCTCCTTGTGGAAGAACCAATACTGAAGGTGTGCACAAGGGGTCACCAAAGGCACCCCACTTGCAGCGTGGATACTTGGTTCTTCAGCAGTCATTACTCAATGCCCATGTGGTACACTCTTTAAAACTACTAGTGCCAACTCAACTGCCATTGAAGATTCAACGTGGGAAAGCAGTTTGCAACAACTTGAAGCCTGGTGCCTCCCTCTCTGCGATGCATCAGTCAGCAATATAACACTGTCTTAAGGAAGTGAAGATCCTCCCAATAACTTTTACTCTCATATTTAACATCTTCTGAGAAAGTAAGTCTTCTTGTCTTTTCCTATTTAGGTCTTTCATGAAAATAGGATTATTATGGCAAATTAGCAGGCTATTTTTTCTTTAAATTTCAGCCAAACCTCTAAACACATATAAACCAATGACAAAGGAAGAAAATTATTCCATACAGGAAAGAAATGACCAATGCACAGTAGCAAATGAACAGTTTGGCCAGATGTTAGGAAAACTGCTGAGACATGCATGAATTCAACTATTAATAATGGGATAAATGGTTTCAGCTTTAAGTAACCGGTCAAAAATATTTGTTTCACATGTAAGAACTAATAGCAACAGCTGTTGAGACCATAGTGGTCAAGTAACACTATATATCTTTCATTCCAGAAGTGTCCTACACTTGACAGTGGACAATTTTTATTTTATAAGCAATAATTAAGATAGAGACAGTAACACTGACATTTTCTACGTGCACACACGCAGCTAGATATACAGTCTTGTCATAGTACAGTGGAGCTTGCTGACAGAGCTACAGCTGCTCTGCTCATTAAGGGCTTCAGTCCCGAAGTCTGTCAAGCTGGTACTTTTCGTGGCACCACATTTATTGGAAAAATGTAAAGAGTAAAACCCAATAATCAGGAAAATAAGCTTCATTGTAGGAAATGTCTAAGACACTATCCGCCAATGTTCAAGAACAGGTTAGTTACAACTCTAATATACAAACCAATACAAAGTGATACACGTTGGTACAGTATCAACTTTTCCTAACTATTTTCTTAATATTTTAAATATTGAGACTAGTAATAGAAATTAAACTTCTTCCCAGACAACTGCAACAAATGTTTTTAACTGAGGATTTGAGGACCAAATCACCCCCAGGTCAATGTGCACTTGGTGCAAAGTTTTCAATAGCTGAAGAAAGGATTCTCTTTTTCAACACCAGCAGTATGTCCTTCAACAGGAATAGTTCAAAACTTTGCTTGGGACTGCTGCACCTGTCTAGAAAGGGTCTTTAAAGCAAAAACTGCGAAAAGGAAAGAATTTTTTTTTTTCCATTGGGATGTTAACCATTCACTTCTAGTTGAGATAGCTAGAAGGACAGATGAAGTGGCTGTTGGCCAAGTCTTTCAGAGCACAGAATCTGCAAAGCATGCGATAACTTGAACTATTTTTTAAGCAAAATACTATTCACTTCAAATAAGCATTATAACTTCATCTCTTTTTTTTTCTTTTTGATAAAAGGCAGTGCAAGATTTGATATATGTTCATAAATTTATCATGTTAAGAACAAGGCCTGTGTATGCCAACATAGCAAAAAACAAGACACAAAGTTCAGGCTCCACTTCTATCTGCATTGTGCTCCGCTCTTCTCAAAGTTCTGCTGTGCATCCTACAGTAATCTGCTTATCAATCCTAAACACGGAGTTGCACAGAAGCAACCTTAAACCATTCCATTTTATCTCACTTTATTTTGCACATTCTGCAGGCTTAAAAGTGAAACCTAGAATTTTTCACTTCTACTTTGAAGCCCAGTGCATATATAGAACAGGGGGAAAAGGCTAGAGCAGAATGGTGGGTCCACTTTCAGTATTATTTGCTTTACTGCTTTCAGCTGAGGTCTGGGCACACAGAATGCGGCACACAGCGTATGTTTCTATCATTTTTATGAGGAAATTAAATAAAAAAGGATGAATGCTATTTGACTGTCGATTTAAATGCATAAATAAAATAGCATTTTTTCCTGTTTGTTAACTTGACCACCCAATATGCCTAACTTAAGAGAATCTCTATTACAAACAATGTGTTCACAGTCATGTGCAGTCTTAACTTGGTTAACTTCAGAAGTTTCTGATGGTGAGGTGTTAAAAGCCACACAATGAACCCTGAAGTAACACAGTTTTCCCACAGTTTTTAACTGCTCCAGTCCTGTAATTAATGTTATAAAACTGGTTTGGAAGTGCCAGTGCACTCAGTTCTAGACAAGGAAAAATGGTAACATCCACTTCCCCCCACCCCCCCCCCACCCTTTCCATGACTGATTTACTCCTCCATTCCAGTTTGGAGGATGACTAGAGGTACAAAACACAGGTAGCTAGATAAAGGATACCTGATGCCAAAGGAGATATACTTTTATATTGTAAAACCAAGTGCTTGCATGTGTAAAAGCACTACCTCCCTGATGTGAACAGTGACTTCGTTTCTCGACAGTGGCAGGCATGCTCATAAAAAAAAGGGGAATTAATTTTGTAAAATTCATCGTTCTACCTCTGTACAGGGAGAGATAGATATGTCCAGAAAACATGGAGGACAGAAATTCCACTTTAGAACCAAGTCGGAGTTGAAAGAAAAACTATATATAGGACCCAGCCTCCATCCCATTTACAAGAGCAACAGGCAAGAGAATCATGAACAGAAGTCTACCTAGGCACAACTCTAACATGCTTATTAAATAAACTAGCTTCATTTGTTTTCCAAATATGTATTTATATATTTTTAACAGAGACTAACTATTTTTGCTTAACAAAACTAAGCAAAACATCCCAGACTAAAAGCATCTGGGACCTGTCTTTGGCTTCAGGGTATGGACATAATGTGATACCATTTCAGGGTTTTTTGTTTAAATTTTATTTTAAATTAATACACTTTGAATAACCCATTTACTTAAATCTTACCATTAATATCCCCCTTTTGAGAATTTCACTAAAAGAAAGGTAGCAAGTTGATAAAGGAGGAGGTTACCATTCAACCACTGAGCCATGAAAACAGCAACTGAGTGTTGCAAAACTTTCACAGCTCACAAACGAGCCCCAGGAAACCTGATGGGTTTCTGAGCTCTTACATCCCATTGCATGTCAGAAACTGACACTAACCTTTCACTATCTACAGCAACAACGATGCTCCCTCACAGTTGTGAGTGTATGAGAGATGATTCACTTTTATTCCATGGAACTGATGATTCATTCAATCGTCTCCAGATCATGCTAACATACTAAACATGCACATAATGGCAGCAAAAATCAAGTTCTTAAACTTTGTTCTGCTCAAGTGCCTTTTTTTCTGTTTTAGTTTTGTTTGTTTGTTTGTTTTTTGACAGAGAGAGAGAGAAAAGAAGAAATCAAACACCCGAAGAGGAACGAGAACAGGTTATGTTTCTGCTCACAGGCAAGGTTTGGGAAACACACCCAACCCACGTGTAAAACGAGCTGCCGCGTTTCACCGGCGGGCTGCGAGGTGAGCTCCCCGCCCTGCCCGGGCCGCCCGCTCCGGGCCAGCGCTGCTCCCTCTGCGCCGGTACCCGGTGCGGAGAAGGCACGGCGGACCGGCGTTGTGTTCCCCCCCCGCCACAGAGAGGACTTGTGCCTCTCCTCCTCCGGTGACATCTTATATAATAAGCCAAGCTAATCACGACGGAAGCGAGCCAAACTGCCACGGAGCATTAGCCAGGGATAATTACCCGCAGGAACAGGCGCTTTGGACCAGAACCTACACCTCGCTAACTAGCCGCCCAGGCGCCTTGCTAGAAAAATCCTCGCAGGGGTGGAAACGGCTCCCGCAGCAGCCAGACACGAAGCGCTCGTCACCCAGCCGCGCTGCGCGCCGTCCCCCTCAGGAAGCTACAAGCATCGCGAACGGCATCAGCCTCTCCCGAGCGCATTCCGCGGTCCCCGCCGGCAGCCAGCACCACCGCCCTGCCCGCGCCGCAGCCGGTTCCCTCCTTAGCGGCGAATTCGAGGAGAAAGTTACTCGGCAGCCCCTGCCCCGGGCGGCCCCCTCCCCGCCGCAGCGCAGTTCAAGAGCAATGTCACGTTCAACAACTTGTTATGACACATGATTCCGCCGCCCCCCCCCCCTCTCCCCGCACGCATCCACACCCCGCCGCCTTCCTGCCTGCCTGGCGGCCCCTGCCCGCCTCTGCCGCCGGCCGGCTCGGCGGGCCCCTTACCTTCCCCCTCGAGAGGCCACGGGCACCCGCGGGCGTGTGCGGGAGTGGGGTGCGTGTGGCAGCGCGGGCGGCGCCGGCTGGGCGGGCGGGGGGAGGGGAGGGCGGTTGAGGCGGTTGGGCGGCGGGAGCGCGCGCCTCGCCGGAGTTGTTGGCGGGCGGCGGGGGGAGGCTGCGGGGCGGCGCGGGGAGCGGGCGGGAGCGGCGCGGAGGGGAGAGCGGGGGGCGGAGGAGTTTCCCGGGGCTTGTTTACGCATTGCCGCCCCGCTCGGTGCACGCACTTCACTCTCTGATTGGACACAAACTGGGGCACAGCCTGGCTCAGGCGCTGCCGGCCCGGCAGCGCGGCAGCCCACGGCGCGGCTCGGCCGCCGCTGGAGCCCCCGCCAAGCTGCGCCGCGTCGAGGCACGGGGAGCGCCGCCGCTGCCCCACGGGCTCCGCCAGCGCCCGCCGCCGCCGCCGGCCGCCCTCCCTCAGACGCTGCTCGGCCGCCGCCTCTGCGCACGCTCGGCGCTCTGGCGGGGGCTCCGGAGGCGCATGCGCCCCCGCGGCTGCGCATGCCCATTGAGTCGGCGAGGCTGGCGCCAAGCCGCTGTCCGTTCTCTGCCCTCACCTCCCGCTGGAGGCCGGTGGCGGGGTCGCAGTGGGAGTTGGGGGGGGGGGGGGGGGGCGGCGGGTCACAGTTTCGGGAAGTTCGGCTCAGCGGCCGGGGGGGGCGCAAGAGCGTCGTCCGCCTCTCTCGACGGGCTGAGGACGTGACCGAGTGGGGACCGGCGGAGTTGTGCGCCGTGGTGGTCGCGGCTCTCCCCTCTTCCTGCGCTTCCCCTGAGCGCTACGTAACCGGCGGTGTCAGCCGCGGCCCCGCGCTGAGGGCCCGGGGCTGGCGGGGCGGGACAGCGTCGTCCGTGCCGGCCTGTGTCGGGTGAAGGCGCATGCCCTTGCTCGTGCCCCCCGCGTCTGTCAGTGATCACGTCTGGGAAGGAGAGGCGTCGCCTCGGGCTGCTCCGCTCCTTGTTCGTAGTGAACGCCTTTCCTTACCAGCGAGATGTATTTGCTTTCTCCGGCTCCTGCCCAAGGACCGGCCCCCGGCATGTAACGGGAGCGGCCGGGGAGCGCCGCTGCCCCTTTCCCGCCCCACCCGGGCAGGTGCGTCCCCCCGAGGGGCCTCCGGCCACGCGTGTGGCTGTCCCGGGGGTTCGGTTCGGGACAAGAGCACACCGTTACCAGCCAGTGAGGGCAATGACCTTTCTTCTCATGCTACTAGCACATCGGATCAGGAGAACTTCAAAGTTTGGGTGGTACGCGGGCACAGAGTATCAGGTGCAGAGCGTGCGTCCTCAGGCAGCGAGGTTTACTCTTCTGTGAACAGCCACTGCACAGAAATACCACGTTATTCCTGTTTGTGTAGGCAAAAGGCCATTGCAGCAATGGGTGTTTTCTCCTTAGTTTATTTCTGCTGTGCTGATCGTGACTCATATCTTATCCTTGGTAATTTCCAGTGAAAGAAATAATTTTAACCAAGGAATTAATGAAAATATAACACGATTGTATGACATTACTCATGTATTCATTAATCCTAATTAAGTGACTCCTCACCATTCCTTTTACTCCCATCCCACAGTCAACAATGGCAATAAATGTAATATTAAAATATATGCCATGAGAGCTCTTTGCAATAGAAATCCCCAATTTGCAGTCTTGGTATACACCACAGGAATTTCCCTGACTCATTTTCAGATGAGTAAGCTACTCAAATCAAGTTTTCCTGAGATTTAATAGTAAAACACTCAATTCCTCTGGCTGGTATAATATTCCCTGTAACCTGTCTGATGTTGCGTCTTGCATGAAGTTTGGGATAAGGCCCCTTGCAAGAACTGTTTTCCTGCAAGCCAGTAGAGCAATTGGCCAGCAATCGGGACTGCTGATGCTAACTTAAAGCTGAGCATTCACCTGCAAGTTAGCACCTTTCACGAGTTCAGCTTTCATTCTTAGATGGAAAGTAAGAGAGCAGTTTTGAAGGGCTTACTTTATCCATGGTGCTTTCCAAGTAGCACTGCATTAAAAAAAAAACCAAACCCAAAACATTATCTAGGGAAGAGTTCTCTTGTGCCTACTTAGATCTTTTTCATTTTAACTACTTCAGGCCTTTCTGGGAGCACTTACCAGGATATCTGAGTTTAAGATGCTTTAGCATCATCTGACCAGGTCACCACATCACATTTATTTAGACATCAATGTGCACTGTAAGTGGATATTCTGAGGATTTGCTGGTCAGACTAGTGCTCATCTTGACTGCCAGGTCAGCTGTTGGCTATAATTGGGTTTGTGGTAATCAGCCAGATTTGTCATATCAGAGCAGTGCTCAACTCCTTTGTGTTTATACTGAGTGGGGGGTCACACAATGCACAGAATAATTTTAGAGATTAAAAGAAACTTCACTGAAAATAAACTAGGCTGTTTATCCTTTATTGCATCAGGCTCACTTAAAACTCAGATGTATCTCAATTGTTTACCTGGGTTCTATCCTTAAAAGTTTTGGGGGGATTTTGTTTGGTTTTGTTTTGAGGGGTGGACAAGTAAAAATTCTCACTATAAGCTTTCATTTGCAGAAAATAGAGATACTCTGGATCATAAGAGAACATTTCCAGAGAAAGACAGTGGTTCTCACTGAGGTCTTTGTTTATCTTGGAAAAGGGCAGAAAGAGAAAAATTCCTTCCCGTATGTGAAGGTACTTGAGCACTCAGTGATTTTACTGGAAAACAAATCCTATATTAAAACTTCTGAGAGCTCCCATTTCTGGGAGGCAGGATAACACCAAATTGTAACACCTAGAGAGAGGACTGTGAGTGAGGAACAACTGATGCCTGCACTGGAGTCACAGAAGAAACCATGCTAGAGGATGGCCAAATTATTGTCACAAGTACAAAATGTAGCTACCAGTGACAGTCTAGATGTGGCAGGACAGAGCTCAGAGCAGATTAGCTTTCTTTACAGCAAGGAAAGCATACAATAAAACCAATGCAAAACACAATTCAGGATTAAGATGGTTGTCTCACCAAGTGTTCTCTGTCTACCTAAATGATGGATGTGGGGTTCCCGTTTCAAAGTTTTCTTCGCAGCCAAGAGGGCCACAGATTTAAATATAACTACATAAATATAATAGTAAATTTAGATGAAAGTTTATTTTCTCACATTTGCTTGGCTCCTAGGAGACACCAAATAGCAAGAGACCAGTAATCGAAGCACGAGACTTGGCACCACTCGCTCTATTTGTTGCAATGTAAGACATAGAGGTCTAAATCCATTAAGCGGCAGTGAAAACCTCAACTACAGATTCCAGTTTTATTCTATATTTTTATATGATACTGAATTTTTAGTGTAAACAGCTTTTACATCTTCACAGTAGACTCTGCATACAGCAGAAAAGGGTTTGTCTGATTCGAGACTCAGTTTTCTAATTACATTTCTTTCACTTCCTCTGCTGACTTTATTTCTAGTGGAGTGAGGAGCCTTCAACTACTCCCTGGGGCTCTCTTCTTGATCCCAAGCTTTTTAACATGTAAGTATTCCCTCAAGATAATGGCTTTTATAAGCTGTCAGTTAATTGTGATTAGAGCAACATCCACATCTGGGTCTCCTCTTCTGATGATGCATCTTTGAAGAACTGGCACAAACGTGGTTCTCAACTGTAAAATATGTGGTTGGGAAATCTCTTTTAAAACTAAAAATAAGCAAAATCAAAGCATTTAACTTGGTTCTCAGCAATTGCTACATTTAGGGTTGCAAGTTAACTTACAAGTCATTAGGAGATTCTGCCTGTCAAATGAGCCCACATAATTTCCACTGAAGGACAAGCCATAACCTTTTGGTGTATGTTTATCTTTTAGATCCCTGGCTCTCAATTTCTGACTTAGCATATATGTCTCAGTGGGCACCCTCCCTACCTCCTCAGGAATATTGCCAGGATACATTTTTCCATTTCCAAAGCTTACATAGGAATTGCAATTCATGGTTTTAAAATATCTAGCATTAATTATGCAGCTTTCTTATGAGCTAGGTCTTCTTGCCAGAGTGAGTGATGAGTCCCTCTCTCCCTTTCATCCAGAATTTGACTACTAAGCTATCTTGTTTAGCAGAGTACTAGGGCACTCCATGACTGCTTCCATTTGAAAAGAGCATCACCACTCACAACTCCCTATTTAGAACCATTATGCTATTTTAAATGCTATTTTATGCTATGATTTTGCATTTCAGGCATTTCAGTTTCATTCATTGTATATGTTACTGTGTCACATGCAATAGGCTCTCCAAGCAAGGTTATCAATTATTTACTGGTCAGCTATAGGCACCCTTGGGTTTTAGTTTTACTGAGCACAGCTTAGTGGTACTCTAATTCCAGAGGATCTCATAGCAACAGTAAGACTAAATTGTGAATTATTCTATTTGGTGGATGTTTCCAACTTGAGCATTGTTTTATTTCTATAGTATAAATGCTGAAACACACTAACATGAGTTACACAGCAGAAAACAAGTATTCTCTTGCCTTTGGGCTAGACTGAGAGAGTTTTCACATGATTGCAGAGAAGAAGGAAGAGGTGTAAAACACCTGCTCAGCCTGGCTTCAGCTCCAGCAGGAGGAGGAGTTGCCAGATGATCTCTCTGTCTTCTGTCTGCTGGAATAGCTGCTTAATTATAAAGTTGGTACAGAGCCTACCACAAGAAAATGTAGAAGTTTACTTTCTCCTCAGGACAAAGCTATTGAGATCAGTGGGTAAATGGCACGTTTAATGACATTTATTGGTGCATTGTAAATAAATGACAAACATCATCTAGCTCCCAGCCAGTATCTGGTACTAAAGACAAACATTTCTAGTGTTTGAGCAGATCATAAGCACAGCTACAACAAAATCAGGGCTAGACCCTCAACAGGATGTTCAGCACTCCTGCAAAGGCAGCAGAGTCTCCACAGACCCTCTCTAGCACTTTGAGGCAACTCATATCTCATCTCCAGTCGCACCAGAAATTTTCTCTATTTCCTTCCATTTACCTTTAACTAAACCATGCTCTATAGCTTAGTATTATTGTGAAGCATTTTAGTTTTAATGTCAGAGAAAGGTGTTTCCCAGCAGTAGTTTAAATTTCATAATTTTATGCAATATGAGCTAAGGTATAATTACATTATGTAAGAGACTATTACAACATATCATTTTGTAGGCGGGATAAAATACCTGTGAATGACTATGGGCAATCTCCCTCCAAAATAAAGAAGGGTATAGACAGGTTGTCTCCTAGTAATAAGCTGTATTGTTTCACACTGGGGAGTTCTGTTCAGAGAATTGCAAGAGTAGATTTTAATAGACTAAACTATTAATGTTTGTTTGTGTGGGTTGTAGGACAGGACTGATGCCTGTGCTCAATAATCACTGCAGCTGTTTGAGAAAGTCTCCCTCCTGTCAGTGAGGAAATAATCCCTTATCAAGAGATTTCGAGCATAATTACTGAATGGAGTCAATCCTTCAGCAGCCCAGAGACCACAATAGACACAGTCATTGTTACACTGCTGAAGGGACAGAATGAACGAAGGAAAGGAGGATGACAGAGCAAAGGCTCCAGGAACACTTTTCTTCTTCATGTACAGATGGAGAGATAACTGATCTCCTGCTCTTCCCTTCTGTAGCCTGTGGTGTGCAAAACAGCTCACAAGTCCATTGAGGATACCTACATTTGAATCACATGGATACTCTGTCATGTGAACATTTTTGGATTATCTTAAAATAAAGACTCAATACAGGAAATATTTTTCTTTCTTTTGATGATGTTTATTTGAGCCTATGTTGAAGTGAAAGAAAGTGGAGCTAGACTTTTTTTCTTTTGTTAAGATCCCTAGAAATCAGTGTTTTAAATATCTAGAGTTTCTACTAAAATACCTGCAGTGGGTCTTGCTGGCAACATGAACAGTTAGATAAATTACAACCAGTCAAATTCACGTATTACACCAATTTCTAAGTTAGAATTCAAAATCCTTAAGGTCACAAGTGTTTCATCAGGTATGTTTTGCCACACCCTCACTGGGGCATCTGAACAAAGGGCAAATATATTTTAAAGTTATATATCAGCTAGAACATATGACTGGAGATTTCCAAAAGCTATAGAGAAAAAAGAATTCTGCTTAACACAGTATTTATTTTCAGTGTAGACTGTGGACCTTGTTGAAAACAAGCAAGGTCTAAGGGGTTTAATGTATTTAGGAGCAGTTGAGGACTCCATGTAGGTAACTAGAGCTGTGGATACTGGAGATTTTATTACGATAAGATGCAACAATACGAGGCAGAAAGGAAAGAGAAAGAGAAAGAGTTGTGTGGCAAATCCATCTCACAGATCAGAGATCTTCCTTGAATTTCTTTAAAAAGAAGCAGCTGCTAAGAACTCTTCCCACAGGATAGAGCACAGATATATTGAAAAGTTCCTGTATGAGAATGAGCTTTTCTAATTAAGGCTCAGCCTGTTCCCTAGAGAATACTTAGGATGACACAGCACACACAATATTGAATTAAAAAAATATCTATTTTTTAGCACATACTAAGATGTGCAGTATAAGACTGCATTTATTTTTTCCTGGCCCATAGCATGAACATATTTATCACCTCTGCATGTGCCTGATGGCACCATCACTTGGAACATAGTAACATTCCTTATAAACTTCCTCCCAGACAGCAGGGATTGAGCATTTTTTAATCCTGAATGATTTTAAAAAACTATTTAAAAACATATCTGAGCAGTCCAGTTACTATTGACAGCTTAGATTATTATTAGGTGATTGATATATATATTTTGAAAATGAGTCAGTGAAAGATTTACTTATCAAGCAGTAGTGTGCTAGTATATTTTCTTGGCAAACATAATAAAGATTTTCAACCAAGAGATAAGGAAGGGGAGTTTGACAAACTGCTCTTTATACTTCTAATGAGAACGGTTACCAAGATATTTTGATTTATCAAATGCATGAAAATTCTCCCACTATGTGAAAATTTTCACTTGTTAAAACATTAAGAGCCTATAGCTGCAAGTCCACGCAGAAAAAAATACAGTGTTTTCATAATTTGATTTGTCATATTCAAAACCAGGTACTGCATAGATCCATAGTGGTATATCGAACATTATTTATTTTCATCTCGTTGTATTTAATGAGGTGCATGATCTCCGAGTTCTGCTGTTTGCACATGAGTTTATAGCAAACTGAAAATGTTTTAGTCACATGTCCAATGGTTACTTCTGACTTCACTCTGCTTAGGCAGAGCTGCCTCTGTCTTGGCAGCTGGGCTGCAGCTTCATGGTAGGTAATGAGAGTAATCACAGGTGGCTTTTATTTGTTTAAGGCAGACATGTCAACGCCTTGGACTGTTATATTGAATACTCCACAGAAAAAGACTTAAATATCCTGTACTTTCAATTAATTTTCAACTTTGCATATGAAAAGCTGGCATAAGCATGGCTGCTGGGAAACACTGGGACAACCTGACATTCCCCAGTAAACTGCATACAGGCAATTGCCTGTAAGTCAGAGAAAACACCAGAATTGCAGAAACACTCTGTCCATCAGATTAATGAGAAGTTTCTTGCCAGAGCAGCATGCCTGAGACAGCCATCTCTCACCTCTGGATAATTAGTCTGTAAAGACTAGGGGAAGGAGGCCATGCAGAAGTACTTCTCATCACATACTCCCTTCCTGCTGGTTTTAAATATGAATTACTTTGTAAGCCAACAAGTTACTGGTCTGTGGCCACCTGTTCCCTACCCATTTTTGTCCTATAGACTAACACTGCCCCTTTCCCCAGTGCTTCCAGATCCCCTTTTCCCCTCCCAAGCACAGCACACAAAGCATCACCCACCACCCTTCTGCATCCCTTGGAGCTAGGCACATGGCACGGACCAGCTGCCATTCACCTGGGTGGTTCTCCTCTGACCAGTTACTGGTTTTCACAAAGCTGCAGGAGCTTCGTGTTCTCAAAGTGTTTCTATCAAATATAACTAGAACTTGTTGGTAAATTCAAACATCATTAGGGAAGCCAGCAGATGGACAGACTGTAGCATGGTAGGGTCTTATTTCCTTCAAATGCCCAGCTGAACTCCAGTTAGATGTAGCCTTCAGAAGTTCTCTTAATACTAACCAGTTTCCTATAATGCTGACTAAAAGCCCAAACTATGTTTTCAGTAACCTTATCATAAACATATTGGTGTTTTTAATTGAAATTCAAAGTTTTGAGAAAGAGCTTTAAGCAATCAAGTTTATAGACATCCTTGGTGACAAATCAATGGAAGCAGGACATCTAATTTAACATTGGATCTATTTTCCACACAGACAGAACTGTAAACAGGAAGACTCTACAAGATGAATTGGCAAAACTGAAAAACTTTACACCCCCAAATTTCATGTAATGGAAATTTCAAGATCTCATTTAAATTCCTGCCAAATCCAGGATCCATATGCACTGCTGTGGAGTTCATTTGAATTTGGAATTTAAGGTGTTACTTCTTCACTAGTTTATAGCATGTTCAATAAAGACAGATTCATAGTTGGAGAGATTAAATGAGAAAGAGCAGCAGAGCATGAGGAAATAAAGATTGGAAAAAGAGCAGTAGAGAGAGAGGATGCCTGTCAGGTGCCTGTATAATTTAGGTTCTTGGCTGCACTGGCAGTTCCTCTGCCCATCGGAGAGCTAGCTGCAGGTACAGTGTCAGCAGCAGGCTTTTTCATGCTGTTAGGAGATTTCATTCACAAACTCCAGAGGGGAAGTCAAGAAAAAAAAAAAAAAATCAATGCCACTGTTTCCATCTGGTTGCCCACGAGATCATATGAATGAGATCTGCCAGTGATGCTAAATGGCTTGCCAGGCTGGATGACTGTGTAATTACTGCAATTTCCTTCTTCCTCCCTCTGTGTTTAGTTTATGTTTTCTCTGCTACATTCTGTCCAGCCCCACATAACCTTAGTTACTGACAGAAGTCACTAATTTTAAGCTTACTAATTAAATGCATTATAGAGAATCATGTAGACCAACCAGAAGGAAGGAGAAGCCTTCACAATTGCTTAGATATAGGCATTGGCGGAAGAGTAAATAAGATGGATGCACAAACCATCTGGTGAACTGCACAGCAAGAAGCAGGTAGGTTCTGTCTACCTAGGATGATATCCTCATTTACAGTCTTATACCTCTATTGTGATGCTCTAATTCAAGGAGGTATTTTGGAAACACAAGGAGAAAAGGGCACCAGTTAAGTATAAATCCAAGTTCTGCAGAAAGCTCTCTTCCTTTAAGATACTATGATATGTCTATGTATTTTCCTAAAATAGAAGGGAAGCTATCAAATACCTTGAAACCTATTTTAAAAGCCCTCACATATTAGAAATGAGAAAGGAAATACCTTGTTCCTGACTGCTTATTTCCTACTTGGAACTAAATAATTTTCATAATCCTGTTGCCACCACACAAAATAAGCTGGTCAGACTTGGTTTAGTAACTGACATACAGATAAAGCTTCATCAATTCTCTCTATGTATAGGCAGAAATACAATAAAATCAGAATTTTTAAATAAATATCCAGAGATCTTTGAATGTTGATATTTTCAGTTTCAAATAATTTTCAAATATTTTAAGATTTGCTTTTACAGATGGAGGCAGGCCAATTTAAATTTTGCTGTGACTGCAGCACTTTGGACTTCAGGTTTCAAAGCTCAGACATCCCTAACTGGACTCTTATTCAAAAATGAAAGTCTTGTATGATTCAACCAAAATTTTAATTTCTGTTTGAGATTAATTCTTTCAATTGTCAAGTACCAGGCTCAAAAATGAATCACAGTATCTGGTGAAATAAATAATGAAATCAGATGGCTATCTAAATGAGAGCACACCCTGACCAGTAATAATATTTAATGAAATCTGACAGCTTATCATTTGATGTTTCAATATCTCCAAAGCCTCAGAAACCCTCTCTTTTTTTTTTGTTTAGAACAGTTCTTAAACCATTAGATGAAACCCCTCATCAGTGATGTACAGACACCTCCAGTGTGGCCCCTGCTGCACCATGATGAGGGACTAGGAGAAGCTGGAAGACTTTGAATGCAAAATACATCACCTTTCTTATAGGAAAAAAAAAGTACTGATCTTTTATTTATTATCACTTTAACTCAGGAGGTTGTTTGGACTGCAAAGCCACTTAAAGTGACAACTGGAGTGAGGTGCGTCCTTTCTGCTGTATCACAGCTGCCTCACTTGGTGAGGTGAGGAAAGAGGCATACTGATGTGACAGGATACACTTACACTGGCATTAGCCATGCTGCGCCTGTCAGGTAGATAGAAGACTTCTGTCTCCAGCACAGATTTTAGGCACATTTCATCAGCCCAAGTTTAATCCCTCCTGACAGCATGCCTACCTTAATGCCATCTTTCTTTTGGAAAATTTCACCCATCCTTCCTCAACAGCTTTTACCAGAGTTCCTGGGTAAGTAGACCTAGGGGTGTGAAGGGTGCTGGTTTGTTAGCAAGAGAGGTCAGATTCCTTTATCCGAGAGATGTGATGCAAGTCCCACATGATATTCAGCTAGAGAAGTGGCTTCACCACTAGTGTGTTTAGATGATGCAGTTTATACATGCTTTATGCTTAGCCGGATGCTTGAGGCTGATAGTAACTCCTCATAACCATAACTGATGATTTGTCTTCTGAAAATCAGTCCGCTATCAAACTTTCCCCAGGTACAAGAGACACCAAATGAGGGGTCAGCAGCTCAAATCAGCAGCGCCTGATTTGTTAATCTTTACTCTCTGCCAGGAGAGTACCTTAGCTGCCTTGTACTCATTCTTCATTCAGCAAAATGTGGAACAGATGTTCAGTGACAGCCTGTTGCACATCACTTTAATAGTGCATAAACAAAAAGGCTACTGATATCAGCTTTTGGAAATTTAGCATTTTGTATTTAAAGCTATTCAGCTTTACAGTAATGTGATGGTTCATTCTGCAGTTCAATTTCAAAAGATGTGTGGCTTAAATACAGTAATACTGCTTTACATAAAGACACTTTTGGATTTCCAGTAGAATCCTTTGTAAACTCCTAACAAAGAAGTTTGTTCCAGATATTGCAACAGAAGGGGTTAATAATGCAAATATCCCACTAACCTCAGAAGAGTACTTTGTGCTCCATGTTCTCCAAGAAGTCACTAAGATTCTTGAAGATGCAAAAACCAGCAGCAATTTAAATCAATAATAATGATACATTTCTCTGGCAGATATGTATTTCTGCCTACTGAAAAATCTTAAATGCTATTTAAGCAGTTCATTACCAGACCATGTATCTTCTGACTACTAGTGAAGCTGTGTTGCTGCATTAGTAAAAGACACATTTGTATTAGAAGGGAAAACCACAACCGGTTTTTCATACTTCAAATGCAGACTTGGAGATATATTGTCCCAAATTTCCTTCTGTCTTCCCAGCCTTTCCCTCTGCTCTTTTTTCACTTTCCCACTTAGGACTCTAAGTAGCCGCATTTTTTCAGAATTCTCTCTCCATCACAGGTCTCACCTTACTGTCAGTTACTTTCCTCCTATATTTCTGATATCCTGCCATACCTTGCAAAGGTTAAGCATTTTCCTTCCATAGCACCCATAGTGGCTGCATGAAGGAAATCCCTCCATCTCTTCCCATGTGTCTGGCGAGTAGTTCAGTGTGGTATAAAAAGGCATAGAAGCACCTTTCCTATGAGGATCTTTGGTGTCCCCATGCCTGAGTTTCTGCCCTGGCTGAAAGCAGAACTGTGGGACAGATACCCCATATAGCCACATGCTCTGCCCATTACATGAAAGGGCTCCATTATTTCCTGGGGCTGAAGATGGCAGGGCTAACCTATTCCTATCCTTTTCTCTTAAAAGGCTGTCAAAGATTTGTTTTTTGTGTCTATCACTGGATAGCTGCTTTTGCAGCAGACACTGCTGAAGGCTGCAGAAGGCAGGCCCCTTTCTCCCTGGTTAAAGGGCATCCCTGGGATTACAGGGGAACATATTGGGTCTTTCCAGTTGTTCTCCTTCCTGTTGGACTAATATTCCCATTGGCAGCCAGCTCTTCTGAGCTGGCCATGAGACATTCTTGTAAACAGAACAGAAGGTAAAGAGCAACAGAAGCCAAGAGCATGCTTTTTACACATAGCACTTGGTTTTATAAGAGCATTTGGGGGTCAGGTATCATTCCCTGCCTGTATTCAATTCCTGTGAAAGTTTTTAAGCATCTTTGAAGACAGCTCTTAGCAGAGCCTTCCTTTTCAAGTCATACATTAAACATAATAAATGACATTTGAAGAAATACTTTTCTATATGGTTAGTCTCTAATCTTCTAAGAATAAGCCAATCAGATGCAAATCTATTTCCCAACAGCATGTAATATGTCATCTTAATATAGACATCTTTCCAGGCAGAATAATTTCCCTAATAGCAAAAAATAGAAAGCTGTCCTCATGGAGGGGGGTGGAAATAACACAACAGTGAGGAAGTAAACCTATGCAGTCAAGAAGCCTTCAGACTGTAAGCTGCCATTGAATCCTAATTGTCACCTGCAGCTGGTAGCTAAGCCAATACCTCTGAAGAGTGGCCCGCTTCAGTGGTTTACCTCCGTTTCCCTCTGGCACACTGGCAGTATTGTTGGAAGCACACAAGCTGTGACAACTCCAGTCCTTTGTGAACATGAAGGAACTATACACAGAAAAAAAGTGTCTCAGCTCAACTATCATCCATGCCCAGAGATTTAAGTGAATAAGAGGTAAGTGTCAGATCCTTAAAAAGTCACCACCTGCTAAAGAAAACCAGAAGAACCCCAGTGACTGCTAGCTGAATGTTCTTACCTTCCATCAGTACTGTAGCTGGGAGGTGAGCAACATGAAAGGGCAATGGTTTCTGTGTGCAAGCTTTCTTACAGCAGTAGGTGAGAACAGTTTTGTTTCAGGTATAAATATCATAAAACTGAGTATGTTCTCAGTTATCCCTTTTAAGACTTTTCCTTAACAAGGAAGTAATGGTAGAAACACTAATTTTGGGTATGGAAAAACTCCACAGTTGTGTCTATAACACTATAAGACATTAAACAATGTTTTATAAATCAAGTAAAAGAAAAGATGGTATTTCTTATGTGATGAAAATACATTTAACATCTCAGGAAAATAAAACCCAGTAGCTCCACATAAAATAACTGTTGGATCAGTGTGGTTAATTTTCTTCAGAACTACTGAAGTGCTGAACAACACAATAAGAATTCAAACAGCAATAACATGTCAAAAGGATGATTTCATTCAGTTTCATTTATGCAAAAATGAAGCAACAAGTTATCCCCATCAAGACAAAACCAATGCATAGAGTGCAACAAGGAGTCCGTATTTCTACCTTCATTCATCCAAAAACAGCAAGGGAAGGTTTGCAAAGTGCATGCTGGTCTCTCAGAAGCACTCACTTTAGAATGTTTCAGTCACCACAATGCCCGTGACCTGGAACGCCTACCACTTTTTTTGTGTTGATTAAACTTCATTAGAGGTGAAAAAGCTGCGTGCCGTTGCAAGGGAGGGGAGGAGGTGACACTAACAGGCCACTTTCCAAACAGATTTCCCAGAAACAGAGCAATTAATAAAGGGCCATAGAAACGCTTTTTTGTGCGCTTCTATTTGTTATGTCACAAAGTGCCAACTGAAAGCTTAATGAATCATAAAATGCAGACTTTTATGATTATTTCTTCACGCCTCTTCCAGATATTTCTAAATAGACAGAGTATTAATAATGCATAGGCAGCATCTGGCTCTAGCTTCCCCTTGACCAGGGTCACATACACAAAACAAATAGTTCTGTGAGTAGAAGAGCTAACAGAAAAATCCATAGCAAACCAGTCTATCTGGGAGCTGAGTTCACTGGTAGCAAGCTGGGTGTGAATTTCAAGTGAAGTTTTTCCTGGATTTAGGATACTCATAACATAGCTCTTAGAGGACAACAGCAGAGTAGAGTCCTCAGTAAAGGGGCTTCTCCTTGTTAGGGGCACTCAAGGCCTCCACGCTCCCCCCTCTAACAGGCTCTCAACTTTCATGAATTTATAAGAATATAAATTGCTTGGAGACTACTGCTGCTCTCTAATTTGGTTAAAATTTGCTAGTGGGTTAAAAAGCTGCCACAGCAGGACAGACAGATGCATGACTGCATCCAAATCACATGATTGCATAAGCTTTGCTTCCTCAGAAAACCAGACTGAAAATTCCAAGACCCACAAAAAGGAAATAGAGAAAGAGGAGAGCAATTTAAACAATATATTGACAACAGCTAAAAAGTACCTCTTACTATCCACAGCAGATCTACACACATGAAAGAAGGTTCTTGAGGCAAATGTTGTTCATAGATTAAAAACATCTTAATGGCTCTCATTTACCACAATAGTTTCACTTTTTCATACAATAAACACAACTGAGCTTCACTGAGCTACCAAAATACATGCTTCATTATCATAAGATCAATGAAGCAATACATTGCATTAAAGAAATGTTATCTAGTGAATGACATTTCTTATTGTAGAAGCAAAAAGACATCAATAGATGTCCAGCTTAGTTCTCTCTGAAAAAATGTAGAAATTAAATCAGGTACAAGTATTTCTGTTCAGATAAACAGGAGAATGAGGATTCAATCTCTTTAAAGATTTTTTTGTATCTTGTAAGCCCTACAGTTTTCTTTTACGCAGTATTTTTTACTAGAAACAGGATCAAAGCAAACTTTCAGAAAACATCTTCTTGGTTCTGCAGAAGCTCTGCTTTGGAAAGTTGTCTCCTTTGATTCCCTTCCTTTTCCCTCCCCATGAGCTATTTTCAGTATTTCCAACAAGTTTTTAGTCATAACAAGTTACTGAACCTGGAGGGTATTAGCTCTGCAATAAAGCAGGAACAAGTCATAGGTGAGGTTATCTCTGGATAGCTTCATCATATGACACAGGAATCATAGCACCCTAGGTATACTGATGCAACTCTGAACTAACAATTTGATCATATTTTTAAAAAAACATATTTCTGACGAAAACTCTAAATGAGCATCTCTTCCACAAGAGAACTTTATGCTGTTCTATGAACATCAACACAGGTGACAGGAGACAGGGTTGCATGGCACCAGGAAGGCATGTTTGCCCTAAATTAAGATCTGTAATGCTAATTATGGCATGACAGCAACACTTTTAGTCCTCTCCCAGCTTTACACACACCTCCCATCCTTTCTTTTATCCTTTCTTTTGTCTTTCTTCCTAGCTGTAGTTCCTGCTCCCTTGGTTCCTACCTCCCCCACCCCTCCTTTTCTTCACCTTCTCAGCCACCACGGCGGAGCGGAGCAGCAACTCAGACACCGGCCGCAAGCACCCAAACTGCCCGGCAGCTGGTGCAGATGGCCTGTCATCCCCGCACTGGAACAGCGGCACTGCGCCGTGTGAGCTGACCTACGGTATATCTGCAGAAAGAGTGACACTCAGCATTTGCATACGTGCCAGGATTTTGCATAGACTGAAAAAAACTCACTGTTTCCACTGAAGTGAGCTTAGGTGGGTGATGCTCAAGGTAAACAAGTCTTCAGCAGTGGAACCCATCCCTGCCAGCTTTTTCCACATGACTGCCTGTGCTGCACAAGCATCATTCACCTGGGTGCAGTGCTGCTTGAGGGGCTCCATTTGGGGAGGTTGTGTGAAGCACTAGCGCAGCTTAATAAACAGGAGGTAGTACATTTGTGAATGCTTAAGTTGGTAGGTAAATTACATTTGATACTGGGAGAAGAGACTACAAAACCAAAGGTTAAGTGATTTGCTCAAAGGAGCAAATTACATTATGCTTTCCTTGCTTCTGAATTAGCTGCAGTCTCAGTATAATTTTTTATTCTCTCGAAGTTTACTCCTTGCAATATATGCTGGTTAAATTCAAGTCAAGACTTCAGTATTTTTTCCTGTTTAATGGAACACTCTTTACTTTACAAACAATAGGGACCTCTGCTAACAAACATATTTGGAGTCTTGTTTTTTTCCTGGGGAGGTAACAACACAATTTTCCTTACCAACTGTTCAGGTAAAATAGTCAGTTGTGAAGTTTGTGCATTCAGAAAAGAGCTAGTGAAGTGCCAAGTTCGAGGAGTAATGTAAGTGCTCATTATAAAGGTAGCATTTCTCACAACAATCATGCTTTGTCTTTTTAGCAGACAAGCTGTACTGGTTGTTGCAGGTTTGTTTTTCTGATAGCCTCCTCTCCCAGGGAAACAAAGTCTCCAGCAAGCAACAGTGACTGCTATAATTGCTGAGAGCAGAAATAAGTGCACATTCAGGACTGATGTACTAATAACCTTTACCCCCCTTGCCCCCAGCCCGGCATCCATGTTTTGCATCAGTTACAGGGACACCTAGAAGTAACTAGACAATTCTGAAGCCTGAGCAGCTGAAATTGTTTCAGTCCTTCCCCACCACAGAGGAGCTTGATCCATCTCTGGCAATTACACTATGGTTAAAACCCAAACTTTAATTCAACTGAACATGTATATTTTTCAATATACACACACTGGATCGGGGGTAACCCAGAAATAGCAAGGTATTAATGCAGACAAGAATTTTACTGCTCTGATGTACAGGGTATTTGTAACTTTCTTATCACACTTGAATTATTTTCTCATCTCTAAATGGCAGTCTGCCAGTTGCCTCTACCTCTTGAACTGCTCCTTTTATGCTAGATCCAATACAAGCATCAGCATGCATTAATATTTCTATTTTTGCACCAAGCACCAGCTCATAAAATGACAAATATGATAACACAAAACCAGAATTTAATAGAGGCTGATGATGATCAGAATCAGATTTTTCCTGGTGAGAAGTGAAAAAATTTTGATGAGATCTAAATGGAGTTAAGTTTTGTCATGTGCAGCTTTGGGTATTCAGATGAGCATTGATTGGAATTTGTTCCTTTTTCCTCCCTTAATGTATTAAATATCTCTGCTCAGGACTCATCTTGTTTCTTGCTGGAGGAGAATATGCTCTCAAGATACTTGCTACTTTCCTGGCCCCTCCCTTGCGGTTTTATCTCAAGTTCATGTACAAATAGCTGTCCACCATTATGCTACAGTGCAACATTCAGATTTGGCACTTGGGTCTCCTTTGATATAGGAAGATACAAATGCACGCATCTTAAAAATAAAAAAGGCTCCTTCATTTATACTTTCTAGTTTAAACATTTCATAGTGCAGAGGGCTTATTTTTAGTTCAAGATCCCACTTTGGAAAGTGTCCCCCCATGTCCTCCCTGCCCCCCCCATTTTTCCATTTCCATTCAGGCATAAGAACTCAGGATTCAAATCCTTCCTTTCCTCATTTTTGTCTTCCTTCATACAGTAGCAGAGCTCACAGTATAATCTGCATCAAGTGTTTGTCTTGATTCTGCCTTCATAACAAGAGGCATTTTAAGAGACATGTGGAAGAAAGTATAGTTTATACTGCTTACTGTAATGGAGCTAAGAGGATGATAGGCAAGAGACAGCAACCACGCAAAGCAAGATTTCCGCAGGAATAGATCTTATAATAAGTATCTAAGCATTGGATCCTCTATTTCATTCTAAGCGATCACTAGCAGGGGTATATCATCAAAACCAGTCAGGTATACAGCTGTATTTTGGAACAGCACAGCCTAGTTTCTAATTGTAAGAAATTAGTGTTTCAATCAGTTATTTTATTTTAAACCAGACTCAGAGCAGGCAAGTTGACAATATTAATTCCTGCTGCTCTCACCAAAAGCTGAGACTGTCAGGCAGTACTGACGAGCTCTTTAATTAACAGTGGGGTTTGCTCTCTTTGGGAAGATCCACCCAGTGAACAAACTCAAGTCTAGAAAAGGCATCTTCCATTTAAAGTCCAAATGTAGCCCCGAAAGTTATACACTTATATACATAAAAATACATATATAAGAACATATACATATAAAATGATAGTTAAAACAGCTTTGCACTCCCCTTTGCCCTTATTTGGCTGTCCTTATCAAAAATACTGTGAGGAAGCATACTATGAGGAAGCAGCTGATACTTAGCATTATGAACAGCACAACTTTGGATATCCTGCCTTTATTTTTAGTTTGCCAATTGTTAAAGAAATTGGACACAAAGAGGCACTTTGTGTGACTTGCCCCCACTATTGAGGGGTAGATAACTTTGAACAATGACATAGCAAGAAGCAGACTGGATTTTAGTGGCCCAAAATCTTGCTCAGATTTGGTTCTCACCCCTCCTCACCTTTCAGACAGATGTTGCCAGTATCAGAGTTCCTACTTTCCTTTCAGAGGCAACTTCAGGAAGGGACTGTTTTGGCTGGTGTTAGGCAGGCAGTCATACTATCTGCTGCAAGTCCTAAAGCAGGACCCCAAGAAAATATTTCCTACTGCAGTAAGAGCTGTAACTTCACCATTTTCAGAAGGCAAACAGCATACTTCTGGAGATGTCCCATGTCCAGACCATGTACCACTGCCATCTGCAAGAATATCAAGGTGTGATTCAGCAACAGCGCCAGAACTTCTCTGTAAGTACAGACACAGTCACACTGCTGCTCCTTGCTAAGATTTCCAGTCTGGCACTTGTGGCCCTGATTTCAAGGTAACGCTAGAAAACGTTACCACTCCAGAGACCTGCAGTCACAGTTACATGAGAGAGCAGGGTAACCTTAGTCAGTGGTGAGTCAGCAGTCATGAGGCCATTTACTTGCCAGGTATCTCAGATAAATTCCTGCTGAGTAAGGAAACACCTTTATGGAGAAAGGGTAACAGAAGCACTAGAGAAGCTATGTGTTGATATCATACTAGAAACCTGCTACCAAAGCAGCTTTTCTGAGCCCTAAGGAGTCACCTTATTCCCTGGTAGGACCAGTCTCCTTTCATTTCCATCATAACTGGTCACTCTGAGTTTTTTTGTGGTCACTCATGACTTGTAGCTCCTGCTGACTTCAGTGGGAGTTAGGCCAGTATCAGCTGCTTTTCAAAACTAATGTCTGAAGTGTACCTTAATTAAAAAAAGTTTTCAGAATAAGGCAAATGAGAACAAAGCCATATCAACATCTAATCCGTGCAATTAGAAGGCTCACACAGGGAGCACTTGATGCATATTTCGGTTATCATCTAGCTTGGTTTTATAGTCTTTAGTTTACTGGATGCATTCCCTCTTCACTCAATAAGGCTGAATCTGAGTTCTGTACAGAATTTTCTGCCAGCTTCAGGATTTTAGTTACCTTCCTAGAATCTGAAAGTGTGGGGGGGAAAGGAACCTAAACCCTCATCTTTAAATTTTTTGTGGAACCAGAAAGTGCTGAACTTGCTGATCAATATCATTTAAGCAGCTTTTCGCTGTCCCTGTGATGAGTAGGAAACAAACTTTCACTCAGACTTGAAGTAGTGGAAGTAAAGCTCTAATTAATTTCAGGAGAGCATAGACAGCCAAGTCAGACAATTCTTTCTCAGGTTCAAAAGAGAAGACACTGAAAAAGGCTTTGACTCATCTGTTATTTATGCTGCCCTAATATACATGGACTACAGAACTCCTTATGAGAGCAAACTCAGACTAAAGAGGAATTCTCAAAGCTCGTTATACAGTACTCACAAATGAGTCAAAGTGCTAAGGTTTTGATTTCTGGAGTTGCCAAACACCGGCTCAAATCCCACCCCCCCCAGCGCACAGCCTGCATAACTAGGACATACACTGAGGAAATCAACAGGAGAGAGGTTTCTTTCCTCCTTGAGAGTTCAGCACAACATCAGAGCCACTTTGCACTTAACCATTCAGTAACTGGATCTCTAATAACTCTTAGACATGTCTTTTCTCCACTGCAATGACAGGCATGGTTATGTATCTGCAGTGTCCTACCCTTTTCTTTCCCCAGCTCTGAGAAGACTTTATTAGTTACCCTCCAGGATGGTTAACGTGGGTCTCCCTGTGCAACAGATCCAGCATCTGCATGGCTCTGCCTGGGTGTTCAGAAGGATGCTCAGATTTGGGAAGCTGTATAGCATATTGCATCTATCTGAAAAGATTAAATGTTTCATTGTCTTATTTTTGTCTCTGGCTCAAAGAGCCCCCAAACCCTCAGCTTCCTGCTGCAACACTACGTATCAGCGCAATCCCAATGAGCATTTGCTGCACTGGGCAGGAGCACTTCAACAGGACCATATTCTCTAGTCAGGCTACAGCATGGGCAAGTGCCAGAGCTATGCATCACAGGGCCAGTTAAGAGGCTTTTTTATGCACCTTGAATTCTGGTGAGGAAAAAAGCCAGCTAACATTGCCATTTTCTTCTTTTTGCTGTTTAATGGTGGGTGGGGAGGAGAGGGAGAAAAACACTTTCATCAAGAAGTGCTTTTCCAACGTGATGTCATCTGAACATGGAGAATTAAATCCTCTGCTAACATAGACTGACATAAGTCAATTGCCTTAAAGCATTGTAGCTGCATTACATCTGGCCCAAAGTTTCTTCAGTCATCTTTGGTCATCAGATTATATCACTAGTTACTTTTGGCATCACTAGGACTCCTTCCTTTCATTCCCAGGAGGCAAAAACTGATATGGAGTTACACAACTGAATAGGCATCCTCCATGTGATTTACTACTTTGTGATCACCGAGAACTCAGTGTATGAGCTCTGTCTTTGTTAGTTTTGTGAGACTGAGCTGCCATAAAACCCAATAGCTAAGTCAAATTTTATGATTATGCAATTAAAGTCAGGAGGAAAGCCTTCCACAGTCTCAATAGGAAACAGTCTAAGGTAATAGCTTTGGTGTTTTTCTTAAGATGTACTTTAACTACATGATTCTTCTATTTGGGTTTGATTTTTTTTTTCCCCCAGCTAAATAAACCCATACTGTGTGGGCTGTTTACAGAGTACTGGTAACCTCATCAAGGCTCTGTCTGATCCCTATATGCTGGGAGCACACTAGGTAGAAAAGGGTTTATGCATCTCAAAATACCCCAGAGTAGCTGGTAACTTACAGCCCCAGGGGGCAGAAATCATCCTTTTAGTAAAGTTCTGCAGTAGGTTCCATAGACACCACGTAGGATTATCCACCACCAGCATTTTGCAAGAGGAGAAGAGAGGAGAAAGCACCAGCAAGCACATCATCAGTAGGGTCTAAGAATGTAGTCTCTCCTGCTTTGTGGAGAAAGAACAGCTTAGATTCCCTGTGATCCTTTCTATCTCAGGGTTAGTTTTTTCTTAAGGCCTAATTTATTCCTTTAATCCACAGCTGAGGAGCTACAGGCTCCTCAAAGGTAAATCACAATTCATTTTGTAGCTGTTTTCTGGATTAGTAGTTACATGTGGAAGAAAAACAAGCCTCTCCTGAATCATACATAGTTATTGGTTTGATTTCAAAAGCTCTTGACATTGAGGGTATAAGTAATCTAATTAGTCTTTTGTACAACAAACCTTTCCTTTCTTCTAATGAGGATAGCGCATTTTAATTATTGTGTTACCAAACCAGGCCACAAATTAAATAAAACCTGATGCAGTTGGTTGGCAATGTTAACATATTTCCATTTAATGTAAGAACATTAATGGTTAAATTTGGGGAAACACATCCTCTTTCTTCGACAGCCAGAGGCCCATGAAACAAAGTGCCTTTCTGTTGAGCAGGGCACCAAGTGTCCAGGAGACCTCGTGCACTTACAGGATGTTGTTACAAACTTGTCTCCAAAGGACCTTTCTTCTGTAGTTCCCTGGAGGGACACTAGTGGTAATATATCAAGCTGATTTTCATGATACAGGAGTCACCTGTCTTTCCTGCCTGTGAAGAAGGATGTATACCACCAGACATTATTGTGGTCACAAAGAGAAGTTGATAATATCTCGCTGACCTTTGACTACAGCTCTCGCATCCTTTTCTGAGATAAGTAGTTCACTATAGTGGTTGGTTGCCAGGTTTCTCTTCCCTTAAATATACAGTGGAACAAAAAAAAAAAACCCCACTCTCCCCTTGTCCTTACAGTTAGTACTTTCAGGGCATCTCATATTTTTCTTTGGACTATTAATAAAGTTATGACCTCAAAAATACACATTTTGTTCCTGCTGCCTACAGCAGAGAATGCATCTTGTGTCATCCTCAGCCTTGGAACTCCCTTGTGTCCCAACCAGGTACAAAGCAACTTCAATTTTGTCTCCTACTGCTAAGTAGAAAGGAAAATAAATCAGTTGGCAATCATTTATAATACAACACTCTAATAAGAGCAGCCCAGGGACTATTATTTCATAAAGTTAGGGAGCTCTGAAGTTAAGGACTGGTCTAGCAAAAGAAAAGACTTGTACTGTGGGTTTACAACTCTAAACCATGGGCTTAGGAGACCTGAATTTTAAAAGACATTATACAGTTTAGCACAGTCCAGAGTGCTTAGGCAAAATTGCATTTCAGGTGTTTTCAATCTAAATGGGCAAAGGAGAGGGGGTCAAAGCCGAAGGAAGAAGCTGTGTTTTGGGTCTGGTGTGTCAGGAACACTGTGGGGCAGAAAAGATCACAGCTTGGTATGCAACTGGATATGCTGTGAGCAGGTAACCTAAGGACAGAGCTGATGACAGAGTTTAAGTTAACAGTCTAGAGTTATTTTCTTTGGCTTTATCCATGTTGCTTTGCAACAGTTCCATATGGCAGCTTAGCACTCACCCTCCCTCCGACATCAACGGGAAGTCTCTGCTGAGGGGTCTTTCATGTAGTACTGAGTACATTTTAGAACTTTAAATGATAAATCTAAACAAAAAGGAAACTTTCATGCAAAGATTTTCCTTTGGGGCTTTATGGAACAGAAAATCTGTTTAAAAGTTTCTTCTTTCTACTTTACCCCCCCCCTTTTTTCTTTAAAAAGTGCTACAATATTCTGATGTGATAATTCATAGTATTTTTGACTGTAAAATTCTGTGTCAGCACAAGTTGCAATTTTAACCTTCCTCCTGAATGGGCAAGGCTAAAAATTAAGGACTTTAATGAATCTATTAAGTCAAATATCCCACATCTACAATTCAACACTGAAAGAAGTCTGTAGTTTTCTCACTTTATCTTGTTTCACAGCAATTATCAGAATACAAGAAGAATTATTTAATCACTCAGTTTACAAATCTGGCAGCAATACCAATGAATGCATAAAGCCTTGTTGTTAAATAAGGTAGCTCTGATTAAAGCAAGCAACTTTTTCCACCACTAAAACCTTGAGACAAAGTACATATGCATGAAGTCACACATACTTCTCTGTCATCCTAAAAGCATTGCTTTAATGGTTGCACAGATGTGCAAGCTGGGCACTTAGGCTGTGCACTTCCACAAGATACCAAACACTATTGTGCCACTGTATAAAAACTGGAAGAAATTGCAACTTGGATTCTTGTGCATGAAGACTTCAGGGAACCAATATTTGACCTGAACTCAGTACCTGGGCCCCATCTCCAGCCAGAACCAGAGAAGGAAAAAAAACCCCACAAAAACCTCAAACCAACCAGAATAAGGCTCCCTATGCTTGATCCTGCTATCCCTTAGATCCAGAATGGATGCACATTCAAACCACAAAGGAATCCTATTTGACTAGCATCTCTTTGGCAAGTCATCCTAACACACTGGCAGAAAGGAAGTGGTTTGAATTTCTAGTCTCTCCCATCTTCCAGGGCCCCACAGACACTGGAAAGCTGGTTCTGGACCACAATCAGCACCAATGCTGCACACAACTACATTTGTGTTTATTTTTGCTCATCTAATATGCAGCTCTTGTTCAGCTTTCCTACACAACAGCATGGCTAGAGCTGCTACATTGATGGTAATAAAAGGTGTAGAGGGGCCAGGGAGATGTGCTGTCCTGCCCTTAGCAGAAAAGCACTGTCAGCCTTTGTTGCCCACTGGAAGGTTCAAACAGGCATTTCCATCCCTGCCATTCTACCCCCAGGCTTGAGGGGAGAGGGATTTTTTCCAGCGTTTACAGGGAGCTCCTCATCCTCTTTTGAATCCTTCCTTCAAGCCTCTCTTCTGCTTTAGCAGCAACACAAAGCTGAGAGCTGTTTGGCATGTGGACATCACTGCTGTTGCCCGCCATGCAGTGGTGGCTGTCCACCATCCTGGGGGCCCTGGCTGCTTGTCTCCCTCACCATCACCTATCTGCACACCTGGAGAAGCAATTCCACCTCCCTGCAGCAGGGACCAGCTTCATCCTCTGCACCTGGGCAGCAGCAGGTACAACAGGACCCCAGGCAGCAACACCAGCTCTGGGATCAGTAATTCCAGCCCCATGGAGGGAAATCAGAGCCTCTCATGGACCAGGCTCTTGTGCAGAAAAAGAGCTAAATCTTTAATCAAGTGGGTTCACTAGAGGTTGTTTGAA
The DNA here is from genome assembly GCF_011004875.1 of Balearica regulorum gibbericeps. Lineage (NCBI taxonomy): Eukaryota > Metazoa > Chordata > Aves > Gruiformes > Gruidae > Balearica > Balearica regulorum. The sequence continues at coordinate 19,076,944 of NC_046190.1, forward strand.
TTCATCAGCCTTTGGACAAAGATTTCAACACCCAACCTGTTCAAAGGCCACAAGACCTACTTCAGACTGGAGTTCTGCAATGGAAGTTGGATTTGGAATTATAAATACACTTCAGTAAATATTTTTGTTGAAAAATTCCTCCCTTGGGAAGAGGAAATCAGTAGAGAATGCCTTCATGAATACAGTTCAGATTTAGGATGCAATGGTGACCAAGAGGAAAAAATAGCAAAGTCAAAATACTTTGATACTTAGCTGATATTTGTTTTGAAAATTGCCAAACAAATGCTAAAACAAAGTAAGCTTTCTACTTTTGAGTTAAGTAAAACAGTCACAGGTAAGGAGATCTCTTCCTTATTTTATTGAGAAGAGATCCACGAGAGTGTCACTTTGAGTGTCAAATATTCCAGTTTAGCTGCTGATCCAAAATCCCCTGCTTATTTAGGCAGCTCTAATTGCAACCCACTCCCTCAGCTAGTTTCTAGAAGCAGAGCTCTGAGGACCTTTTTGTTGCTGCTCAAGGGGGAATGTTTTGTAGGCTCAATTGTAAGAGAAATTGCATCAGTTAAAGCAAAAGCACCAAAACACCTCCATGTGCCATTGAAGAATAAAAATTTAAGTTATCCTAGTTACAGAACCTATTTCAGCTGCGTGGGCCTTCAGGAAACTAGGTATTCCTCCACTGCCATTTGTAGAGCTGAATGAGGATTAAATGTTTGAATCATCATTTATCAACAACAGAAGAGCTTTCCAAGTAGGGCTGACACCTTTCTTGCACAAAATGTTATTTTTTCTATAATTGGTGAAAAGGGAGGTAAACCATTGTTTCTACAATCCAAGTTTTATTGGCAGAAGCAACATTTATTAAGGAATTATAGGAAATCCCATATCCTTGAAAGTCTGTCTTTTTAGAATTAAGATGCTGATTTAACTAAACTAAAAAATTTATTGGCTTGTCTGAATTTTACCCTGCTACCTTAATGAAGTCTATTTGTGAAAACCACACACTTGTTCAAATGTAAGGCTACAGAAACAATTTTGGAATAGCAAAGCTTGCCTAACATTAAAAAGGAGTTCGGAGACCAAGAGAATTTATCAGTCACTGTGAAAAGAAGTGGTGCTGGTGCTGTCATGCATTACTGAGGCTTTTTACTGCAAATTAAATTAAGATGAGCAGTAATTATTCTGACTTTGGAAAACAAAGCAGATGCTTTTAACCACTGATTCAGGTACTTTCCTCACTCTAACTTGTAGAACTAGCAAGGATTTGACAATAACTCAATCTGACATAGATGACACCCGTTGAATTGGTAATTTTATTGCAGCTTTATGTCTTCCGACCCTAACCCTGTTTCATGTTTTTGGTGCTAATCCGTGTATCTGTTTACTGCTGGCAACAATAAAGAAAAGTTTACCTTTGACTATTGGTCCGACAGCAACTAAGCACAGTGACTATATGACAGTTTTCAGACAAATAACCCTCAGAATGGATGCGTCAACTCTTCTCTCTCTATTTCTGCCTCTTACAAAATATTTTTACTTGTGCATCTAGTGCTGGATTATGTGGAAGAATTAAAGAAATTTATCTTTTAAAATAATGGGGAGGAAATTCTTGCAAATCTCAGATCTAAAACAAAACTAGAGTGACCATTACTGTTCAAATCCTCCCCCTCCTACCACAGAGGTTCACTGAACACACACTTGTGCCCTGTAGCTCTTTTCTTGCACTCTCAGCTGTATTAGCTGTGGTGCTTGGGAGAGCAAACCTGTTGTTTTGAGGTAGCAGCCTTCCTGATTTCTGCTGAAGTTAGCATGGTTTGAATGCATTCCCTTTCCCTCTGCAACCTCTGGCTTTGCTTTTTGGGGGTGGGGAGGAGGAAGGGGATATCATTTGGACTGCTGTAAATGGATTTAAGAAGTTACCTGAAGTATCACTCTTTTCTCCCCTTCCACTTTTTGCTTCGGGTTCAAACATGATGAGAAAGAGATAGAAGACTTGTGGCAATAAAAGCTGTATCTTTTTAGATATTGCCAACAGATGAATTCCTAGCTCTCACAGTAATTTAGCATCCTCTTTACCAATGAAACTACTCATTATTACAGTTTTAGTATTTGCTTTCTAACCAGGTTCTGAAATATTTGTTTAAAGGGCCACTGTTTTGACAACCATTCCTGGCATTAAGCATAGGCACTAGGCTAGCTGCAGAAAAACTATAACAAGGTAGACTGGAATTTACATAGTAGTGAGTTTTAGAAGTGAAATGACCAGTCACAGAAGCTCGCTTTGCATCTTCCCTCTGGCTTCAGTTTTGGGAGGCGTCAACACAAGCCTGCAATGCCATAATGCACATTTTAGAATGAGTTTATGACTATGTTATTTTTAGGGAATCACTGTTGGGTATTAAGTGAAGTTACTCACTCCAGGCAGTACTGGTTGCTTTATTTAAGAGGAAGGGGCTGCAGTGAGCTTCAGTTCCAGTTCTCCACCAGTGCTGTCCTACTTGCACACCCCAGCAGCTGTTCTGTTTTGTGCCCTGCAACTTGTTTATAAGTTTGAGATCTACCTAATTATTCTGAACTACTTGATAAGAAGTTTGCATACCTATCATAACAGGTGCAGGGGGAAAGTCTTAGAATGAAAAGACATAATGAAACATGGAAAACCATTGGAGGACACTAAGCTTTTTTGTAAGGACAGCATGGGAAAAGCAGCAACTTTTTTTTTTTGCTAGAACAAGAACTGCTTCTTTCAAATAGCTACAGATTCCATGCATGAAGTTTTGTCTTACATGGAACTGGAAGAGAAACTCTATATCTTTATTGTCAGCATGTGCCATGACCCTGCAAGCATATAAGTACTCACACTGCCAGAGCAGCCAGTGCAGATGAAGCCAGGCAAAGCTACAGTCCTTCCATGACAAACCAGCAGTCCTATGGCTCCACTTTCCTGCTTTATCATGCCACGATGGAGTGCCTGGCACAAATCAGCAGAGGGTTTTCTGGCAGCCTTTAAGTTACAGCCATCACAGGTTAGCCCAGTAACTAGAATTCAGGGGATATAGCACCACAATCCCGTTGCTTGCTTGAGGCCAATATTGCCTGCAGGTAGCTGCATTATTATTTTGAGACTGCTGCAATGACCATTGTTTGTGCACTGGAAGACAATTACTTTCCTTGTTGAAGGGTAAGCCTTTTCCTCTTATCCTTTTGCATATTACCAAATAACTACATAAGAACAGTAAGCAACAGGTCATCAGCATAAATCCATTAGAACAAGTTGACATCTCTAATTTTTTCTGTTTTGTTATATAAATCTCTGAAGAGTAAAGGAACAAACTGCTTGATAAATGGGCATAAAGTTTCTATCCTGAAGTAATTCAGTGACTCAAGAGCTCACCCAAGACACCACATACCTGGGGGTTCACAACCTTACCACGTCTTGTTCTGACAAGAGCTTTGAACCTGTTTCTCTCTGGCTGGGGAAGTGCCCTAATCAGTAGCCATTTGCTGCTCTGCTTTTGTGTTCTGGTAGTGGCAAGAATTTAAGGAAGAACAAGTTTCCATGAAATGATGAGATGAATCTGTTTTAGTGAATCAATATTTTTGTATGGAAAGCCAATATATCAAAAAAATTCCTTATCAGTTCTACTCCCAATGACACTAAGGGACTTTGGAGCGAGGGTGTGCAGAGGGAGGCTCTGCCTGCCAGGAATCCTGCAGCAGCCCAAGGCTGGCAGCGCAGCCCCTTCCTGCAGGAGGGGGTCTCTGCTTTGCAGAAAACCCCTGTGAGAGGGTGGCCAGGTGGCTTTGGGGTCCAGCTTAGAGACAGTGGCAGGAACAAGCCCAAAGAAAACCTCTCAGGAAGATCAAACCAGAAAACCAGTATGAAAACAAGATAAGCAGTAAGAATCCATCCCAGTAGATATTTAAGATCTGAGGGACTGCAGGAGAGAAAGAGTACCTAGTTCTTTATTTGTAGGTAATAGACCCAGGTTACTCAAGATTCTGTGATTTAGAGTTTAGGTTTGAGAGAAACAGGGTTGGAGAGAAGATAACATTAAGACTCTGAATTGTAGCAGAGCAAGGATTGAAAAATGGATGAATAGCTGGGTGGGTGCTATATGAGATTTACTGTAGGCAGAGGGGAAAATGGAAAGCAATCAAAGTGAAATTGCCACATGTGCAGCAGCAGTACCTAAAGCACGAGCAATACAGGCACAAGGAGTAGAATAAGCTTATGTTGGGTGAACTTGGCGTTATTGGAAATTGGAAAACTAGAGTCTTCAGGGAAGGCTTAGCCTCAGGATTTTAAAGTGAGAGCAGAAGAAAATGAGAAATTATTTGGAATAGGAGAGAAATTGCAGCACCTTCACTTTTATGTTAAAGAAATAAACAAGAAGAGAAGTAGGAAAAGCCAAGGAGTAACACAAATTTACATTAATTATAAAGTTGTCTTAAAGAAAAAAATGATCATCAAAACAGGATAAGAGTGGCCTGCAGATCATTTTCCATGAAGATCTGAAGACCTGACCTCTCACTCTTTGCTTTGGACTGAAGGTGGTTCCCAAGCTCCTGGCCTGCCTTGAATTGAGGCTTTTGATAGCTTCATGTCATGGCCATAAAAATTGCTTTTCACCTGACCTGAAAACAAACAGGACTGGGCTTTTACTGCAATAGGGAATACTGGGATTGGTCTTCCAGTGTCTCAAATGCTGGCAGCAAGAAGTTCTCATGTTACTTAAGGGACAAAGCATCTAGAAGATTATGATTTTATTATTTTTATTATGATCATTACTGTGTTCTCAGCCAGCCGCAGACTGACTGTGGACACCTAGACCAATGCAATGCCAGAAGGATCGCACCGTGACGATGCAAGCCCTCAGAGTACACTAAGTAGCTGTGCATCACACTTGTATTTTCTACCATAACCTCTCACTTCTCTATGTTCATTATGTGGCAAGTACAAATGCACACATTTGGTTTGCTATAGAATGTCTCTAAGACGATTTCAAAATATTTTCTCTTAATTTAAGTTGCCAGAATGTTTTCAACATTGCAAATCCCTGTATCCTCTAAGCTCTGAAGTCTGTCTCTTGAAAGTGGGAAAGGTTCCCAAGAAGGTTTGTCCCAAGACAGATACCAGCACAGAAAGTTTCAGCCCAGGCAGTTGCTTACAGTTTTCTTAAAATTAATGTTAAGAGGTACCTTGTAACTGCCATTTCCCCACTAATCCTTTGTAAGCCAGCTTGCACAAGTTCAATCTTTTCTTACCATATCTCTACTACCCACAAATAATGCCTCTGTGCCAATTCCCATTTCTCCCACCCATCACATCTGGTCTATGCCAGGTTATCAAACCCCTGTAATATCATTAAAGAACAGAAGGAACAAGGTGAGTTGTTCTGACTAAAGAAATGGGGACAGACCACATCTGTGATGAAGACTCTAAAGTAAATATTTTCTGAGTTTTTAATCTTTCCATAGCCAGTTGTTCACTATTTCAGATGACTCAGCCATAAGAAGATGGATCAGTAGGTCTTACAAACAGGTTGGGAGAAACAAAAAAAAACAATTTTTGCATCATGAGTAGCAAGCTGACTTCTCTGATTAGTGTTCCCCTCCCTCTTCTTCCTCCCCATTTTAGACAGCTGCTCACCATAGTCTTCACAGGCAAGCTTTCTCCTCTCCACTTTTTCCTTTACAACACTCAAACCACATTTAAAAAAAGCATGGATGAGTGCTTTCTTTCAGGAAGCAATACCATGTAGGAAAAAACCACATTGCTCATCCTGAGGTAATGCATGGAGGTTAGCTTTGTACAGCTGATACCCATGACACAGATCCTCTCCACATCCATCCAAGAAGACCAAGACACCCCTGAGAAATCTCATTTAACTTCCAAACAATTTCAGAGCTGGATCAACTGTTATATTCTTTTTTTATTGAATTTCCAAGAGGACTGAAGCAGACTGCTTAATGCCCTATAACCAAAGCACATTGATCCATAGAAATCTTTTCAGCTCTGTTCTAAGTTCCTACACCCAGCTTATCAGCTGAGCACCTTCCAGCCTGGCATTAGAAAACACAGCTAAAGTCTGTCACATGCTGTTTGTTCCCATCTTCCCCCCAGGCACATGCAGTAGAGTGCCTTGTTTTGGTAGGTTTTTTTTCCCTGAGAACATGCATACTGCTATATGTTTGAGTTGTAGGTTGGAGGATGAGTGCCTTGTTCTTGGCATTTGTTTTGTTGAAAGCTGCAGTGATCTCTAGCTTGCAGAAGAACATGTTTCAATGTCTTGGAGACTGTCCCAGGAAAGATTCATCTCCTTTATAAACTTGCACATGAAAGCACACTTACTGACCATGGGAGACCTGGAGGCTCGGCCAAAAACCCACTAGGATGCCAGGGTAGAGTAGTGGGAAATAGGTTAATTGAAAGAGTTTAAAGACAGAAATCCCTGTTCAGTGCTGTTGCTGCTGAGGATGCTATGGGCACAGCTGCTCTGTGGCAAGACATAGGAGCTACCTCTGCACCAGCTGTGCTGGACCCTCCAGTGATGTGGCACAAGGCCAGGGGAGCTTCACAACAGAAGCAACACCCATACAGGGCAGTGCCCAGGTCAGCCAGTATGCTGTTGACAGCCCTCCTAACAGCTCTGCTGCTTTTGGAGTCCAGGGGAACAGTCATGCTGCACAGAGTCTCCCCATGTGAAGTCCAGAGCACAGTGACAGCTGACCACACATGTGAGGGGGGTTAGCTGTACTTGCTGTTACATGAAGCCAACATACCCTTTGAGAACAAAATAAGGATATCTGCATCTGTTCCCATCACAAAACACGACCCCCATTCAAATTCTGAAACACTCAGAGGAGTAACCACTAGGAATTTTTGCATGTTAAAAATGAGGGTCTGCAGAAGCTTACAGAAGCATCACCACGTACATGTAGGTGCAGCAAGAGGATCACTCCCACCCTCAGAGAGCTGGTGTTGGAGAGGCCTCCCTTGCTATGCAGTGCATTGTGGTATTTTGCTCACAATGAGGGGCCCATTTAAGAGGGTTGTTACTCTACCAGATGACAAGGTTGAATAACTTGTCACCCTTAGAGGTTTCTAACCTTACAGTTTAGTGCTGCTCTGGAAAAGCCTGAGCCATTTTCTCCAGCAGGCTATTAGCAGAAGTTGCTCTCCCTCTTTCACTGCTGGGTGGGATGCAGAGCCCTCCTGCCCATGCTCTTCTCTCCCGAGAAGCTCTGCAGAGCCCAGCAGGGCCAGTACTTCAATTTTTATGCCCTGGGAAGCTAACACCAGTAAACCTCACCCACTCCCCAATACAGAGAAACAAGAGTATTTTCAGCACAACAGCTAAAATCCCCTTTCCTCCTCAACTGCCCACCTTTCAGCATCTTTTCCTTGCATTAAGCTAATAACAAAGTTTTCACTTGCCAAAGTGTTTTCACATTAAACTGAACTGGTTCCCCCCTCTGAAAGCCATCCGTGCCATCTTTCACTCCATGCAGCAGCACCACAGGGCACCAGCTCAATCCTGCTCTTCTAAGATACCCTTTAAGGCAGCTTCCTGCAGATGATTGAATCTGAACTCCAGATATCTGCAGGCACAACCTGCAGTGGCAGATAATTAAGCTACCAAGTAGTACTGTATTAGTTTGAGTACAGACCTGCAGGATATCCTGGCCTAAAGCCAAAGCTGTGTAGACCCTGTCAAAGATGAAAACAGAGGTTTATGCACTCAGTGGTCAAAGCTGAGGATGGATTCAGAGACTGTTTAAAAAAATCAGTTTCTGGTGAAAAAACAAGAAGAAGAATGCCACCATCACGTAGCTGTGAAATGAGTACACCCAGTAGGCAGACACAATAGGTCAGTACCTACACAAGACATGAACCACCAAGAATCAGTCCCATAACCCCTCAGCTGCCCCTTTTCAGAAGAAAGATCACCAAAATGCTCTCTACAAGCCTCCAAGATGTAGAGCCAGCCACACCAATAGATGCTCCGTCCCTCAGAGCATCTAGACATGAACTTCTACCAGCCTGCACAAGAAAAACCCCTGGAGCAGCTGTTGTTGCCCTCCTGTGCCGAGGAAGCACACCCCTGCAGAGATCTGTTACCTCTTGTTACTCACAAGGATCGCTGCCTACACCAGTTACGTAACTGTTTCTGCAGCTTGCCATGTTCATTTCTGCCCATCCCTTTGCAGTCTCTCACCGTCATGGAAGCACTGGACTTGCCCAGCTCCCGAGCACTCCCAGTTCAATCCCCTGCTCATTTTGTTCTTTCTACTCCAGTGCCTTGTAAATGGCTTTTTGACTGCATGTTTTCTATAAGCACATCACCAGATCATTCTGGTAGAGCTCCTATAGATACACGGTGTTTGGAGAAGATGTTAGAGAAGTAGCTAAATGAAAATGGGATGTAACAGAGTGCAACACCCTACTCCGGTACAGAGCTTTCCATTGCAAGACCCCAAAGCAATGATTTTTACTTCAAAACAATCTGAGAGGTGAGCACTTAGTTAACAGAGCCTGTCCTTCCCATTGTTGCCTCAGCATCACCCTGCAGCCTCTGGAAAGACTCTGAACTTTTTCTTGTTTGCTTGTTCAGGTCTGCTTTACACATGCCTCCCCAGGGAGGTGGCAGTTTTAGCAGCAGAGGATGCTTTCTTTTCATAGCACACATTTAGCGTGAGCCTTGGAGCAGTAAAGGCAGATCCTCCTCCTCACATTTATTTCAGGAGCCAATACCTGATCAATGCAAGGCTGTATTTAGTATGTTTTTCCTCTAACAAAAAGCTCTAAAGCCATCTACCACTTGTTACCAGTGCTGCCAAGCTGAGTCACTTTTATTACTATCTTAAAGGGTAGGTGGAAGATCACGTGGATCTTTACTGCTTCAATAAAAGGAGTTTTATTACAAGCTGCTGTTCCCTTTTTGTTCTCTAATCAGCATATGTGGCAATGCCATCTGACGTATTCACGATTAATTTTTTCATTTCTGGAAAAAGAGGTATTTTATTTTATAGCCTTGACACAGACACATTGCATTTCCATGAAGAAAACGGATGCGTGGGATAAAACAAAACAGCTTCCAGCACTAGTCCTCTGAAGTCATCAATTTTAATTGAACTCACTTCCAAATAGCTGCCTTCAGAGGCACCAGTGAGATGAGTTCTCCATCCCTGGAACTGCACAGGCTCTTCCTCCACAATGTTTACAGGGCAGGCACCAAAATGTGGGTCCACAACTTCCGTATGTCAGACCTCTCAGGAGAGCCGGCACATGAGCAAAGCAGATGTAACCAGTGGGACATCAGAGTAAGTGAAAAGAAGTTGTACTTTCTTTGCAGAGAAGGGAAAATGAGGAGAAGGCACTCATGTCTCGCTTCATGAGACACCCTGCTCCCAGTATGAAATGCGTTGCTTACACCAGTTTAGCCCTGACTGTCATCCCACCCTGCCTGGTTCAGGCTCTCAGCCTCCTTTGCTTTGCAACAGATCAGCCTGGAATAAGCAACCCTATGAACAAGGATACCCTCAGGTGATCCTGCTGTGTTAGCCATTACACATCTCTATAGGACCAAGTCACATATGGAAGAGAATGGAAGATGACAAAAGAGGGAGGAAGGAAAGATTCCTGCAGAGTGAAATGGCATTGAACTCCTGATAGTTCCTGCCCAGTTTTCTTCAGAAAGAAATGCAGCCCTCAGTACAACACTTGCATCAGTGCATGCAGAATTCTAGCTCATCTTTTGCTTGTTTTTAATTTAAGTTAGCAGGTAAATACATGCTCACAGGACACTAACCTGATCCCAGACTAAGGCAGCCTGTGTTAGGGCTGGATTCAGCCACACCACACCTGCCAAGGTGCCCTCAGAGCCATGCTCCTCATGTGCCAGCATCAAGAGGGCAAGGATGCCTGGGGCAGACAGGGAGTCTAGACTCTCCTGCCCTGGGGTATGTGCAACCCTGCCAAGGCCATGCTGAAACTGTTTAATCCTATTAAAGCATAAGCCAGGAGTACACGATACTCATTAAAAGAAAATAGCTTGCTTTGTTCCCAAGATCTAAACCCCACAGCAGCAGACACTGTGGGATAACCCACCATTATTGATCTCTGCAGGCAGGGCTTGCCATCCCATTTTGCTGCCTGAAGAAATCCCACAGCCCTGCTCTTTGCTCCCATATGAAGAGAGAGGTCTGGAATCCCTGTTCAGCACAGGTGCCAGAGCACGTGTATTTCCAAAGGGGATTTGCAAATGCGAGGACCCAGCTAGTCCTCCAGCTGCTGCTTTACAGGTAGACCTCTGCACACAGAGCCCATACAGAGCCACAGCCAGTTGTCACTGTCCCCACACTGGCCTTCTCACTACTAAAGTACCTAACAGACCAAAATGAGCATGTAATCTTATACCCCCCATGCTGGCTGTTCCTAAGCCTCTCACTGTTGCTGCTAGCTTTGCACACATGAAAATGACAGGATGCAACCTTCAGGATAAGAGGGGAGAGAAAAATACTGGATAGTTATAAAAGTCAGTAACAGAAATAATTTGTCAAAGATAGAAAAAAGGTCTAAGATGGACTGTGCAAACTCATCCAGATTTCTTCTGCGGAAGGTACAGGAATTCCATAGCACATGGGAAGATTTCTTTTGCAGCATCCAGCTCAAGCACAGGACTCAAGATTTCCAATGGTTTTAGCCATCCCAAACATTAATAAGTAACAGATTAAATCAAATATCTGAAACATGAAGAACATTTTCCCCTTCCAGAACTGCTTATTTTTAAGATATTTGTGCTGCAGCGCAGCACACAGAGTTGATTAGATATCACCTTACTAAGGAAGTGATGGAATCAGCATTGTTACTTTTATTCATTCCACCTATAATGAGTTGAAGCAATTCCTCCCACTCTCATGCCATTCAGAGAGACACAGCCATGTGTATCCAGGTAACCACTGCTGGCACCGCAGAGCTCGCTGCAGGTGTGTGCCCAGGGACATATCTCCCAGGAGCTGACAAAAGGACCAAGAAGGAAGGGGCTGACCCTCCTAAAGTGGTAATGCACCTGAACCTACAGAAGCCAACATGCTTGTCTGCCCATCTTCCCAGGAGAAGCCTGGTGAGTGTCTGGATACTGAACTGCTTTGTGCACACATGGAGCTATAAAGCAGAACAATGCAACAACAAAAAAAAGAAAGAAAAGCAGGAGAACAGCAGCAGCAAGGGGAAGAGAGACATATGCATGTAATCAAGGATTAAATGTTTTTCATTCCTTCATGCACATTTCCCATCTTGTTTCTCTGCATCCCCAAGTACTAGAGCATTTCCTCCCTGTCTTCTGATAGCAAAAAGCCTGCCCCCCAGTAATAACCATAAAACCTGTTATTTAAGGAGACTACCAGCTGATCCTGCTCCCCCCCCCCCCCCCCCCCCCCGCCCCATCAACTGTCATTCTGCCCTCCCCCTTGATGCTTGCCTCAGGTAAGTCCCTTTGAGATCTTCACTAAGTATTAGTTTACTGTGCTGCTGAAGAAATGATCACCACAGATCTTTCCACACTGTCTGCATTCACTAACAGTTTACATAAACAAAGCAGAAGTCCCCCATTCCCTATACATAGGGATTTGTTTTTTCAAAAAAGTGGTGTCATTTAAAACAAAACACAAATATAATATTTTTTTTGCCACAAAAAGATAACATTACACAACACTTCCTTCACACAGCCAATTGCGAGTCTTTTTTCAGAGCCTGCGTAGTCAGTTATTTCTTGAGAAGGTGCTTAATATGCTCACCGAGGCAGTATTCATACTATCCCACATATCCTTGCTGTTGCTATGGAAATCATTCCACCATAAGCCGATGTGCAAATGCAGGTTTCATTGCTGAGTACAGAGGCTAAAGGTGTGCATGAGTCAAACTCTTTGCTGCGTGTTATTCCTCTGCAGCCTCACTGCTGCCAGGGGGCAGCGGGAAGGAACAATTAGTGTCCATAACGAGAGCACCTGTAACAGGGTGTACTGGAGAGAGTAAGCAGGGCATTAGCAATACTAGATAGTCACGGCAAGGCTCTGGGCACACCAAGCATGATTTAGTCATCCAGCTCACCTGCTCTGGGTGCCACAGGACAGACAGGATCCAGGCACAGGAGGTACAAAGCATCACAGCATTTCTAAGGACTTGAGGGGGAAAAGTAAGTCATGATGCACCATCACAGATACAAGGCAGACTGTATCCTGCCCTGTTGCCACTCAGAAAGGCTGATGATAAAATTAGACTTTGGACAAGGACCTGCTGTTGGCTACAGAGAGTAAAAGACTGCAGAGCTACCTGGAGAGCCAGCAAGACCAAAAGAGAAACACACCGACAAAAGTCAAGCTCCTTTCCATCTGCCATGTTTGGCAACTCAAATACAGTTTTCTTGCTCCTTGAGACCTACAGATAAGTACTAAGGTGGACATTGGAGCACTCCCAGTCAAAACACAGCTTGACATCAGCAGCCACTTCTCAATGACAAGCTCTGCCCTCTCACAATGCAGCAGAAACTGAAGAACGTGGTGCCTCCAGGACTCACTGACCCTTTACCATCAGTGGAGATGAAGCCCTTAGAGCAGAGGCCAAACATGGCCAGGTGCAGAGCTCCCCCACACCCCACTCCAGCCAGCCACGAGCACCTCTCTGCATATAGGAGTTTATGTGAACATTTCAGCTTCCCAAGCAGACAAGAACACCCCATGCACATTTCTTTCTCACTTCCCTGGAGTGCTTGGTAGTAATTTTCACAGATATTACAGTAAGTAGTATGTCCTAGGGCAGCTCCTATGCCTTGGTGGTTTCCTAGTTCAGTGCCCTATATCCCTCCTTCAGCTTTGGGGTGGAAGTGAGCTCAGGGAGGGAGCAAGGACTATAAGGCACTCAGTTTTACAGTAGGTTTAAGAGGAGCCGTGGTTTTTTGGACAGCTACTACAGTGGCCACGTGAGGGTTGGGTGTTTGTTTTTTTTTTTTTTTTTCTTTCAAATGAGGAACTAGAAAACTGCAGCAGAGATGGGCAGATTCATCAGAAAAGCAAATATAGGATTTTTTTTTTTCTTCCCTCTTCTACCCCACTGAAAGAACTGCTCCTACAGAAGATTAAAAAATGGTTCACCACACAAACTGAAGGTCTCTCTTTACATCCTATCCTCTTTCTCACTGCTCTACAAGAAACACAGATGTTATACCCATCCTCTCTTCTTATTTATCTTCTAGCCTAGACATTAGGGAACTCTTAAAAGCCTAACAAGTAGATTAGAGTTACAGATTCATAGAACTTCGTGAAGTTTTTACCTGACTTTTTTTTGTGTCAGTCACCCTGGGGAAAAGGCAGCTAGTTGCAGAGCAGAATCCAAACACCCAAACAAGATCTGAACACCTACACAACATCTCAGATCACACAGGCAATAATCTCAAAGCACAAATCCTTTGAGACACCATTATATATAACAATTAAACACAGTAAACAGACTACAGCATATTACTGTAAACAAAGCAAGCAGATCCCCCTCAACCACAGCCCAAAATAAAGGTAGCACTTACTTCAGAGCTAGAAAGGAGACTGCTGTCACCTAAAGCTGTTCTGCTCCATTCCAGCTTGCTTTCCCATGCAAGACTGGTCTGAGCTCCTCTCCTCTCTTATTAGCTATCTGCCAGAGGTCAGCCGGGCAGTGGTCCTTAGTAGAAACACCTGCTAGTTCAGCACAGCTTGTTAGCTGAGCGCAGGGATGCCTGGGATTTAACACAAAAGAATACAGTTAATGATTCTTTATAAAGTTTGTTGTAATTCTAACTACATGTAATGGGCATTTTAATGTTATCTTTCTGGTTAAAACCAGCTGCATTCAGACTTGATCAATGCCATCCTGGTATTCTAATAAACTGTTACACCATTTTATGAAAATACAAGAATACGCAAGTAGCAGTGTTTCCAATTGCTTTAAGAAGATATGGTATGAATGTGAATAAATTACATTAAATCATGCTGTCATAGAGAAGTATCTTGTGGTTTATAAGTTTATAATTTACCTTATGTAAATTAATACCACACAATTCTGCAGCCCTGTGGATAGATGTCTTTTGTGTCGTGGTATGAACACATATACTATGCCTCAAATGCTTCCAAACATGTGGGTGGGAATTGGAAAATACAAATGACATAGGAAACTAAAGGGATTTATTTCAGGAACAGCTTAGTATGCTAGAATGTGGTATCAGAGATTAGAGGTTATGGATTAGCAATTCACTTTCACTGTCTTGTTAGAGAGGCTATAAAAGAAACAGCAAAGGAATAGTAGAGGAATAGCGAAAAGCAATGTGTACGTTTGCATTTATTATAATTAATCACCATTCATTTTATTGTTAGTATAATGGTATTCATGATGAATCATGTTGTGAGTGTAAATTTAAGAAATGTAATTGTCAATGGATTTAGTACAATCTGTTTATGACATTCATAAATGCAGACACAATGCCACCGTCAGAGTGACTGGGGAGGATTCTTCTCATGTGCATGAAAGTTAAAACCTCAGATCCCCTATACATTTAACCTCTGAAGAAGTTTCTGAGTTTGCTAATCCCTGAGGGTGACTTCTTCCTTCCCAGCTGCATCATTTCATGTAAACTCCTTGTTTGTTGGTATCCATTTCAGAGGGTCAGTTTGAGCTAAAATACTCCTTAAAAATATTTGTTACTCTTCTTTTAAAAGTGTAAGTGAATTTAGAAATCCAGATCAATCAAGTGATAGATTGGCTTCAATATTTTTCTAACATTGTTTCTTCAACAACAGAAACCAAAACCAAAAACCAAGTCAAACTCAGAGAAAAAATTCTTGCAAATGTTAAGAAACCTTCCCCTTTGCAGGGATTGCTTCATTGTGAAATGAAAGATTAAATTAGTACATGAAGAGAGGATGCACATCTAAGAAGAGCATGAGAGGGGGGGGGGGGAGAGGTGTACTTACTCAAAGTTGTACTAACTTTTAGTTTTCCCTTGGGACAGACGCTATTTTTCTGCTTTGCATTAGAAAAGGCTCATTCAGCTATGGCAAAATTACCCAAAAAGGACTTTTACATCTCATCTCTCAAGAACAACTGCACCTTAATTAATGTGTGTGACTACGGAGGGACACAAAATATACATGCCAGTGCCAAATTCTAGAGTTAAACTGCAGGGAAGAAGGAGCATTTGTCAGCATCTGAGAAGCAGCATCCTGTACATCACCCTCCATATGGGGTGCACCCTAAGGTATCAAAAGCTTGCAGCTCTGATTGCAGTGCCTCTTTATACTGATTCTATACACATAAATACACTCTAGTAAATCTCATCATCAACACATCAGACCAAAATTGGTGCTTTCTTGGCTGAGCATTATGCAACTTGGCTTCACTTGAACAGCAACACACCCTGAGATACAGATATAGGAAGGGTATTTTCATCCGAGCAGACTGTTGGTGAAACCAAATGCTATTCAGCTTTCCCTGCCACTCCCCTTTGCTGTTGGATTTATTTTGTGAGAACATTTGTCCTGTAAACAAGAAAGAAATCATGTGTTTGTTCTTGTCATTTAAAAAAATAATCCCAGAAGCTTTTAAAGGTTGATAGTATATAATGCAACACCCTGTCCTTTCACAGGAGCAGAACTGGGCTCTAGTGTTTTTTCTGTTACAAAGCAGAGAAAGCAAGTGATGTTTCCATCTCTTCTGTGTGCATCTTGCCCCTGAGTTCAAATCTCTGACCATCAAATATGGATTTAGAGCTGGAGAAAGACAGAAAATCATATATGATTATCAGATGCACCAATTCTACTGATTTTGGATGGCAATATGCAACCTACCGCTTCAAGAGGAAACCTCCAATTATTTGACTGCTGAACATCGAGAAATCACAACTAAGTTGTTGCTGTGCTCACAACGGAATTGTTCCAAATATTTCCACAAAGTCCAGCATATCCAGGATGTGTCTGAACATGATACCTGATCAGGTCAACTGCGCAACCCACTTGTGTTTGGAGAGAGTGACCAGAAGGCACTGGGGCCCCCGTGGCATAGAAGGATGCATTCGCTGGTGCAGTGCGTGTCCCCAGCAGGTCCGATGGAGGGGGTACATTGCGCTTTCTGGTCGCTGGTCTGTGCTGGCATCCCTACACACTGTAGTAGTTTCTCTGTGTGCTTTACAGCTCATCAGGCTGTCTGTGGCATCTCACCATGTTTTAACAAAACTATTCCTAACAAAAATCAGATTTTTGTAAGATTTCAAAACTCAGGTTAGAAAATTGACTGATTCATGGAAATGGTCTTTCAGATCAGTTCTACAGTGTTAGCCAGTAGAAAGGCATGTTCTTCCCAGAAGACTGATTCAGGATTACTTGAAGAAAGGCATTTCAGAGCAATCCAGCAGAACTTTCACTTTGGTCAGCAGCACCTCATCTCCCTTTATTCATCAACTCATCCAATCCACCTTGGTTTTTTTTCCAGATGATCCCAAACATCAGGCGGATGATCCCAAAAGACATGCTGCCCTAGGAAGCACAGTCTTGCAGGATTCTGGAATGGGACATGCATGTCCCTTGTCTTACTGTAACCTGGAATCAAACCTGATTTAAATGCAAGTTATTGACAGGGCTACTATGGTTAGACTTCCTCTCTTGCAGTGAGACACGGTGGCAGCTACCTGGTTCTGGTAAATCTAGAACTTCGGAAAACAGAAACTTGATACAAAGGAGGCATCAGGAGGGGTCACAACGCTGCACAGTAGCAGTAGGTCCTGTCTGGGAGTACAGCTCCAGATGATGTTAGGATGACAGCTCAGTATCCCAACCACAGTGGAGAATACAAAATTGTCCCCATGTGACATGAAAGATGACACTGCCCACAGTACACAATTTTAGCTATTAGACATTTGTTATGAATACCTAGCAGCTGCAGCTGGGAATAGTTTCTAGTGTCAAGGGCTTGCATTCCCTGTACGGACAGAGCAGAAGGGAGAGTCAGCAGCTGCTGAGGTTATTAGTCCTCAGCCAAAACTCTGCAAGCTTGTGACCCCACATGTTTTCCCTGGACTTGGTGGCTCCATGACCGTGCAGCTGCAGAGGTTGCAGAGGTGGTGGTGCACTTGCTCTGATGGGGAAGTGTATTCGCAGCCCCACATTCAGCTCCTCAGACTAGCTGTTTGTCCACTTCTAACTGATGCTTCTAATAGTTACTTGACTCCTCTTTCTCACTTGGAACTATTATGACTAATAAATACCTCATGTCATTTTTTTTAAAGATACTATTAGCAGCTATTCCCTTTCATCCCCCACGCTCAAGCCATCTTAATGAGATAGGACGTGTGCTCAGCTCAAAGAGTTCACTACGCTAGTTCCGCCTAGCAATAATCTCACGGATAACTCTCCCCTGCAAGCTGGGAAGACATGATTGTGGAAACTCATCTATGATTAGAACAAGTAGCACTTGATTAATTTTTCAGAGAAGCTGTTTCCATTTCTCTCCTGTGAGCAGAACTGATATTAATAACTTGTTCCTGTCAGCTGGGAAATCTTGTGGTTGAATTTTTGTATTTAGTTGACTTTTGACACAGAGACAAGCTGTGCACTTCAGCGTGGTGGTGTTTGTGGTCATTTTATTGCATCCAGCAATGCCTTCCATACGGATGCTCTGATTCATGTGACGGTTCTTCATGAGCCATCTCACTGGCTGACAGCACACAGCCAGCAGGACCTAAGTGAGATAAATTTGCTCTGTGCTGGTCAAAGAGAGGGTAAAATGGTTGTTTGTCATCTTAAGTGATCTGGGACAAACAGAGTCAAGTCCACTATAACTATGGCACAACCTTCTGCAAAGATGCTGTGGTTACAGGGTTTTCAAAAGGCATTGTAGATTAATTTATGATTTTGGGATTCCTGCTTTTAACTGATGATGCTCTTACGTAGCAACAAAATGGCTCAAGGGCTTCTTCTGTTAACATCATCTCTGTTTTGGATGTATTAGCTTCAGCCAGCTGTTTTTAAGCTAGTTTGAGGTAAGAGCTGATTATGGGGGAAACTTCAAACTCATCTATAGCATCTCAGGAGACTATGGCTTTTTAGGCCATAACCTTCAACTCATATAAGTTATGAACTGAAGAGCTTACTACCTGGAAAGAGAAAGAGAAATTATCCTGAAATACAGATAATCCATGGGTAAAACATACCAGTTCATTCAAAAAACTTTGAATTATTTGCTTCAATGAAATGCTGGAAGTCCGACAATTTAAAATGAGTTGAAACGTCCAATCAAATATGTTTGTAAATTCTGGGTTTGAAGTAATTTTTAAACAAGATATTTTTGACTACTCTGACAAGTACAGAATTAGGGCTCCTTCTAGCAGGTCTAAAGCCATTAGACATTCAGTATCTACAGCATAATAATGCAAAATAAAACACAGGTTATGCCTGGCATAACACCTCTCTGCAGTGAATAGTTCATTAGGTCTTGTTGTGTTTCAATAACCTATATTCCATTAATTCACTTACATTTTATAGACTCTATACATAGATTGAATTTATGTAATTTGTGCTTGTGGCTATTTCTGTCAAGACGAAATTGCCAGATCCTTATGCTGTGATTAGTGTTCTGTATTTCAAATGTCTGTCTGCAGGTGGTCAAAACCATCAGCTCATAAAGGAACCAGTCTGCCTCTGTTACTGGCTCTTGCGCAAAGACTGTTGTGATTTGCAACAGAAAACTCATGACAACCATAGAAACAAACAGAGTGGGTTTTCCCCTACCTAACTCTCTCAGCTAGTGGCAAGCATGGATGTCCTATCCTTATGTGTTCTTGAGGCCGCTCTGGGCACGGTTACATTGCCCACTTGGTGCAGCAAGCATGGGGAGGAGCTGGGGTACAATCTGCTGCAATGTGCTATGGCTCTGGGGCTGTATGACCGCATCATGCCTTTACCAGTAATGAGGTGGCCTGTCTTAAGCTCACAGCATGCACGGCTAGTGTGGTGACTGCTGTAGGACCCTGCATCCACACGGGCAGTGAGCCTGGCTCCAGGGCTCCGTGTGTGACTTGACTCTGACCCCACCAAGGGAAGGACTGGAGGACTCCAAGTATAGATGTGGGAAAAATTTACCAAAAAGAACTCCTCCAGCACAATCAATAACCTCAGAGAAGCGTGTGGTGGTCTGTCTGAAAGTGTGCTTATAAAGGAAGACTACAAAAGAACTAGGAACTCACACCTGACAGAACGACAAATTTCTAGCAGGAATTTTTAAAAACTCAAGCATCTCTCAAAATAGATTTTATTTCTTAGCAGTTTTGGGGATAATGTGAGTCCAGATTTGAGTTCAGCCTGGAAGTAAACATATTAATTTAATGATAAATAGTGCATGTTTTCAGATCAAAAGTCAACAGAACATAGCATAAGCTCATATTAGTCCCCAAGTTTTGAGTTAAGAAGTGCTGTGATCACTGAAGTAACTGCTTTAAAGAAAATCATGCCTAAGAGAAAGTACTCACTAAGCTATTGGGTGTTTTGTTTTTCTGTTTTCAATACAAGCAATACAAGATTATTTCTGCTGAGCTCGGATCTTCCGTCCACTACCTCACTCTATTTCCTCAAGCTCTATTTTCTTGCTAGCCATCTCCCATATTGCCTGCTTTCATATGTATGGAAGAGTCAACTGGTCGTGCTCATTGGTTGGCCTGGTTCTTCCTCAAACAAGTGCCTGTGCTGAAAGAACAGGACAGGGTTGCTAATCCAGAATACGTGGAATGGCACTTGGCCCTTAAATCCAAAAAGGCAGTCTCTAACACAAAGCAAATGAGAAATGATCTTTCTGTGAGACTGGAAGCACACCTCTTCCCCCCGGCTCTTAAACTGCTAATGTGATCTGAAGCCAGACGTACGTGCCTTCCACAGAGAAGCCACCTGAGTGAAAAGCAGGTGAACAAGGTGAGTCACCTGTCGCCACGTGCTCCAGCCTCGACTAACCCTCTAGCACTGATAAGAAACTGGAACAATCATGTGAGATAAAAGTGCCAAAGATTAAATAGAAGTTCAAATGCTACTTTTTTACAATATCTGGACACCACCACATATTTTTATGAAGTTTTTATTGATTCACCTGCAATGATGCGATAACAGTTTTAAATAACTTACGAGTTTCACTGCTCTAAAGCTGCTACCACATGTCCCTGCCGTTATTCTTAGACAATATCAAGCAAGAAAATGTTTATCTTTTCCCCACATTCTGAAGGCTCCGTTAATATAGACAACCTGGATCTTCCTAAGTAACAAATAATCATATTATGATGATAATAAATGATGATAAATGTAAATGATGATGATAAATGATCATAAATGAGCATGTGAAACAAAATACAAAGCAAACATACACTTGAAGGGACTATTCATGTGTCTGTGAGTGCCTGTAACTCCAACAGAGACAAATGGGAAATGCACATACAAACAAAAGGAAGAATACATTCACCATGCTGGATGGAAAAAGGCCGGCCTGAAACAGAGTGGAATGCATAGAGGGATTTAAAGCAGGATTACAGATGCCTGTGGCAACTGCTCTCAATAAATTATAGTTAGATCAAAGAAAAATAGAATGCTTTGATAAGAGATTAACAAGTGCCATTCTCAAATGGATAGCTGTAATTAAAGGAAAAAAAAAATTACATTTCAACTCCTTAAAGTTTTCTATTTTTTCTAGTTTTGTTTATGAATGACTTCTGGCATCCAGGTATAAAGACAACTTTTTCAATGTCATCATTCTGTTACAGCCAGCCACAAAATAAACACACAATCATTATTTTTATGCATGCACCAAGAGTTCTGATACAGGACATGGGCTTGGGGTGGTGGTATCAGTTTTAGGAAGACTGGGTGACATGCTACAGCAAAATGGTAAGAGATAATCAGACAGCAAGCCTGCTGCTTTCCTTGAGTTGCTAGCTTAGTATTTACCAACTTGTAATAAAAAAGAGAAGAGCAAAATTGGATTTACTTTCATCTGTTTTCTGGAACCTTTTCTTGCCCCTAGAACATAATGAACGCATGCATGCTGCTGCTTACGCAGCTCAGTAAAAAAAATAGTTCTTTGAAAGGTCAGTGGAAAATTAAAAGAGTAAAGTCATAAGTTACTACAAACATGAATATCCTTCCATCATCTTATATAAAATAAGAAGGTTGCTTTTTTTTTTTTTCTTTGTTAACTTACAGCTAGCGTGGGAAGATGCATTCTGACTGTTCCCTTTTAGCATAAGAAAAGCGAGCAACCCAACACGTGTTCTTCAGTGGCTCCGGGACTGCAGAAGTATTTGCAGGTGCTTGATGCTAACTTCAGAGCAGAAAGGGTAGGACTTCTCTGAATCTGAGCATTTTAATGCTGCAGTGGTCTAGAAATTCTTTCTTTGGAAAAATCACCTTCACATGACTATTCCTCATTTTTGATAAATGTTCAGACAGTAAAAGTCAAACTTGGCACTACAGCCTTATGATTTCATAACTGGGAACTGCTTCATCTACACGTTTTTCATCTGAAGGTAAAAAATCTAGCATTTTCTCCCACTAGTTCCTGGTTGTGTAAATCAAGTAGAAAGTCCTTTGCACTTACAAAGTGCATTTAGTAGTTGACTTGACTTCACTTGATCAGCTGGCACTAACAGTTCTAACATTTTACTTGGAATTAATTCATCTGGTTCAACAGGCTGGAGGTCTGCTTCATAGCTATATGTGTTCCTGTGAATGACACTGTAATATCTTGAGACCTCATTCTACCAAACACTCATTTCCGATGAGAAGATGCTTTCATCCTCTCATCAACAATTTATGGTTGATATAGTATGTGGTGCTCTTTCTCCCTTAAAAATCCTCAGTGAAAGCAGCATCATTTCCAACCTCATAAACACTAACATATACATTTTTCCATGAAACCTGAGGCATTACGCTAAGGGAAGCATGAATGCATGCTCTTGGGATTCATTTTGTCATGTTTATGAGAAGTGGTAGCCCAGATTCAGTGTTTGAAGTCCCAGTGTTTGTCCTTCTGGAACAGAGGCTGCACAAGGCAGTAGCCCTCAAAAATTAAATGATGGTTGTAGGACGTAGCATATACCGATAGTATTCTTATTGCTGGGTAGATGTTCAAAGCATGTGGCAGTGCTTTATTTTAGCTCTTTTTGGAATATATTTTTTTCTCTTGTTGCTGATCTATTGATTGACTGACTTTTGATCTTATATCTTCCATCTGTGCAGGTCTCTGGGTCACCTGGTAGGAATTTCTGATAGGAAGTGACAAATGTCATATACGTCTCAAGTGAATAATTTTTTTCCCCTCAAAAGAGAGGGATTTTTTTCTCCTGATTTCTGTGCTCAAGCACTGAGAGAAAATTGTGAGGATAACCATAAATTCATCTGTACCTGGCTACAAACTCAGCAGTCTCTCATGCCAAGCAAGCATGTGTAAATGTAAGAGTTTGACCCTGACCATGAGTTTGACCTTTGACAAATAAGGCTCGAGAACATTGAAAAGGAGAGAAAACATTTCCCTGCACCTATTTGGGCTGGAAATCAAGGCTGTTGTCAGTCTGAGATCTCCTATACTTCCTTGCTTAAGGAAAGCTGGGACCTCAGCAGAATTTAGACGGACATGCAGTGTTTCAGCATTTCTCTTCCACTTTCTGCCAAAACTAAGAATTGCAGAGAGACTGTATGAAGAAAACAAAATATCTAGCCAAAATTGTGCTATGTTCCACAAGCTGCAGTTTCTTGGCAAAGGTCTGGGTGATTTCTTATTTCTCCAGACCAGTTCTCCGACTCGTGCTGCTAAGTGGGAAAGCAATGCCCTTTCCCCTCCTCATCATGCAATGTGAACACAAAAGCATAATGTTACTCAACAGAATGACCACTCATTGAATGACCACTCAGTTGAAATTAAGACAACACAGTGGTCTGAATCAGTGTCAGAGAAGGCAGTGGCCTCTTCTTTCCGTTCAGATGGGAACATCGCTGAATGTATTCACTTCTGTGGTTGCCTAGTGAGAACCCTTGGCCATCTGAGAAGCTGAGCGTAGGCAAATGAGAATGCCCTTCAGTGATCTCAGTTTCTCGATTTTTTTCTTGTATCCATCAGAATAAAGAAAGTACGTATCTGGTTTTACATTTCTTCACCATGAAATTCAGTGTTTCATTTGGATTAATGCTGTCCTGTATTGTCCCCCTCGATGCCCTGAGGAGAGGAAAAAGAAGGCGCTCTCTGGTGTTTCTACCACGTTATAGTGAGAACAGCCTACCTCTACACTGGCTTTGCCACACAGATGGTCTAAAAAGACATGGAGAAAAAAAAAAAAGAAAAGCTCATAGAAAATTTCTTACAGGGTATGTGAGTTAGATACAGGCAGAGTATGGGTTTGGTAAAGCCTCAGCAAGAATTGGGTAGTCACAGCCTAGTGAACTTTCTAGCTCCTTAATTTGGATAACAATAGATTTTGGGGAAGAGGCCTGCTCCATGGTCTCCTT
Source organism: Balearica regulorum gibbericeps (assembly GCF_011004875.1). Lineage (NCBI taxonomy): Eukaryota > Metazoa > Chordata > Aves > Gruiformes > Gruidae > Balearica > Balearica regulorum. The sequence continues at coordinate 19,100,500 of NC_046190.1, forward strand.
ATCCAACTGGCTCTGGTGTAAAGATGCCTTTGCTGAGAGAAAATAGCTATGGGGGAAATTTTTGGTATTTTCTCTTGTGAAATAACAGCTTACTAAAAATAGTGCCTGCAGATGAATACATTGCAGTTTTCAGGCCCAGAGAAACCAATTTAGATCATTCACTCCGCTTTCCTCCTTTTTCATGCATTCCCTACATTTTCTCCTGAAATAAAACAGAATACAGAAATCCCATGCCAAAGTGTCATAATGGACTCCTGTAAAACTTCTGTGTTATAGACGGGCATAAGGTTTTTCCCTAGTTCATCATCTGACATAAATTTGCCTGATTATGATACCTTAGAGGAAAAAGGTGGCTTTGTTGGGGTTTTTTTTGGTTAGTTGGTTGGTTGGTTTTTAACTACTCTCCTCTCTAAAATTAAACTCCCATTGCATATTTAGTATATGCACTGTACCTGTAACAAATAGATAAAAAAGAGAAAATTGATTTTTCCATCTATGTTTGCAGTCACATAAATACTTACCTGCTAGCCCCAAGAGGATGACCAACATAATTTCATAGAATCACAGAATGGTTTGAATTGGAAGGGACCTTAAAGATCATCTAGTTCCAACCCCTCTGCCATGGGCAGGGACAGCCTCCACTAGACCAGGTTGCCCAAAGCCCCATCCAACCTGGCCTTGAACCTTTCCAGGGATGGGGCATCCACAATCTCTGGGCAACCTGTTCCAGTGCCTCACCACCCTCACAGGGAAGAATTTCTTCCTAACATCTAATCTAAATTTACCTTCAGCTTAAGGCCATTACCCCTTGTCCTATCACTCCACACCCTTGTGAACAGTCCCTCTCCAGCTTTCCTGTAGGTCCCTTCAGGTACTGGAAGGCTGCTATAAGGTCTCCGTGGAGCCTTCTCTTGGGCTGAACAACCCCAACTCTCTCAGCCTGTCTTCATAGAAGAGGTGCTCCAGCCCTCTGATCATCTTCATGGCCTCCTCTGGACTCACTCCAACATATGATGTAATGTAATTCCAAAGTTGCATCAATGCTTTTCCACCCTCCCTGGCATTATGGCAATCAAAGAAGATATTTGTTAAAAATAGCTTGGATACAAATCCAATAGTATCTCACTGCCAATGAAACCTCATCTCATGAAAGGGGGGGAAAAAAGCTTTTCAGCAAATTTAATGTGAAGCAGACTTATGCATTTATATTTTAATTGCAATATATTAAAAGTAAAAAAACTCAAAACCAAACCAAAACAAAACCCCAACATAAAAGCATTGTTTTTTTCTAGGTAATGGTGATTTTCAAAATCTCCTCAACCTGTTTCTAACATTATGGAGGTTATGGTTTCAATAAATGAGAAAAAGAGAGGCTGCTATAACTGAATGCGTGTATTATGCCAGTGTTGTGACATACTATTGTTTTGCTAGGAGATTACAAAATCAATGTTTTATGAAAACATTCTCATGTTTTTAAGAAAAATCCATCTGATTCTTTCTCACCTTGACTCCCCGAGCTCACTTTTATTCACAAGATGCAGGAATCTCCCAGAGGTAGAGCATCCGCTTGGCTTGCATCCAAAGATCTCACAGGCCAGCCTCAGGGCCGGTAAAGCAGAGAAGCTGCTTTTTGTTTTTCCTTAGCTCCCAAGATATTTTGACTGGCTGAAAATGATGAAAGAGAACAACAGGCAGGCTGACCTGACTCAGTTCTGGGAAAACAGGGGGAAGGGTTAACCAAAGCTTTATCAAGAAAGAATCAGACACATTACATACAACGAATGCTGATCCATGTGGCTGGTTGCAAAGCAGATCTTTTAAAACTAGTCTCTTTCCACAGGATGAAAGATCTTGTTGAGAGTAGCATTCATGTTAATGCAGTTTACCTGGGTTTTGCCAAAGCATTTCATTTCATGGCATATGTTGGTATGATTAAAAAGCATGCATTATATGGAATTAAAAGGATGCACTTTGGAAGAATGAAAAGCTGGCTCACTGACAGATCGCAAAGTGGTGAGAGTAACAAGTGGAACTATTTCCAGCAGATTCCCACAAGGATCAGTTCCTGGTACAACCTCGTTTAGTATTTTCATCACGTGTCCAAACAATGATGTAAAATCAGTCCCAAGATGGTTGGGGGCTGGGGCACTTACTGTGTAAGGAACGGCTGGGTGAACTGGACTTGTTCAGCCTGGAGAAGACAAGGTTTCAGGGAAGCTAAGAGCAGCCTATGAGAAGGTTACAAAGAAAGCAGAGCCAAGGTCTTTACAGAGGTTTATGAGAAGAGAATGAGACCATGATCATAAATTGAAACAGGGAAAATTTCAACTGTATATAAAGAAAAAAATCTCTATGAGGATACTCAGGCATTGGATCAGGATGGGCAGAGAGGTTATGAAATCCCTGTTCTTGGAGGTTTTCAAGATCTGACCGGATGAAGCCCTGAGCAACCTTACTTGAATTCAATTTTGACCTTGTCTTAAGCAGAAACTTGGACTAGACGACCTCCCAAGGTCCTCCTTGTTATCGCATGTTATGACTGTAATTTTGTCGCTTCTGCCTGGAAAGCGATTTGGGAATCCTGTTAGATAACTAATTCCACATTAGCGTAACTAATGTAACACTACAGGGAAAAGCAACATTTGCATGTTATTTGTCCACTGCTGGTAAGCAGCCCCACACAAAACTTGCCACCTTTGCAGAGTGGAATTCCCAAAATTGAAGCAGCCAGTCGCAAGTGACCATCACTCCCTTATGAACAGCCCATGAAGTCTGGCACTGCCGCCCCACACAGCCCTCCTGCGTCTCCTGAGCCGCTGCTTTTGCTATGTAAGTGGAGAGAAGGACAGCTAGGACCTGGATTTTTTCTGCATAAACAATGAACAGTCCTGTGCATGCTACGCAGCATTTCAGAGGGCTGTTTGTATCACCCAAAACTATAGCATCCCCTTACCCTTACACCACAAAAAGGCATTGCACTGCTGGGGTGAGAGGGAGCACTTCAAAGTTTTCAGGCAAAAGTATAGCAAGATTCAATAACTAGAGGCTTTAAGTTAGACTATGTGAAATTAAAAATAAAAATGGAGTTCAAAAATGTCACAGCTTCTCTGGAGTGATGCTGAATTGTCCCTTGCTGCCAGTCAAAAGCACTGGCTATGCTTTACTGCAGAGAGTTGGCCAGCGTAGGTACCTGTTGGATCATGACTCAAGTGACCAAATTTGCAGGCATGCCCTCACTGTAAGGATAATAACTTCTTCTGCAGTTCTCTACTTAAAGCACTTTTCCTTTTCTGACTGACTTGGAGTTCTTCTGGAGTATTTATGAATTGCAGAAACCTTTCAGACAATTCCACATTGACAGAGAAAAGCCATTTTGCAGCAGCTGAGGGAATATTGTACTTCCTTGACCACACAAAAATGTAGTCAGAGGTTACATGAGCAGAGCATCGGCACAGCTGTGCTGGAGCAGCAGGACCTTGACCTATATTGCTGACTAGGAAGGCCAAGTAGCCAGTAGATAAACCCAGCTGACCACAGATAACAACCCTTCTGGTGTGTTTTGCTGCACTTGTTTGTTAACTGAGACCCATTAATGTGAATTAGCCAGATTCACGTGTTGTACAAATGCCATCATGCTAAAGATAAATTAAAATCCGTTGTTTTTAAATAGAAATCACAGTTTGGATATTTTTTTTTTCTTTTTTCTATTATGTGAAATCCCCAACCCTAACGTCATTTGAGGAGGGTTTTTTTTTAAGCCCTACAGTAAGTGATGCACCTATTGACTCATTGCGGGTTTGGGCTTTGACACCAGAGGACTGTGCTGGCCAGACCAGCAATCTCCTGGACTATGACTCCTTTGTTTCTTCAATAACAACTGATCTGAAGAAATGGAATGATAGCCTCATCCTTTAATGTAATAATTTCTCATATTCTAATTTTGTACTTAAAACTAACTTTATATTCCTAAGTGAAATAATTTTGTTTGTTGGTTTTTTTTGTTCTTTCCTAAGGAGACGTGTTTTTCTTTAGCAGTCTTATACACAAAAATATACATTGATAAGAAGCCTCCAAGTTATTTTAAATAGATGATTTAGCAATTCTCTAATCACTTTAGAAAAAGTAGATGGACGTACATCACCATGTTGAAAAAGTTAGAGCATGAGTGGTATCATTTGTATATTATAGTTAACTCATACCAAAACTGCTTTTTGACAATAAATATCAAAAAGTATATTAGACAAATAAAAGCTTTTCCTGCCTTTTATGGAAAAACAGCTTAAAAAAAGGAGGAAGAAAATACAGTTCTTGCAATATACTGTTATTTACTGCTCTGTTGTACGTAGCTACACAGAAGGCATGCTGGATGCTCACACATACTGAGAAATAAACAAGCCATTACCCACCAACAGATCACTAATCCAGTAAGCTATGGGTTACTGCTTCTTACAGTACCTTGGGTATGAATTTATCCCTGACTGCACACACATGGAACATAGCCACGTGCATGGATAGGTGCATAACCACTCCCCAGCAACTGATTTTTTCATACCTTTACTTATTTAGCAGCAGGAGACGGAAAGAGACAGCCAGGCACAATGGCATGCCAAAGGGCAACATCTTCGGATGCAAGGACAGAGCCAAGGGCAGAGTGCTGGGAAATGTAAGATAGCTGAGTACAGCAGTGACGGCATTGAAAACATGATGGTAATACACTTGACAGGAGGTGGCAATATCATCTGTATCACACATAATGCTTTCACTCTACCATTAACCTCTTTAAAAACTAATTACAAAAATTCTTTATACTATTCAGACAACAACTCATTTGATAGCAGGGAACAGAGCACGCCATAGAGTTTTCTCTCTGTCACGCTGAGCCTACTGCCCTTTTGTGTTCTTCTCTGTGAAGTTTTTTGTGACAATATCCAATTGCCTTACACCTTGCAGATCATTGCTTTGCCCTTATCCTTTAGCGGAGTGGCGAGAGTTTTTCAGATTCCCGTTACTCATATCCCACTGGCCATCTGCTATTACCACCTTAACGAGAAATCACTTGTTGAAAGGTGATTAAGTGGTTACAGTCCAGCACAGGGTTGCAAGCTCATTATACTACTTCCCCCTCCAATATTAAGAACTAGCAATAAACATCTAGCAGAGAGTCTTAGCTGATATGAATCAGTGCATTTCCACTATTTCAACAGGGTTACCTTGGTTTACATGGCATTTAGCTTAAAAGCATTTACCATTAGGTTAATTTAGATTCCAGCTTTTGGTTAAAATGGGTATCTCTGTGCCACCCTTTTCACACAGAAACTCAGGATAATCAAGGAAGACACTTTTCTATTCTTTATTATTCTTTTAGTCATCGGGGTGGGATGTTTTAAAGATAATTACTGAATTATCTCTAAATAAGCTGGGTTTTTTTGGTAGCACTCATGATGTGAGAAGTGGGTTTGTGTTTCCCCACAGAGCACTGAGGTTTACTGTAAAGCTACTCTGGTTCTGGATTTACGTACCATTTGCAGAGGAAGATCTATCCACTTAAACCTTCCAGTTTAGGTTTTGCCGAGTCAGTTCTATATATCAGGCTGTTTAAAAAAAAAAAGAAAGAAAAGTAAAGGTTGTTTAAAAAAAAAAAAAAGGAAAGAAAAAAAAAGGAAAAGTAAGCTTCAGATTCAATGGGGCCAGAGGTAGTTCACAGCTTCTTAAACAGTTTTTGTTCTTAAAGCAAACCCCTACATTTCTCTTCCCACATCAGGTGTCCGCTGTGATCTGTTTCCACTAAACCAGAAGGAGTCTTTGCAGCTGTCCTGTTAGGGCTGTGGATTTCAAGACAATCTCTCAAATAAGAGTCACAGAACAAAACAGACCCAGATAAGCTGTTACAGCACATTTGTAAACAAGAAAAAGCGAAACCGAGCTGCCTCCTGTCATAGAGCCATATAGCAGGAGTACAAAACCGCTGTGAAAAAAAGCCCAGCAGTGTGATTCAGGACATACCACTCTGGGGGAATGATATCCTGGCTGTACTTAGGTTTGAAAAAAAATGTTCTGAAAGGTTCTGTTGCTGCCGCATACTCTATTTTAGTTCTGGGGCTCATCCTCTAATGTCATATATATTCTGAGTAGTAAAGGAACCACCTGATGTCCAGCTTCATTTCAGGGAAAGGGAGGGCATAGGTATGATGGGCACTAGAAGACAAGTCTGGATGTACTCAGATTACTGGGAGATAGTTCAGAGCAGAGACACCTTGAAAGGTCAGTGTCAGGAACACAGCATGCTAATGATGCTAATGATATAAACAACACATAAGATAGTTGGGTATTGATTTGGTGAAGCACTTATGGACATGTTGTACTTGCAGCACCTGAGCAGTTGTATTCATTTCAGCCAGGTGACCCAGATACCTACAGCGAGGCTTATACCTCACCAGACAGGAGCTCCAAGCATTGCAGAATGACAGAACTGATTTTTCTTGGCATTTATCCACACCCTTTAAATGCAAAGATTAGTGCATCTTCCTTTTATAAAATTGCCTTCTGCTGGTGTTCATTCTCCTGCTTCCAGGCTACTCTGATTCATGGCACAAGAAAAGCTTTTCCAAAGGACTCAGTAACTCCTTTTCCCCAAAATACACACATCATCGGAATGTATTTGTCTGTATCCCATCTTATCTCCAAAAAATGAACAAATCACTTCTGTGCCCCTGTCCTCTCATATGCGAAAGGAAAAGATTGCCTGAGAAAACAGTATTAGTTTTACTTTCCTTTGGCGTAATAGGACATCATTTATTATTCTGCTTACGATACTGACAAAGTCCCAGAAAAATGCAAAGCTTGCTGTTTTGAGATCTTACACTGATTGTAACTTATCATGTCATAGGCCCTTTTAGCACCAGAGACATCATTCTGGTTTAGTAATCCGTTCAGAGAATTCCTTCCAACAAATATAGAAGACTGCCATCATGATGAGAAAAATCCTTTCCCCTAAAACTGTTTATCATCCAAGAATAAATAGCAATGAAAAGAATGGCTTTCTGAGACTTAAGGGGTCATAATCCATTTATCAGGAAGATATTACTACAAGTATTGTACATAAGCCACTTACCCTTTCCAGTGCCTTACAGTCATCTGACTGTCAGTTTAGAAAAAATTTTAAAAAAATTTAAAAAAAAGAAGATGAAGTTATAATGCTATATCAACAGACAGCTGTCCTAGTGGGCACTGGGAACACAGAATGACTCGCATTGCTGAGCCGTGCAGTCATTGCCAAAGGAATGATGAGCTCACATTTCATTCCGATTCACATACTCGGTGTGGTTAGACTGTGAGGCTCACCCTTCCTCGCCCAACTGACGCCCCCCCTCCCTGCCTGGACACCAGATCTGGCTCGTTAACATGTCTGGAATGAGCGCGAGCCTACCTCTCAGCTGGCAAGCCCAAGGGGCATACTTGGATTCCCAGGTTGGAAGATTATCTCATTCAAGCACAGTTCTCCCAAAGATATATAAGCAAAGCGAGCGTGGTGGTCCCTGCAGAGCTGGCTTGAGCACTTGGGAGTTTCAGCCATCCAGGAGTACAGCCTTCAAACGCTGGCAAATATGATGATGATGAAAGTAGAAGAGCTGGTAGGTACAACCTTCTTTCATTTATTCATAACTACTTTTCTTTCTAGGCTGTCATTATTCCAGGCAGAGACAGACAACCTTTGTGGATCATTGAGGTGATCTGGCAGGTTACCAGCACTGCCGTGCTCTAGGTGCAAAACCTGTATGTACCATAGGTTACCCTACTATATTCTCACTTTAACTCTTCCTTGGGAAGGGGGCTTACCACTGATACAATTACATAGCTGCTTGGATTTTGCATCAGAACATAGTTCACCAGGAAAAAGAACCTGACAAAAATTTAGCTATTTATTTAGTATTTTCATTTGACCTTGATTTTCATTTTTGTTTTGTGAGAAGCTATTAAGTGTGTTTATGATCACACTGAGTAAATTTCAATTCAGTAAGGGACTGGGAAGAGGCATCGATGAAGGAAAACCAAAGTATTTTCTAATATTAAACTAACAGTTGAGTAATAGTGTTATTTTCTAATAATAAACTATCAGTTCCTACACCCACTGCTGTTCATGGTGTAACAAGCCTTTGAAGAATAATGTCTGAACCAGACCACAAGTAATGGGACATTCCACTGCAGGGTTCAGACTAGGAATGCCTGATTTGATCAATAAACTGGGAAAACAGGAATGATTCAGTAAAACACTGGAACATCATGCAGAAACTGCTTTTTCTCCCAGATGGCTATGTTAAGATGCAACTGCCATGCAGCCTAACTAGTTAATGCTGTCTTAAATTCTTTGGCAAGGCCCTGACAGTTTCTCTAGTGTTAAACTCTATAACAAACACAGTTTTACAAGGTGATTGAATGGAAGGCCAGTCCAGAACACATGAATTTACTGAACCACTCTCAAAATACACAGCAGCCTCTTCTAAGTTTAAAGTTATCTCTTTGTACATTCTTAATCGAGCATTGGAAATATTTCCAAAAGCTATTGGAAGCTGTGCTGCTGCACAGCATCTCATAGCTTCTGCACAGGAACTACCTGCTGCTATTTTGCTGAGTGCTATAAATGGGGACTTTGGGACTGACAGCAATGGGTAAAACCAGCCTTGAAATTACTCAGTAACCCGATTTAACCGCATTGGATGTGTTTCAATAAAACTGTAAGGTCCCAAGGGAGAAAGCCTCTCCTCCCACTCTGCCTGCTCAGTTCCCCTGCTCAACGCTCGCAGGGTGCTGGTGGCTGGTCGAGGTGGCTCTTTCCACCACAGCCTCTTGCAGCCTTCTGGTGAGTCTGGCACATGCTGCTGAGTGAACAAACAAGAGAACCCTGAACAAAAAAGATGCTCTTCCCAGCTCACCAGCTTTTGTCAGTACAGCAGCACCTCAGCCCCAGCCAAGCAGGGGGTTAGACTGTGAGTTGGCCTCATGGATCCTGATCCAAGCCGCAAAGATGCCAAGGGGGGGTTGCTGCATGGGTGCGGGAGATCTGCCTGCAAGCGCGATTGCTCTCGCTATTCGCATACACAGCTAATCCAGGTCTGCTCTGTGTCTGTCAGACACCCTCGAGCAGGACAGGAATGACATGCAGTTAGCCTCTAGGTAATCCATGTTCCCAGGGGGTGGCTACTGCAGCCATGAAACTGCTGCTTGTATTATATCACGTTTGCTTTTACAGGTGACTGGGAAGAAGGCGGACGATAAAGAGACGGGCAGCTTCCTCCCTGAGGACTTCAAAAATGGAGAGTATGAAGCTGCTGTAAGATTAGAGAAGCAGGAGGACCTGAAGACAGTCTCTGAACACTCACTGACCCGAGGTGATCTGGCGTATGAGAAGGAGAAAAAACTAGAAGCAGAGGTAGGCTCTTGGGGTTTGTACTTGGCTTTTTGCCACCCTGTGTGCACTTTCTGCTGCAGCCCTTGAAGTTTTGCCTCTCTCTAAGTTAGAAATATACACATGGTGAGCTAGATAAACCCTTGGGAGATCACCAGTAAAGGAGGTTGGTCTAAAGGCCATAGACATCTGCTGACTCCTGTAGCCTATGGATGCAAGCAGTAGCGCTGTGCAGCAGAACCCAAAGCTCCCCCTATAATGCCTGACTGAAACCCTGGGGGCTCCCTCCTGCCCAGCGTCACCTGCTGTCAGCACGGCGGGGGGGAGCAGTCATAGCCTGTACGACACCTTCAGCTGGCACACCTAATGACTGCCACCAAAAACAACTAACCCAAGAAAGATGTAAGAGTGCATTTCTGAAGCCAGAAGCCTTATCTACCATGAAAATGTTCTTTTTATGAAAACACTGTATTATGCTTACTAGCACATTTAGGAAAAAACAATTGCAAATGAAAATGATACTGGTCTACAGAAAAGTACCATTCTGTATTCCTGGAGCATGACATTTCTCCCTATATCCCTAAGAACTGATGCTTCCCCCCCCCCCCCCCCAAAATACAGTAGTTGCAACATCTTAAATTCTTTGGTGAATAAACAAACAACTGGCCTATAAATTTATAAATTTGAAGTGATTTTGGGGATGAAAAAGTTTAACTAGCAGGGGGCATAAGACCTTTTTTTTTGAAAAAAGAAGGGTGGGAAATGAGCCTCAGCAATATTAAAATAAACACTATTGACATTTACCTTCAACAGAGAGATCATTACTTTTTGAGTTCCTCCAAAACAGGGTCCTAAGATTGATCCAAAGTGCACTCAGCCAACATAATTATTTTCCATTGTCAATGATCTACAGATCAAACCCTAAATGCAGAGAACAATAAAAAGAAGAGGTGGAAATAACTTGAGTAAGAATTCATTTGAAAAAAAAAAGTATACCGTATGATAGGGTCTCACCAATTCATTTACTCGTGGTGATACCATGGGACAGAGTCTGTCATCTGTATTCACCCTGAGCTACCCCTGGTTTGTGACTCCCCCTTCTGAAGCCAAGGACACCTCAAGGCACCTGGGATCTCAGTTCAGGCCACACGTTTGCCCTTGATGTTAGCGGTGCCTTATACTGACTTCTTGCAGGGATGCTTTTTACAAGCAGGCTTGAGGAAGTCTTAAACATTTATTGAACTGCCCCTCCAAGGATACTGGGGACATTCTTTGTAGCTTACCAAAATCTAACACTTGCTGACTGAAATGCTAAGATCAGTGTAAACTTTGCTCTTCACTTAAGGGTATATTGTTCATCAAAGAGGATTAAGTTACAACAAATGAGGGGCTGAATCATAAAAGTGGTTGAAAAAAACCCAACTTGGTGGAAGTCAGCTAAGACTGCAAGGGCTTCTCAGGTCTCATAAGCTGCAAGGGAGATTTCTTAAGTTGTTGGGCCGGAAGGGATTGCAGTGTGGCTCTGACTCCTGCTCTAACACAGACCAAAAATTCATACTACATATCCCACAACATATGGCTGAAGCAGCATCTAGGAAGAGGTCCGATGGTGTATGAAAAACTGTAGATGATGTCAAATTTGTCACACACTTAGTAACTTACTCTAATGGTCAATTAGCCTGAACTGTAAAAAAAAGACAACTTATTTCAAAGTTCATCCAGTATTAACTGAATTCAGCTCAATAATATCACATATATTATTGTGATACACTGTCCTGCCACTCTGAAAGGGAGTGGTGATCACACTCAGCTCAACTTGTGGGCTTCCCTGATTTGTTTCAGCTGAAGAAGAAGAAATTAGAGGAGAGGTCAAAGCTTGAAAACTTGGAGGATCTTGAAAAAATTATTCAGCTGAAGAAGAAGAAAAAATGCAAGAAAGTGAAAGCACCCATTTTAAAGGAACCTGAACCAGAAGTTATTGTAAGTTATTTCAAAGTACCTTCTTCTGGGGAAGCATTGATGGGGTTTTGTGCCACACACATTTACGCTGTGTATATTTCTTTCCATCAGACAGGACCAGTGGATATACCCACATTCTTTAGAGCTGCATTGGAGAATAAGTTGCCAGTAATCGAAAAATACCTGTCAGACAAAGGGGATCCAAATGTCTGTGATGAGGTACAATCTTCCTTCTTACTGCAAAGCCTACTACAGAGGGGACGTTATTACAGAGCAAAAATAACTTTTACCACTGGGTTTTGTAGCTTCCACATTTTTGAAGAGAAAAAAAGGGTGGAGGGAAAGTAAGTAAATGCTGGGAGTTTGGTATATCAAGTCTTCTAGTGATAAAGGGGCTGCTGGGACCATTCAAAGTAATATTACCTCCAAAGAATCTTTATATTTAAAAGCAAGCTGTTGGTGACCAAGAGACCCTGATTTTCTGTAACATGTGGTCTTCCAACGCTACAGATGAAGAGACAAGAAATTTGTCTGCAGCATGACAAAAAAAGTGATGCTGCCTGCCCTCCTACTCCATAATGCATAAACTGCATTTGCAAACCGCAGTGTAGCATGTTGGATGGAGGAACTCAACAGGCATCATTTTAAATTTGAATGCCATACTGCAGATATTTCTCACACCCTTTAAAATGCTGGGTAGGCAGCTCTCAGCTATCAGGACGCTATTAAAATTTAGCAGATTTCAGGTCTCAAAAGTATTAGCTCTTGAAAATGAAGCAGCATAAAGTATGTATTTGCCATTATCCTAGGGAGGTGGGGAGAAAAGATTTAAAGATATCTCTTTCTGCCATATTAAATATCTGACTTTGCACTGTTTTAATTGCCAGTACAAACGCACTGCATTGCACAGGGCATGCTCTGAAGGACATCTAGAGGTGGTGAAAAAATTGGTGGAAGCTGGAGCCCAGCTTGAACAGAAAGACATGGTACGCACACCAACTCACACTTCTTTCAAAAAACTGCTCGTTGCTTTCTAAGTGCCAAGAGAAGCACTTATAGAAGGGCTTCTTGTAGAAGAGGAGCATTAAAAGGCCTTACAGCATCTTGGAAGTTTACCCTTAACACTATTGAGAAGAAGTTTCAGGAGGGGGCGTCTGCCTCCCTTTGCCAAAGTGGTTGCTGGAACCCACAGGAAGCGGAGGAACACACTGCCCAGTATTCTGCCACAAACAACAAAGGCTGAAGTAGGGTAGGAGAGCTGAGGTCAGGCTACCACTTCAGCCTGCTAGCAGGTGCTGGAGATACCACCCTCCCACGCAAGCATCCAGGGCTCAGTGCAGCGCGTAACATTCTCCACCAGGATTTCAAGGCTGCGCTCGGGAGAGACCCCTGCTCCTCAGGAACGCCGGCCGCAGGGGTATCCACAGCTTCTGCGGCTGGTTTTTTCACTTCTTGGCTCCCAGCTCTTCGTCCCTTTGCTGAACAGTTGGAACCAGCCAGCCTTGCTCCCTCTCGCTTAACCCAGCAGTGCTCGTGGGTAGCGTTAAGAAACAGGAGGAGCAGCAGGCAGAGCCAGACCTTCCAGGGACAATCCACCCCCCCCCCCCCGGCAGAGCTGAGGGCAGGGAAACTGAATCTTGTGGAGGAGAAGGGTTCTAATTCGCTTTGTGGACCTGCATAAGTTTGGTTTGTTGGTTTGGTTGGGTTTTTTTTTAAAAGAGAACTATTCTTTCCCTTGAGCTTCATTTTCTATGCATTTTAGAACCCAAAAGGCATTGACTAAAAGATACTAACTAGCACATACCAGCCACATGCCTGGCTAAAGATAACTTCTAAGTTCACAGAATAGACAAAACACATCCTCTCTCACAGAAGTGTTGCCAAGATATCTGTCTTTAAGGGCAATATGCAGCGAGTGTGAAGAGTGAGAAACTCACAGTACTAAAGAAATTAGGGCAAAATAAGAAAAGCTGTTACTAGAAGCAACTCAGTGATTACTGTGAAGTGCTTTATGTTAAATTGCATGAAAATGATTTTGGATTAATTTAGAAATTTGATCAAAGTGGCTTAATTTTGAATGATGAATTAAATTATTATCAATTTGTTTTTCCTGCCACAGCTTGAATCTACAGCCCTGCACTGGGCGTGCCGGGGGGGGAACCTGGATGTTCTCAAATTCTTACTGGACAAAGGGATAAACACAAATGCAAGAGACAAGGTATGTGCTTCTGGGACACAGCAACTTTTTAAATTGGAGAGGAAAAGCTGACCCTTACTTAGATAACTTTTGGCGGCCGTTCTTGAAGCCGTCTTTACCTGTCCCGTGCCACTGACTGCTTCCTCCTCCCACCTCTCAGCTGCTCAGCACCCCTTTGCACGTGGCTGTGAGGACGGGTCAGTACGACTGCGGGGAGCACCTCATCGCCTGTGAAGCAGATCTCAATGCCAGAGACAGAGTAAGTACCAACAGCTTCTTACCTGCCAGCTATCAGGTAGCAGCAAGCTGCTGTCTGCCTCGATAGTTCCAGTTGCCTGTAAAAATCCTCGGCCACGCCATTGGGGCTGGACCACGGCGCTGGACTGGCAGGGGCTTGGAACTAGATGATCTTTAAGGTCCCTTCCAACCCAAACCATTCTATGATTCTATGACTGACGCTGTGCTCCATGTCTCCTGCCTCTAGGAAGGAGACACACCGATGCACGACGCGGTGAGGCTGAACCGCTACAAAATGATCAGGCTCCTGATTCTGTATGGAGCAGATCTAACTATAAAGAACTGCGTAAGTAATAGCAAAAAACCACAGTAATTCAAAACGCTTTAGAATAGGTTTCCCTTCAGAGCAGTTTCATAGGTTTCAAGGCCAGGAGAGACTATTGTGAACAGACTTAATTAGATCACTTCAGAGTTAATTAAAGCAGAGCTGACAGGGGGAAAGTATAACTTGGGGGAGGTCAGGGAGAAGAGGAAAAACCAGTACCTCTTCTAAAACCAGAACCTGTCAACTGCAACTTAAAATAACATCACATCTTTCTGTGATTTATTTTAATTACACATATCATATATTGAAAAGATATAATGTACAGACACTTGCTCTCTGCACAACTCCTAAGCTTCAACCACCACTGAGACAACAAAGATCTTAGCTTGTCAAAGAAATCTCCCTTCTGGTAAGCCCACGCTCTCCGATGCAGGGCCACTCCCGGCATTATCCCTCATCAGGGTATGAAAATGATGAAAGGTACAGCCCCGAAGGCCAAAGACTTGCTCGCTCAGCCTTTGCCTGCACACAGAAGTTGCTCCTGTTTAATTTAGATGTGGTTCGTAACCTAATTACACCAGTACAAACTCTTATCTGAATTTTCCACTAAATAGAAGAGTGGCTTATTGAGGTTTCATCTAAATGTATTTCTAATCAGTTTAAACTAGATCAAAAGAAACACCTGCATGCCCTGCTAGTCACGGTATTTGCTAATACAGCTCAGACCCACTGAAACAGAGACAGATTTCATCATGAGTCTGAACAGGGCTGGGATTAGATCTGTAGAGCAAAAGCACTCAGATCTCAGGGAGGCCAGAGTTAGGCTGACCTTGCGTGTGCAGAAGGATCTCACGCCAGGTAGACGCACCCTACAAATATTTCGGGAAGAATGAAGGACTCGGTAATCACTGGCCAAAATTAAATCTTGCTTCCTCTGCTTTTTTAACCAGCAAGGGAAAACCCCTATGGATCTTGTTCTTCAGTGGCAGAACGGCACCAAAGAGATATTCAACAGCCTGAAAGACAATTCCTATAAGAGCGTCCATCTAGGCAAGTTCTGAAGAGAGAAACCAGACCGCTCTCTTCTCGCTGCTTTTAAATGCTTCATGTGAACATAGTATTTTTATTGAAAACATTTATGGTACTGGATTATTCCTTCACTGAAAACTGCAAAACAAACATGCAAAGAAATTATTTTAAAAGGCAGGTTGAGTGTTAAAATTCCACTGGTTGTAAAATGGCTTTATTTATTACTATTTATTATTTATTTATTTAAAAACTAATTTTTAATAATTCTCAATATTATTGTAGCTTTTTTAATAGAACTTTAGATCCTAATGCAATCTTTGCCAGCAACATAAATCCTTTTGTCTTAGATAGCAGTATTTCCAACTACATTAGCAACTTCCCTCAAGCCTTCCAATAGCTCTAAATAGTGAAATACTTACAACTGTTGCCTTGTCTCTGCCAAATTCTATTAAAATAATATGTTAAATAAGTGGAAATACGTGGAAAAGCAAGGGAAGAAGGTGTACTAAGGTGCCAAGTGGATTTAAAGCAGCAGTTGAGTAACAGGGTTTACACAGGGTTTGGCAATTGTGGTCAATAAAGAGCTCAAGGACAGAGCTCCGACCGTCACGTAACCCTTTGGAGCGTGGGATTCAGATGCAACGTTGTGAAGGTGAGAGACAGTATCGGGAATGTGAATTTTTTTTAAACTAGACTACTATGAAGTCTGATGATTGAAGAATGCAAAACCAGATTATGTATATTTGTAAATTTGTACTGCTTTTTCTGTACATTTTGTACTGATCTATTTCAGATTAAATAAACAGAGTGGTTCTTTTTATTTGCTGGAGTGGGTTATGGAGTGGTGAGCATGTACAGGGTAATTCTGTCTCTCTTTAAAGCTCACACCTTGGCCTCTAAAATACTTAAAAAGTCAAAAAAAAAAGTCTCAGCTACCCAGAGCAGCCAGCCCTTGAGCCACGTCCCTGCCACTGTTAGAGAAATGCCATCTCTTATTTATGTTGTTAAATGGAAACACAGATACAAAAGCAGCCAGTACTTGCTAGTAAAACAAAGTCACGGTTTTATTTCTGAGTTTGTTTTAAAATCTCTGTTTCTCAGCAAGTCAGTACTTACTATGTGGAGCACATAAGACATCTTCAGTTGCCCATGCCAAGGAAGCCAGGATTCCCACTAGGAAAGGCAGGCACCTCTCCCTTCGCTTTAGCAGAAGCGGGAAAACTTTACCAGTACCACCAGCAGGAGCATCAACATCCACTTGCACTGGGACGTGACATGCTGCATTCAGTTAAAATCCTAACGCCCCACGGCGTGGCCTCCCAGAGCAATACACCACGGGCTCCCACACACCTTCATCAACCCCTGCCAGTTGGATTCTAACCGACAGGCTTTAGTCTGGCCACAACCATGTCCTGGGCAATGAGGTGGGGTCAGGAGTGGGCAGCAATGAATAGTTGTTACTGGAATGCCAATTTTGGAGACTAAGTGAATTTTCAGAAACCCCAGAGGAGGGAGCAGAAGAAACGCCTGTTCTGTCTGCAGCCAGCTAACCTAGGCCGAGGCCAACAGCGTTAGACAGATGAGCCTTTTCTCACACAAGCACCATAACTTGTGTCACCTTGCCAGCCGCAGGCTTCATCTGTGAACACACTCTTCTCTGTAAAAATTACAGCACACCTCCGTTCGCTGCCCTTCTCCGCAAGCCACTACTTCACTATTTGTTCCTGCACAATTACCCGGACACCGGGAGCATGCCTTGCAGGAAACAGAAATGACATCAGTGCTGGCTAACTCTGTTTATCATCCTAACCGAGAAGCAGTTCAATTGTTCAGGCACCAAAGTGGCCATAACAACATGCTTCAGGAAATGGGGAGAAGAAACTTTTCAATCCGTTTCTGAAGCTCTCTATCTATTTAAATGACAAAGACGCAGACTGTAAAAATTTTTTATATCATGTTAAACAAGTAGCAAGAAGGATCTCTAGCATTCAAAAGCCTTCTCCCATATGCTAATTACCAAACAACTTCTCTCATGCTTGAGGTAGGTTGTTCTCTGGCCAAGGCAAGATAATGTGTCATTCAGACAAACACATTTCTGTGTCTTCTCTGGTTAGAGCATAATTTTGGAGGTAAGTCCATATATGATAAAATACTGCGTATATATAAATAACATCCCAGTATCTATAATAAAACAGACTCAAATCAATAGTCAACAACTAATAACATAAGAGAAAAATATTTCATTATTTGCTGAATAAAGCAAAAGCTGTTGTGACTTATACCAGCATTATATAGAACTGTTAGTCTATTGAGAACTTCATCCATTCTGCTCAGCCCAGTTACTAAGAGCTCAGAGATGACCCACCACAAGACTTCTGCAATATTTTAGGTGCTTTAACTTCCACTTTTCAACTTGTTGTAAAATGCAAATAGAGAACTGGAATATTCACAATAAAGCTGGCTCAAGAGTATCTTGAGTACAGTAGCTTACATAATTTTTATATTGGTTTAATCAAAAGAAAAAACTTCAGTCAACATTTGGAAGAGCTCTGAAAATGCTCTGATTATAAATCTGTTATGATTGCTCTTTTGGCAGCCAGATTAGGTTTACTGAGGCATTAACAGGAAGGAAAACGGAAAGGCAGGAGGCAGCAAAATGAACACTCTCACAGGCAACACTGCCAGATGAGGACATAAAGGAGGAAATGATACAGTAAAAATGATGTGACGTGGAGAGTGCTCAGGCCAAGGTGAGACAGCTGTTATGCTGTGACTGCAACATGCCACGCTGAGCACACATTCAGTGTAACCTTGGGCTCTTCCTTCCCATCTGTGGTAACCATCTCATGTTACTGTTTGGTTTGAAGAGCTGCAGGACAGGGATGGCTTTGGGATGTGTGTCTAGCAGATGAGGTCAGTCAGTTCTACTGTAACACAAATCCAAGATTATCTCCCAGCAAGTGACAGATGCTGGGATCTTCTTTATAGCCATTGATCACAAAACAGAATGGGAGGCAGATTGTTTTTTTTTTTTTTTTTTTACTGCACCATTACTCTTCACAGGCCACTGAAGGTAAACTTCATCTACTGGCTTGCCGTTGTAAGGTTTACTACAGAGATGTGTTTAAAACTTGAGAAACCATAAGAACTACACTTTGAAAGCATGCGTTCTTAGAAACACATTTAATAAAAAAGGCATGCACATGTACAGCTGAAAATTTCCCTGTTAGAAACGTTGTGTTGAGTTTGCACTAACTGCAGAAGACCTAGGAAAGGGTGGAGAGATGGTCTCCTGACCTTGGCCAGAAACCCAGCCATGACCTTTCAGATGTGGTGAACTACCACTCAGCAGTCTCATTCCCACAGCCTTCCTCACTTGAACACCAGAAGAATAATTCTTCTCCAGGCTGGCTGGAGGGTGGAAGAAGACTCAACACTGGGTAAACATGGGATGGAGGCTCCTGTTGACAATTGGTTCAGTCCTCAAGCTTGAGTCTTAGCTTTTTTGCAGGCTGGCAGTGTTGCTTCTTCCTCCTCAACCTTGCGAGGCTTCTTCACCGTGTACACCACCCCACAGGCACTCTTCCGAGTTTCTGGAATATACAAGCAGAAGCTGTAGTACCCCAGAGAAAGTGACAGTAAAGCATTTAATGCATATTCATTGCAGGTGTCCATGCCCCCAAAGCACAGTATGTGTTTAACAGCCAGCATACACAGCTGGTAAGCAGTCTGCATGGGCAGGAGCTGGGGACACGCTGCCTTATGGAGTGGGGAAACTAAAAGGGGAGATCCAGTGGTGGGTGTAGAATTACAGCAAACATAAGGGAAAACTGAGGTCTGCAGGGGTTGAGGGGCTGCAGACACACAAAACCATAGGAAACCAAGCTTAATCAGTTCAATAGTCACAGAAGGACACATTCTTGAAGCATTGTCAAAAAGCATTTCTGCATTTCTGAGCAAAACATACTGTTCTTAAAAAAAAAATATAATAAATGTATTCTCATACCCCTGGATTCTTAAACAGACTATGCTGGCACAGCTACATTGGCAGAGGCTCCCCTATACAAACCAAGTAAGTGGCTTTATGGTATTCAAGAATATTTTATTTACAGAATCCTCAGCATTACCAAGAAATACTACTGTGTGACATTATCAAACTCCTCATAAGTTTGCCAAACAACCTAGTGAGCCCAACCCAATTTCAGAACTACCGGTGGGAGGCTTCTCTGCAAAATACTCTGTTAGCAAGGAGGCTCTGCAAGAACCTTGCCAAAATATATCGCCTTATTCTGGGCTAGTATTCTTTGGGGGACAGGGAAATGACACCTGCTATTTAATTTCACAGAAGAGACAGGTGATGGTCTTGAGAAATTCCACATACACTTTAAAAAATTGTTCTGACACACCGTCTCTGTGTAGATGAGTAGCAGGCTGGAGGAGGACCCTGTTCACAGAAATGCCCTGTCCAAGAGACCAAAGCTACCTGCTGTGAATTACAGCAGGTTCAAGCCTCACCTCTACTGAAACAAGAGATGCAAACCAAATCCTACTGTGCATTTGAAACTTAGAGCGACTCAAGTTATTGGGAAGGTGACTAGAAATCATATCTACCCAACAAACCTTGGCAGAGGTAGAAATTAAGGCCTAGATGCTCAGTCACAAAGTTAAACTGCCATCAGAATAAACAACGAAAATCAAGGAACACTAAGAACCAATAAATAAGCATGTGAAAAGGAGGGTAGGGATGGAGAAATCAGTGCTACAGTGGAAAGCAAGGGTCTAAACTGATTGCTGGAATACAAACTGTGGCATCTCTTTGCTGCGCTAATACCAGGACACAAAATACAACTAGAAATCTTTTGATTTCCAGTGCAGGGGGCCACAAGCTAAACTTCCAATTTCTTAATATTAAAAATGGGCAAATAGAAGAGAGCTACTGTGAGCTTTCTCTGCCAAAAGCATAAGGAAGCAAATTTTGTTTCACCAAAACACTTCAAGCCATTGTATATTATATGAAACATTTTTTCCTAAGAAGCAAGCACTCAGGGTATTTGATTTTGCATCAAGGGATAGTTTCACCATGCAGCACAACAGGCAGATCTGTGTTTCGGCTAAACAGTTTATGACTTTTTAATGTGGTTAATCGAGTACTTCAGTACAGACAGCACCATCAATTCAGCCACTGATTTGCTAACATGACAACAAGGGAAAATAAAACACCCAGGCCACACAAACTCCTCTTCATGGATTGGACAAGGGAGGTAAAACCCCGAGCTGACTTGCTCTTTAAGGTCTTGGACATTTTGGAAAACATGCATTAACACGAACTTAGTTTAACAAATGCAAGTGTTACTTAGATGGGTTTGCACATGCTTTTTGCTTACCTCCATGAAGCATGGTGGCTCTGCAGTTGGTAGACACAGCTGCCTTGGCTTCGCTTTCTGACAGGCCAAACAGCAAACCTCTGTCACCTTTGTTCAGGATCAAAATGCACAGAAAGGAACAAATAGAATAGGGAAGGCTGTCTGCATGATAGGTTTGCTTACTCTACAAATAACTGGGAATTAGCAAAGCTGTAACTCGAAGTGACATTTTGCATAAGGTTACCCAGAGGCAGGGAACTGAGGCACCCGATTCTCCTGGCTGCAGCTCCCCAGCAGCCCTCCTGGAAAGCTCCTGGCAACATTGCTTTTTTCCAGACAAGAAGCTGTACTTTTGAAAATAAAAGTCTGTCAACACAGGAACATTTTTGCATGCATAATCAAGTAAAAAAGCGACCCCATTGAAAATTTCAGTTTTGGGGAAAGGGCACTGTCTGATACAAAAGCATTATACTGAAAAGTTCCCAGCCACCTTGAGCAGGGATGACACCAGATTAGGTATGTTAATTTGGGTTGAGCCTGACTGCTCTTTTTAAGAGGGAAGGAAACGTTGTGCATAAAATCGTTCCAGGCCACGCACCCTCCCACACGGTTCTCATGACTCAGAGCATACTCCTCCCCTTCAAGGGACAGTACAGATATGCGCTTGTGGGGCAGGGAGGGGGAGGAGTAAAAATGCATCTGAAGTCCTAAAAGGAGGGGAGGAACGACACTCTGGTTTCTAGAACACAACCACTTATTTAATAGCACCTATGTAACTAAGGACTGGAAAATTCAGAACAGAAGTAACCAGCACTCAGAGGGGAACTTTGTCTTTTTTAATATAAATATGATTTTATAGCTTCTTCTACCAAAGATATGGCACATTGGAGATCATAAGTAATCATTTCTGGTTTGGTTCACAGTGTCCATAGATTTTTATGGTTTTTATTCATTTCTCCACTTACACCCACACAATATCAATACATACCACAACAAAACATACCTGCAGCTGAACACAGACATTACTACTTATAGTGACTGCTCATGCCACCCCATGACCAAGAGCTGTTGCTCCTTCCACACCCACTCAGAGCCCTGATTCATTGAATTGGTCACCAGCAAGCATCACCGTGTAAAGTTCAAGGAGTGTAATGGATGGAAATATTTCAAAACCACTTTGAACTTTCACATGTTACTATTAACTGCTGTCTTTGGCTTAGAAAAAGGATACAGATTAGCCACGTCGTAAGGACCTCGTAGTTCCAGAGGCTAAAACAAAACAAAGAAGGTTGGATATGTGCATGCACTTTCTTGCAGGCTGACAGAGTGTGAGCAG